>NC_037337.1:62501505-62832803 GCF_002263795.3 Bos taurus
AACTCCTCTGACAGGTGACTAGCTTGAAGACTCTCTAATAACCTAAGTGAACTTCTTTTAGACTGGACTATGTCTAAGATGGGCTTCCTGGGTGGCTCAGCGGTAAAGAATCTGCCTGCAAGCAGGAGCCGCAGGAGATGTGGGTTTGATCCCTAGATCAGGAAGATCCCCTGGAGGCAGGCATGCAACCCACTCCAGTATTCTTGCCTGGAGAATCCTATGGACAGAGGAGTCTGATGGGCTACAGTTCATAGGGTCACAGAATCTGACATGACGGAAGCAACTTAGCATGCATGCTAGCAATCTAAGATGCTTCCACCCAACCTTCCTTCCTTCCACTCTCCTTTACTCAGGGGTCAGTCTTGCATTGTAGTCTAATGGTTCTCTCAGCCTCTCTCAGTTCAATATTTTCTCTGACAAAAATAAATTTCTTGCATTTTTAATGCCATCTTGGAGGCAATGGATGGACCAGACTTGTACACCACTCCCTCCCCACAAAGCAAACATTAAAAAAAAATCAAGCAAAAAACCCCCAGACTTGTTATCTATATTAATATTAGCAAAAGACTAGAAAGCACAAAGCCTTACTAAGATTAAAGAAAATCATAATTTAATGCCAAAAGCAAATATTTACCAGGACCACATTTATCAGGAGTAATGCATGTGTTATGTATAAAAACTAACTTGAAATCCCAACAAGGCATAAAATATACAAAAGAAAATTGACAGAACTACAACTAGAAAATGACAAATAGACAGTCATATTTTTTCCTTTTTAGATTTTTCAGTGCTTTTACTTAGAGCCTAGTGGTTTTCTTAGGGTTTGCACTTACATATCCATTCTATGTCTTCAGTGATTTTTTATGTTCTCACTGTATCATTACTTCTATGTTCCAGTTTCCTTATTCCAGGTTCTGGAGCTTTAATCCTGCTTTATCTGCTGACTTTTGCACCTGGTGGATTGACACTTCATGTCTTTATGATGAGTTTCATTGTAGGCCCATTGTTAACAGACACTTCTCCCCAGCCCTTAAGTCATCCCAGGGCTGTGAGACCCGAGAGGACTGGCATTTGCTTCTACCAAGTATGTCAGAGGGATCACCAACTTTGAGACCATATTAGGTTAACTCTTTGGTGGGAGTTTCTGAAAACAGGTTAGAGGGAATTATGATGCCTCTACTACAAGGTGCAGGTAGGGTAACCAGTTGTCAAGGTTCGTCTAAGCCTGTGGGTATTCCTGGGCTTCCCAGGTGGCACAGTGGTAAAGAGTCTACCTGCCAGTGCAGGAGACATGGGAGACTTGGGTTTCATCCCTGGATTGGGAAGATCCCCTGGAGAAGGAAATGGCAACCCAGTCCAGTATTCCTGCCTGAAGAATCCCATGGACAGAGGAGCCTAGAGGGCTACAGTCCTTGGGGTTGCAAAGAGTTGGACACAACTGAAGTGACTGAGCACACACACACACATACACACGGTTCCCAGGATCCAAGACTCTCAGATTTAAAACCAGGATAGACTGTGGGCAGACTGTGACCGCTGATCACCCTAAGTACAGACCTGGCTTCAGTTTCTTTTTCCCTTCAGGGAAGAATTATTTTCCCACCCAAATCTCAAGCAGAGATGGACAAGCTTCTATATCATGCCCCCAACCAGAATAATATTTTCAAGTTGACCATTCCAGTGAGGCTGCCCCACTTGGGAGCACCTGGCTTTTTTCTAGAATCTTGGTTCCCACTTCCCCCTCACTTGGTTCAAAGGCCCTGTCTCATGTAGCTGCAAAGAGTATTCGAATGCCCCTATGCTAACGCCACTCTGACACTCTTGATCCATTAGCTCATGTGCTTTCAACTCACTTTAATTCCACCTTTGTTTCAGACAACTTGCGTGTTCTTCTTCTTATTTTTGAGTTCTTTGTGCACTTAAACTTTTGATTTTTGCAGCATTTTCTAAGTCTTTATAGCTGGAGGATTGTCATTTTATCTCATCTACCATCTTGCCAAGACCAGCACTCCTCCCCAAACAAGTTTTTACCAACCTGTCTGGCCTTGCAGCAACATAGCCTATAAAATCCATAAAATACAGCAACTTCTAAATGATTCAAAGTTGATAGATATGGGTTTGCCAAACAACAGACACTAGAGAATTTTTGCATATTAGTTAGGGTTCACCAGAAAAGCAGAACCAACAGCATGTATAGAGGTATATATAAGAGGAGATTTATTATAGGAATTGACTCATATAGTTAAGGAGGCCAAGAAGTCCCATGATCTGATGTCTGTGAGCTGGAGATCCAGGAAGGCCAGTGGTGTAATTCAGTCCAAGTCGGAAGGCCTGAGTATCAGGAACCAATGGTGTAAGTGCTGATCACAGTCCAAAGACCCAAGAACCTATCTGAACAGAAGACTGAAGACCAGTTCAAGCAACGAGAGCAAATTTACCCTTGCTTAGCCTTTTTTTTTCTTTTTTTCTATGTAAGCCCTCATGACATTGGATGCTGACTACCCATATTGGTGGGCAATCTTTTAAACTCAAGTCTACCAATTCAGACTCTAATCTCTACTAGAAACACCCTCACAGAAACATTCAGAAATAATGTTTTATCAGTTCCCTGGTGGCTCAGATGGGAGACATGGGTTCGATCCATGGGTTGGGAAGATCCCCTGGAGAAGGGAATGGCTACCTACTCCAGTACACTGGTTTGGAGAATTCCATGGACAGAGGAGCCTGGCAGGCTACAGTCCATGGGGTCGCAAAGAGTCAGACACGACTGAGCGACTTTCACTTTGACGGAGCGACTTTCACTTCACAGTTTTCCCTTTGCCTAGTCAAGTTGACACATAAAAGCAACCATCACAATGGAACTCACCATTTCTATAAATGATTTCTAAAACTATGCTGTACAGCATAAAATATAATTGTTATTTAGTGAAACAAACACAAAAAATTCTTTTTTATGGTCCCTATAGTGTAAAAAAAAATCCTGACAGTTGTATCAGTTAGATAATCTATGGTATTTGTTTTTTTAAAACACTGATAATGGGACTTCCCTGGTGGTGCAATGGTTAAGAATCCACCTTCCAATGCAGGGGACCCAGGCGCAATACCTGGTCAGGGAACTAAGATCCCATGTGCCTCAGGGCAACTAAGCCCATGCAGGGCAACTACTGGACTCTTATGCTCTGGAACCTGTGAACCACAGCTGGAGAGCCCCTGAGCCACAAAGGAAGATCCTGCATGCCACAACTAAGACTTAGCTGCTGCCGCTGGGGAAATAAAGAAATATTTTAAACAAACAAACAAAAATCTCTCACTGATATTTACAATGTTGTAAATCAACTATACTTCAATTTTTTTTTAAATTAAAAATAATGAAAGGAATGAGCAACAAAGAGAATAAATAAATAATAATAACGCTAACAATCAGCTCTAATAATAACACTAATAATCAGCTCTCCGGCGACAGGTTTATTTTGTCTTTTATCTCAGTGAGAATTGGCTGTGGCTATGACATCCCTGGTGGCTCAGTCGGTAAAGAATCTGCCTGAAATGTGGGTGACCTGGGTTCAATCCCTGAGTTGGAAAGATCCCCTTTCCAGTTGCATGGCAACCCCTCTCCAGTATTCTTGGAGAATCCCCAAGGACAGAGGAGCCTGGTGGGCTGAAGTCTATGGGATCACAAAGGGGACATGACTGAGTGACTAAGCACAGCACAGCATGACAGTGCTGTGCCCCATCCTGAATTGTGAGTTCAGGAAGAGGAGACCGCCTAGAAGAAGAGGTGTATGTAAAGTCTGTGAACTTTAACAGGGTAGAAAAATTGCTCTGCTGGGTAGGATTTACACTTCCTAGGTGAGAGTAAGTTGAAGGCTCCCATCCACACAGTAACCAGAGTTATTCAGTGAAAAAAGCATATTGCTTTTCTGGAAATAAAATCTAGAAACAAAATCTAGAAATTCTAGATACAAAATCTTTAAAATAGGATTCAGTTTTCCAGTTGAGTCACTCAGTCCTGTCCGACTCTTTATGACCCCAACGCCAGGCCTCCCTGTCCATCACAAACTTCCAGAGCTTACTCAATTTCATGTCCATTGAGTCAGTGATGCCATCCAACCATTTCATCCTCTGTCATTCTCCTCTCCTTCACCTTCAATCTTCCCTAGCAGCAGGGTCTTTTCCAGTGAGTCAGCTTTTCAAATCAGGTGGCCAAAGTATTGGCATTTCAGCTTCAGCATCAGTCCTTCCAATGAATATTCAGGATTGAATATTCAGTCCATCCTTTAGGATGGACTGGTTGGATCCCCTTGCAGTTCAAGGGACTCTCAAGAGTCTTCTCCAACACCACACTTCAAAAGCATCAATTCTTCTGTGCTCAGCTTTCTTTATAGTCCAACTCTCACAACCATACATGACTACTGGAAAAACCATAGCTTTGGCTAGATGGACCTTTGTTGGCAAAGTACTGTCTCTGCTTTTTAATATGCTGTCTAGATGGGTCATAGCTTTTTTCCCAAGGAGTAAGTGTCTTTTAATTTCATGGCTGCAGTCACCATCTGCAGTGGTTGTAAGTAAGTCTCTTACTGTTTCCATTGTTTCCCCATCTACTTGCCATGAATTGATGGGACTGGATGCCATGATCTTAGTTTTCTGAATGTTGAGTTTTAAGCCAACTTTTTCACTCTCCTCTTTCACTTTCATCAAGAGGCTCTTCAGTTCTTCTTCACTTTCTGCCATAAGAGTGGTGTCATCTACATATATGAGGTTATTGATATTTCTCCCAGCAATCTTGTTCCAGCTTGTGCTTCATCCAACCCAGCATTTAGCATGATGTACTCTGCATATAAGTTAAATAAGCAGGGTGACAATATACAGCCTTGATGTACTCCTTTCCCGATTTGGAACCAGTCTGTTGTTCCATGTTCAGTTCTAACTGTTGCTTCTTGACCTGCATACAGATTTCTCAGGAGGCAGGTCAAGTGGTCTGGTATTCCCATCTCTTTCAGAATTTTACACAGTTTGTTGTGATCTGCACAGTCAAAGGCTTTGGCATAGTCAATAAAGCAGAAGTAGATGTTTCTCTGAAACTCTCTTGGTTTTTCGATGATCCAACGGATGTTGGCCATTTGATCTCTGCTTCCTCTGCCTTTTCTAAATCCAGCTTGAACATCTGGATGTTCACAGTTCATGTACTGTTGAAGTCTGGCTTGGAGAATTTTGAGCATTACTTTGCTAGCGTGTGAGATGAGTGCAATTGTGCAGTAATTTGAACATTCTTTGGCATTGCCTTTCTTTGGGGTTGGAATGAAAACTGACCTTTTCCTGTGGCCACTGCTGAGTTTTCCAGATTTGCTGGTATACTGAATGCAGTACCTTAACAGCGTCATCTTTCAGGATTTGAAATAGCTCAACTGGAATTTCATCATTAAAATAAGATAATCTCACTAAAATACTGTCTCTGAAACCCCAACTGAAAGTAGAAGTGTTAGTTGCTCAGCCATGTCTGATTCTTTGTGACCCCATGGACTGTAGCCTCTGTCCATGGAATTATCCAGGCAAAAATACTGGAGTGAGTTGCCATTCCCTTCTCCAGGGGTCTTCCCGACCCAGGAATCAAACCTTCATATCGTGTGTCTCCTGCATTGGCAAGCAGATTCTTTACCACTACACGAGCAGAGAACCCTGTTTCAGCATATTTCAACCAGAGAAAAAATGCTATGCATATATTTTTGTTCTAGTCTTAGTGATCCTACATATGCTTATATCTTGAACTTTTGAGCACAAGCACTAGGAAATGTGAATAAGTAAGCATTTCTTATTTTTATCCCTACTGTTGGCAAAGGAGACCTTACTCCTTAAAGATTTCATGGCATACTGGATTCATGGCATTCAGGAACTTTATTTGGCTTTTGAAACTGGGCCAGGCATGTTGATTTCATACCCGACAACCATCTACTCTTCTCTGCTCCCAAATTCCTGATTCCACTGAGGTTTCTGCCTTTATTCCCACTTTACTCTTGAAAATCCTGATTCATCTTAGTCGACCACTGCAGCTCCAGTTTCCTAGCCTGTAACTGGGTAGGCAAGTGGGCATGAGACCCAATGAGAATTGAGGAGATCTGATGGGTATTTTCTAGCAAAGAAATTCTTCTTTAAAATGGACAGATGACAATATGCAATTTTTCTCTCATCTGACTGCATATCCACATTTGCAGATGATGTTTGTGGTTTTGGAAATCATCTCGTGAGTTTGACAGGAGCTTGATAAGAACAAGGCCAATTTTCTGAGGTTGGCATAGTAGAATGAAGATTAAACCAAGATCTTGATGTCCTTGAGCTGTGTTATGGTACCACCTTAGAGCCAACATATGCTAGGAATTATTGTTACATAAGTCATAATTCCCCTTACTTGTTTATGCCAGGTGAGGTTTATTATTTACAGCCCAAATCATCCTACTTGATACAATAGCAATCTTTAAGTTTCTAGGCTTAAACATCACTTAACTTGCCCTTGTAAGATTTGGGAGCCACGGGCAAGAAGGATTTGTTGGGATCCAGCTTTCCCAGACAGCCTAGTGTGGGGAGGGAAGATAGATGTGAAATGAGGAGGTCGTGGGGTATGACATCAAGGCTGTTTCTATCTCAGGCACAAAATCCCCATAACCCATTTCAACAGAAACTTCCCACACTGCTGGAGGTACCTACTGGCTGATGCTTCCATGTTCAGGCTGCTGTGGTTTAATTAGTAATGGGACTCTTGCCGGCATCAAAAGTACAAAATTCACTGTGTTTTTCTTTTCTTCTGAGGTACAAATACTGTCCAAGATGCTTGACGCTGCAGGGAAGAAGGGGAGATGAGGAAAATCTGTGTATTGGGTACCTTCACCCTGTGGCAATATTGGCATCTCAGAGCTTGAGCTGCTGGTTTTGCAATTAAAAAAGGGCAGGAGACTTTCTACAGCTTCTCCTGAGAGAATACAACCGTTCTAAGCAGCTGATAACTGCCAAATAAAGAATCCGATCTTTTGTTTTCTTTTGTTTGCTCGTTCATTGTTTTCTCTTAACATTGGAAATAGCTGGTGGTCAAGGAAGGCTTTCCAGGTTTCCAACTATGAGGCTGTGTTGGACACCCCCAGGCAGGTCTTGGGGCTGGTCCGGATTCCAGAGCAGCAGGCGAGATGTCTGCACCAGACAGACAAAAGGACTTGCTCCAGAATTTCCTTCCTAGGAAGGTCTTGCTCTGCAAGGTCCTGCTGAAATAGGAAAATACCCAGAGCAACAGATAGCCATCCTTCCTTCCTGCTCCCCACTCTATCCAACCAGTCTAACGACAGCCACAGAAGGCTGATAGGAAGTTGGATCCCAGAATACACTGTGATCACCACCCCACTGCATCTAGTTTTATTTAGGTGTGAAGATATGTCTTAATTTGTGGATGAGGGGAGAGCCTAGAGCCTAGCAATATGGTTCAGATTATGCCCAGGAATTATTTATGGAGATTCAGGAAGTGTAGCGCTCCCTTCCTTTCTGCTGGTGTTCACACTTGCAGCTGGGCTGCTGAGACTGACGCTCTTGGTCCCTGGACTAGAGCAAGGTGGTGGGAAGGAGGCTGGTTCCTCTCCTTCTATGATTTTCCTCTGTCGATAATTGAGATGGACTCTGATGGGGAGGAAGATGTAGAAGGGGTCTTGGACCCTTCCTCCATTTCCAGCTTTCCTTTGTGTCTGCATTAATCAACTGCCTGATGCTTTAGTCACAACTTGTTGGAGTCCAGTGAAATATTTGGGATTTAGAAATCAAACGAAAAGATAATCACCTAGAAATCAGATTTAAATCTGCAGTGACTAACGTTGCTTTGTTAGAGAAATTAAAGTGGTGAGAAGCTTTTTCGTCTAAGGCTGCTGAACAGTTGCAGCTGGCACAAACAGGTTTGGGGCTGTTTGCACTGAGTGATGTGAAACCCACCTTGCATGTGGAAACAGGCTGTATTTGCTTTGATTTTAAAACTCTTGCAATTGCTCAGAAAAGGGGGGGACAGTTCCTTGCTCTCATTTGGAATAATTGATGCTTTCCTTATTAATTGTCCAGGCTCAAAATAATACAGACTTGCTTATGGTTGGATCCCAAATGCTACCCCCACATCAGGAAAATGAGAAGACAAATACCGCATGGGAGCCCAGCGTTTGCAAAAATTATAATGGGTGTCACACTGTCATTTTACAAAGTGACTTTTTAAAATAGCAAATAAATAAATAAAGCTAGGAAAAACCCCACAGAGACATGTTAATGTCTCAACCTGGAACAATAAAGCTCCATTAAAAACACTTGCCATTAGCCACCATCTGCTGTCAGCAATTGGGGGTAATCTTTATGTCCTCGACAGCTTTGCCTCGTTCCCCCTGGATGAAGCAAAGACGCCACAATGGACCAGAAATTCAGGGGTAAGGATCCCTCAGTTCTGCAGCTTTACAGAGCTCTGAGTTTGGTGGCCAAGAGTCAAGTCTGTTATGGTGTTCTGGGCTGCATATCAAATTGGAGAAAATTTGCTAACTGTATTTCCTTCCCCTTGCATACTGCTCCGTTCCTGTCAGCATTTTCTGCACAAATCAGAGGTAAGGTGGGCTCCCTGCCCTTGACATATTTGGAGACTTAGGAAAATAAGAGAACGGCTTTCTTGCTCGGCTCTGATAAATGAGGGAAGTTGTGTGTTGCAGCAAGATTCTTTTGATCAGAATTCCTCCAGTGCACCTTCATTTTTCTCCCATTTGAACTTGTACTTTTAGATTATTTAGTAAATATAATTCTTGCTCACACCACAAGTAAACTTATTTTCTCTTCGTAAGGATGTGGGTTAGGAAATCTTAAAACCATAAACAAGATAGATGACAGCGTCCCATGCTCCCTGATGATTTGGCAAAAAACGCTTGTGTAGAAAGAGGCAAAGATGCTGTTAATATTCTGAGTGCATGGAGAATGCTGTTTTCCATCTTTCAGATATAATCTTACTGCATATGAGGAATATGACTAGAGAAGGAACGCGGTGCAGGTGAAACGTCTGAATGACACTCGCCTGTCGTCTTTTTTACCCTTGTGGGGTTTTTCCCTATCCAGCTCTCCATGACGGTGCAGAGCCACAAAATGCACTGGCTTTTCCTAGAATGGTCCTTCTCCAGTTTTTGGACTATATGGACTTCTCTAAGACAAAGTTTCCATGTTCTTTTGTGAACCTGCCTGTTACAATAGAAGAAATGCACGGAGGCCATAGATACAGTCACAGGGCAGGCGATTTCTTCAATTGTCTTCAGTCCCAAAGGTAGTCCATTCTGATCCATTCCAATCGTGGTTATTGAAGTTGTACCCGGAGATCTCATTTTGTGCCTCTAAGGGGTTCATTGAGAGGGGAAATGGGATGTGGGGGAGGGGTGGTGCAGGATGGGAAGGAAATAGGGTGGTCTTAGGCCAGCTGATCAGATATACTTTCACCCATTCTTTCTTATTCTCCTTACACCTGATCAATCAGCATTCCTTGTATTTATCTCAAACGACCTCATGGTGTACTTTCCATTTAAACAAGTAATAATAGGAAGCACTATCATTTTGAATCCATCCTTCACACTCCTGCTTTACTGGTAAAAGTTGCTCTAAAAACACAAGGTATCTCTTCCTTTCTTTTCTTTTTTTTTTTCTCTTTTGGGATTACATTTTAAAAACTCTTTATCCTTCTCTTTTTAAAAATGTGAACTGACTATGGACTTCACCCAGACCAAAAATGCCACACTATGCTGGTCTACAGTCATCTGGAAGATACTAGGAGAGCAGCACATGTTACTCTTAAGGGCAAGAACCACCATTCTAAGAACTGATATTCTTTTGAAAGACTCTAATAATGAGAATTTTGCAAAGATTTATGATTCACTGATTAGAACTTTCATGCATCTAGTTGTATCATGTATGGTCTTTTGGGCAGCATGGAGGATATAAACCCAGAATAACTTTAATAATGGTGGTTTATTGCAATCCTGGTGGTATATCACTTGTCCTCATGGAGAATAAGAATGTTAGTCCCCCACTGTTTGGAATATCACTCAAACTCAAAGAAAAAATCCCCTCAGTGTAAATCAGTAATCATAATTCCCAAGAGAGAAGATGAGCTCAAGTTAGTTTTCATTGTTCAGTATTGAACACCCCACTTAATCAGAGGTTCACCTCATGGTCAGGTGGCCTTGCTCACGTCTAGACCAGTCATCATTTTCATCCACTTTATCACTATGTAACCCCCAACATACTGTTCTTGGGGTTCTCAAGGCAAGAATACTGAAGAGGTTTGCCATTCCCTTCTCCAGTGGACCACATTCTGTCAGATCTCTCCACCTTGACCCGCCCATCTTGGGTGGCCCCACATAGCATGGCTTCGTTTCATTGAGTTAGACAAAGCTGTGGTCCATGTGATTAGATTGACTAGTTTTCTGTGATTATGGTTTGTGTATCTGCCCTCCGATGCCTCTTGCAACACCTACCATCTTACTTTGGTTTCTCTTACCTTGGACGTGGGGTATCTCTTCACGGCTGCTCCAGCAAAGTGCAGCCACTGCTCCTTACCTTGGACGAGGGGTATCTCCTCACAGCCGCCCCTCCTGACTTTGAACGTGGAGTAGCTCCTCTCGGCCCTCCTGCACCTGCACAGCCACCGCTCTTTGGATGTGGGGTTGCTCCTCTCGGCCCCACCCCTGACCTCAGGCATGGGGTAGCTCCTCCCCACGCAAAATGATGGGATACTGAAAGAGGAACTCCCCAGGTTGGTAGGTGCCCAAATTGCTACTGGAGATCAGTGGAGAAATAACTCCAGAAAGAATGAAGGGATGGAGCCAAAGCAAAAACAATACCCAGCTGTGGATGTGACTGGTGATAGAAGCAAGGTCCGATGCTATAAAGAGCAATATTGCATAGGAACCTGGAATGTCAGGTCCATGAATAAAGGCAAATTTGTAGTCAAACAGGAGATGGCAAGAGTGAACGTCGACATTCTAGGAATCCGCGAACTAAAATGGACTGGAATGGGTGAATTTAACTCAGATGACCATTATATCTACTGTTGTAGGCAGGAATCCCTTAGAAGAAATGGAGCAGCCATCATGGTCAACAAAAGAGTCTGAAATGCAGTACTTGGATGCAATCTCAAAAACAACAGAATGAACTCTGTTCGTTTCCAAGGCAAACCATTCAATATCACAGTAATCCAAATCTATGCCCCAACCAGTAACACTGAAGAAGCTGAAGTTGAACGGTTCTATGAAGACCTACAAGACCTTTTAGAATTAACACCCAAAAAAGATGTCCTTTTCATTATAGGGGACTGGAATGCAAAAGTAGAAAGTCATGAAACAGCTGGGGTAACAGGCAAATTTGGCCTTGGAATATGGAATGAAGCAGGACAAAGGCTAATAGAGTTTTGCCAAGAGAACGCGCTGGTCATAGCAAACACCCTCTTCCAACAACATAAGAGAAGACTCTACACACAGACATCACCAGATAGTCAAGACCGAAATCAGATTGATTCTATTCTTTGCAGCCAAAGATGGAGAAGTTCTATACAGTCAGCAAAAATAAGACCGGGAGCTGACTGTGGCTCAGACCATGAACTCCTTATTGCCAAATTCAGACTTATATTGAAGAAAGTAGGGAAAACCACTAGACCATTCAGGTATGACCTAAATCAAGTTCCTTATGATTATACAGTGGAAGTGAGAAATAGATTTAAGGGACTAGATCTGATAGAGTGCCTGATGAACTATGGACGGAGGTTTGTGACATTGTACAGGAGACAGGGATCAAGACCATCTCCATGGAAAAGAAATGCAAAAAAGCAAAATGGCTGTCTGGGGAGGCCTTACACATAGCTGTGAAAGGAAGGGAAGCAAAAAGCAAAGGAGAAAAGGAAAGATATAAGCATCTGAATGCAGAGTTCCAAAGAATAGCAAGGAGAGATAAGAAAGCCTTCCTCAGCAATCAATGCAAAGAAATAGAGGAAAACAATAGAATGGAAACGACTAGAGATCTCTTCAAGAAAATTACAGATACCAAGGGAACATTTCACACAAAGATGGGCTTGAAACAGGACAGGAATGGTATGGGCCTAATAGAAGCAGAAGATATTAAGAAGAGGTGGCAAGAATGCACAGAAGAACTGTACAAAAAAGATCTTCATGATCCAGATAACCACGATGGTGTGATCATTCACCTTAAACCAGACATCCTGGAATGTGAAGTCAAGTGGGCCTTAGAAAACATCACTACGAACAAAGCTAGGTGAAGGAATTCCAATGGAGCTATTTCAAATCCTGAAAGAGGACGCTGCGAAAGTGCTGCACTCAATATGCCAGCAAATTTGGAAAACTCAGCAGTGGCCACAGGACTGGAAAAGGTCAGTTTTCATGCCAATCCCAAAGAAACGCAATGCCAAAGAATACTCAAACTACTGCACAATTATACTCATCTCACACACTAGTAAAGTAATGCTCAAAATTCTCCAAGCCAGGCTTCAGCAATATGTGAACTGTGAACTTCCTGATGTTCAAGCTGGTTTTAGAAAAGTCAGAGGAACCAGAGATCAAATTGCCAACATCTGCTGGATCATGGAAAAAGCAAGAGAGTTCCAGAAAAACATCTATTTCTGCTTTATTGACTATGCCAAAGCCTTTACTGTGTGGATCACAATAAACTGTGGGAAATTCTGAAAGAGATGGGAATACCAGACCACCTGACCTGCCTCTTGAGAAATCTGTATGCAGATCAGGAAGCAACAGTTAGAACTGGACATGGAACAACAGACTGGTTCCAAATAGGAAAAGGAGTATGTCAAGGCTGCATATTGTCACCCTGCTTATTTAACTTATATGCAGAGTACATCATGAGAAACGCTGGACTGGAAGAAACACAAGCTGGAATCAAGATTGCTGGAATAATATCAATAACCTCAGATATGCAGATGACACCACCCTTATGGCAGAAAGTGAAGAGGCACTAAAAAGCCTCTTGATGAAAGTGAAAGAGGAGAGTGAAAAAGTTGGTTTAAAGCTCAACATTCAGAAAATGAAGATTATGGCATCTGGTCCCATCACTTTATGGGAAATAGATGGGGAAACAGTGGAAACAGTGTCAGATTTTATTTTTGGGGGCTCTAAAATCACTGCAGATTGTGATCGCAGCCATGAAATTAAAAAACGCTTACTCCTTAGAAGGAAAGTTATGACCAACCTAGATAGCATATTCAAAAGCAGAGATATTTCTTTGCCAACAAAGGTCCGTCTAGTCAAGGCTATGGTTTTTCCGGTAGTCATGTATGGATGTGAGCGTTGGACTGTGAAGAAAGCTGAGCACTGAAGAATTGATGCTTTTGAACTGTGGTGTTGGAGAAGACTCTTGAGAGTCCCTTGGACTGCAAGGAGATCCAACCAGTCCATTTTCAAGATCAGTCCTGGTGTTTATTGGAAGGACTCATGCTAAACCTGAAACTCCAGTACTTTGGCCACCTCATGCAAAGAGTTGACTCATTGGAAAAGACTCTGATGCTGGGAGGCATTATGGGCAGGACGAGAAGGGGACCACAGAGGATGAAATGTCTGGATGGCATCACCGACTTGATGGACATGAGTTTGGGTGAACTCCAGGAGTTGGTGATGGACATGGAGGCCTGGCATGCTGCAATTCATGGGGTCGCAAAGAATTGGACATGACTGAGCGACTGAACTGAACTAAACTGAACCCACAAAACTTACACAAGCCCTGTTCTAGACATTGGACATACTTAAGCTCAATTTAATTGTATCAACAATCCCATGCGGTAAATATTATCACTATCCTCATCTTAAAGATCTAAGGAAGCTAGGCTCAGAAAGGTTAAGCTACTTGCACAAGGTTACCCAGCTAGTCATTAGAGGAGCCAGGATGCTGGTCAGAGCCCATGCTGTTAATTGACAGCACATTCAAAGATGCGTGCAGGCCAAGCTTATCTGGTATCCCCAGTTCAGACAGGGAGGCTGATTAAGGTGACTAATGCTGCACTGAGTCCTAGAGGCCCCTTGCTCTGATGATTAAATTACTTCGATTGCTGGATCCTGGGGAGATTTTGGCATCCTTGGGATAGCCACTTTAGGGCTGGGGCAGGGAGGGGGAGGATTCCAATTGGAAAGAGGAAGTAGTTTGCAATTTTAATAATGGGTCTTCCCCAGTGGCACATAGAACCCTCTGAATATGTATGCATACTTACCAAACTCAAATACAGCTATTTCTCCTTAATTGAAAGTCTGTTTCCCACTAACCAAAAATAAAGGCACCGATTATACCAACTTCCCTCCAACACATACATACATTCTACTGTTTTAGTAACCAGTAATGAACAATTTGTACAATTTGCTTCAGAATCAAACAATATCTGCAAGGGTAATTTTGGGCTCTGTATCCTAAATTAGTTCATGTGTTAGCTCAGATGAAACTGGATTACATGAGATTAGTTCAGATAGCAAAGTTCACATGTATAAATCCTTTTAAAAGATTATTATTATAAAGTGAAACTGTGTTCTGAGGACCAGATCGCACCTCCTTTTGCCTTTAAAAGGCACAGATATGATTAATAATACAGTAGTGTCTTTTTGTGTTTGTTTTTAGTTGCTAAGTCATGTCCGATTCTTTTGTGACCCCATGGACTGTAGCCTGCCAGTCTCCTCTGTCCATGGGATTTCCCAAGCAAGAATACTGGAGTGGGTTGCAATTTACTTCTCCAAAGGATCTTCCTGACTTGGGGATCGGACCCACATCTCCTGCATTGGCAGAGGGATTCTTTACCACTGAGCCACCTGGGCAGCCCTAGTGTCTAGTTATACTCTAAGTTGAGCCCAAGTGAAATTAGGTAAGAGTCAAGTATAGAACTCATTAACAAAAAGAGTTCATTTAATGAGATTAGCAATCCTTGAAAGAATGAAGACAGCAGATACTGGTGTAAAGCTAAAATTACCACCCAGTACTTTAAATACTTGTGTTATGTTGCTGATGCAAATAACCCACCCTAAGGGAAAAATTGACCACTTTAGGAGTAATACCCATTGAAAACAAATTCTGATCTCAAGTCCAATGTTGTAATCATCTTTTACACACAAGGTCCATGTTATACTAGTCCATCTATTGACTTACTTCACCGGACATAAGCCAAAAATAGCCTTCCCCACCTCCCAAATTCTGAGTGAGCTATTGTAATCTGGAAAAGGCAAATCGCTTCATAAGTCTCATTAGTAGGCAGTTCGAGAGTTAAAAATAAGCAACCATCACAAACACTCAGGGCAATCAAAGTGGTTTTCTGTTGCTTTCCCTTCACCTATCAGAAAAGATGCATTAAGGAGATTCTGTGAGATCTTGAAGCAGGCAGGATTCTGGGATAGTTCCAAGGGTTTTTATAGGCAATTCTTCTGGAATTATTTCTAATTCAGAGAAGATAACTTTAAGGAAGGAAGGAGGCAAATCTCTTGGAGTGCTATCGTCTGGAGCTTCAGAGCCAGTCACCTCATTTTTTAAAAATTTAATAAACAGCCTGAATGGAATACCTTGAAACTGCCTTGGAGGATCAAACTTCAGTGTGATGAAAGGTAGCTTTTTTCCTCATTAAAATGGTCCCAAGCTTGGGGTGTTAATCTGGGAAGTCCGTTTCTGTTTGTCTGCAGTTCTGCATGAATAGCGGACCAGCAGCCTCCGATCATCGCAGTTGCCAGGGGAAGACAGGATTGAAGCCATGTGATGTGGCAGCTCCTCTCACATCCCAAGCCTTGACTTCCATATTGTGCCTGAATTATATGCCCAGAAGGACTTCGATCCTCTCTGCTGATAGCCTTGTAGCTTACACCAACTCTAAGTATTAGAAGAAATAAGGAAAATTTACAGTGTTGAAAATGGCCCCTTTGTGACAATAGTGTCACTCAGTCTGATACCTACTCAGGTTGAGAGTTATTCCCTTAACCTCAAACCTGCCAGTCCTTCATAAACCACTTCTCCTCCAGGGGCTGGGAGGACAGCCCAGCTGGATACTCTAATCCTGGTTACAAGCTGATGGGGTGGGATCACAAAAATGGCAGG
This sequence comes from Bos taurus, assembly GCF_002263795.3. Lineage (NCBI taxonomy): Eukaryota > Metazoa > Chordata > Mammalia > Artiodactyla > Bovidae > Bos > Bos taurus. Next base: position 62,517,619 of record NC_037337.1, read on the forward strand.
ATTTCTGAGCGTCAGGTTAAGATTTACTTCCTTGACTTTGAAGGACTATGTCACTCTGGTTGGACACATTCCATTCTGGGGGGCCATTTTGTTCTCTCTTTGTAAGAACTGCAGTGTTTTATATGAGGACAACAATGAGTAATGACCAGGGATAAAGGTAGAACTGAGGGCAAAGAATCATAATCTAATCGTAACTTCTGAACCTTCTAGCACCATCCTAATGCAATTTGAAACATAATTTCTATTCTAGGACAGGTGAGAAAACTCTTTGCCATAATCCAATCAATCTTAGGGGCTTTCTTCCCCTCATCCCATAAAAATCATCCAGTAAGAGAATCTGAGAAACACTTCTGGTGGAATATTTGTACGATAGTACCTCTAACTTTGTCAAACTTTTGTCTCTTCATGTGTCTTGATTCTTGACATTTTAAGAGGTAGTTCAGATCAACTGGTCCATTCTATAGATGAAGAAACTGAGGTCTCTGAGAGAAGCGATTTACCTAAGACTCCAGTGTGAGAGAGTAGAAAACCTGAGATTAAATGTCAACATTCTCAATACTTGAATTCATTATCACCCCATGCCCTGTGATAAAATTCACCATTGAAATAAATATCAAGTTATGTTTTAGTCCATTAAGTGGGAAAAAGATTTGGTAGGTGAATATTCATGCAAGAAGAAGGAGAAGAATCTAGAGGGAAAAAAGGTCAAACCTTTGTTCCCCCAAGTTCGCAATATACTTTTCTCAAATAATTTATATACCAGGTACAGTTTTACATTCAACGTAAGATGGAAATAGAGTGGATTTTCAATTGAAGGTTAACCCAAGATAGGTCATGGTTAGAATTTTATCAGGAAGGGACTTGAAAACATGTGTTTGAAGTTACCCACAAGACATTCACTGATTGTTTCAGATGCTTCATGTCTCAAGTCTGTTCATGATCCAGGACTCTCTAAGCCATGGACACTGCCATCACTCATTAAGAATAAAATCTGAAGCCTAATAGATTTTCTATAGCAGTCCATTAGATTATTTACCAAATTTAAAAAAATGTATAAATCAGATGTTCTTAAAGAACATCATATATACTAGGGGAATGTAATGTTTTAATTTTGAATTTAGGCAAAATCTACATGCAGGATATTGCATGTAAGTGTTCAGTTTGCTGAATCATCAGGGCTTCCCTCATAGTGCTGTGCTTAGTCACTCAATTATGTCTGACTCTTTGCAGCCCCATGAACTGTCACGCTCCAGGTCCCTTTGTCCATGGGGATTCTCCAGGAAAGAATACTGGAGTGGATTGCCATGCCCTTCTCCAGAGGATCTTCCTGACCCAGGAATCGAACTGGGGTTTTCCACGTTGCCCGAAGTTTCTTTACTAGCTGAGCTACCAGTGAAGCCCTTTCTCCTGGTATGATTCCTGGGTTGGGAAGTTCCCCTGGAGAAGGAATAAGCTGCCCACTCCAGCATTTTTGGGCTTCCCTGGTGTGGCTCAGATGGTAAAGAATCCACCTGCAATTCAAGAGGCCTGGATTTGAAAGATCCCCTGAAGGAGGGCATGGCAACCCACTCCAGTATTCTTGCCATGGAAAATCCCCACAGACAGAGGAGCCTGGTGGGCTACAGTCTATGGGATCTCAAAGAGTTGGACACTCAGGATAGTGCATGTTAGTGTTTAGTTTGATGAATCATCACTAACGACACATTCACACAGGCAACTCCAAGATCAAGAAACAGCATATTACTAGCATCCTCTCTGGCCCTTTCAGTCGCTAACAAACCCCTCAGAATAACCACAATCCTGCCTTCTAATCAGGCACTAGTATTGATAGGGACCAAGTAGAGGGACAAAGTAGATGATTAGCTAGTCCCACAGGGGGATTGTAAGTAGAGAAAAATATGGGAGAATCCTGAAGTTAACGATTACTCAAGAACGCAGGTTTGTTTAACCACAAAACAAAGCTGCTGCTAAGTCACTTCAGTCGTGTCCGACTCTGTGCGACCCCATAGACGGCAGCCCACCAGGCTCCCCCATCCCTGGGATTCTCCAGGCAAGAACACTGGAGTGGGTTGCCATTTCCTTCTCCAATGCATGAAAGTGAAAAGTGAAAGTGAAGTCACTCAGTCGTATCCGACTCTTAGCGACCCCATGGAGTGCAGCCTACCAGGCTCCTCCATCCATGGGATTTTCCGGGCAAGAGTACTGGAGTGGGGTGCCATTGCCTTCTCCGACAAAACAAAGCAGGCTTGCTTAATACAAAACCATTCAATAGAAGCAGGAGACATAAAGCAATGGTGGCTTGAGACCCAAATCCTCAGTAAGTTAATCACCCCTAGAATGTGCTCTCTGCACAAATGAAAACAATAATTTATGGAAAGGTGCTCATTGTCAGACACCTGAAATAATTTTTACAGTCCAGGCTTAACTATATATAGAGAAAATATTCCCCCGACCAACCTGGAGGAGGAACCAATGGTCTAAGCATGACATCTACTCCGGAAAGATAAAGTCTTCTCTCCCAACCCTCTCTTCCTTTGATTATAAAAATGAAAGGTACTAAGTACTAAGCTCAGTGCAGCACTGTCTTTCCACTTGTAAGTCTTACAACCATCCTATTCTAATAAATCACTTCTTATCTATCATTTTGTCTCCCAGTGAATTCTTTCTGCATTAAAACATAAAGGACCAGGGCTCCTCAGAGTCCCTCCCCCAAAATGCCACCTGTCTGGTTCAGTGTCTCCTGTCCTGTATTTACAAATGGAATGATGCAATATGAACTTTTGTGTGTGTGACTTCTTTTGTACTTTTTTGTGTGTGACTTCTTTTGTTCAGCCTTGTGCTTGTGAGAATCATCCATATTGTTTCATATATTTATAATTGTTCATCCATGATACAATTATATTACAGTTTACTTAACCATTCTACTCTCGTTGCATGTTTGGGTATTTGTCCTAAGCATTTTTAATTGTGTTGAGTAGTTTACAGATAGCATTGTGCTAAGTCGATTCAGTTGTGTCTGACTCTGTGTGACCCCTATGGACTGTAGCCCGCCAGGCTCCTCTGTCCATGGGGATTCTCCAGGCAAGAAAACTGGAGTGGATTTCCATGCCTTCCTCCAGGGGATCTTCCCAAGCCAGGGATCAAACCCACATCTTAGGTCTCCTGCATTGGTAGGCAGGTTCTTTACCACTAGAGTGACCTTCGAAGCCCACAGAAAACATTAACTCAAAGGTAATAAACTCACCTTTTTGAAATGTGATATATTCCACTGATGGAAAATACTAGCTTGCACTATGAAATTATTTTCCAAAATCGAGTTTGTTTTTCTCTGCATGTGTGTGTGTGTGTGTGTGTGTGCAATTTAATTTACTGTCATCCCAGCAAACAGTTTCCATTGAGACTTCCGGACTGTGGAACCTCAGGTTGCAGTAAGGAGCCTGCTCCGGTCAAAATGAATAGATAAATTATTTTGACATTAGTAAACAGGTAATTCATTTCCCATGTTATTGCTCATCACCTTCAGCTGGTTAATCAACTATTTAAAAGAAAACCAACTTGTTTGACGTGCTACAAGTTACAGACCATTTCAAGGCCTTCGGTGTAAAATACAGTCTTGTCAAAGTCAAGACACCTGCTCCCAGCAGGAGGGTTACTTACCAACTGCCAGGTCCTTAGATGTGGTGTCTGGAAACAAAATGATCTTTCCATCTGAAATATGTCTACCACAGTGACTGACGCTCCTTAGGTTGACTGCAAACCTCTGGTACCATTGTGAGGCCGAGAAACACGGGAGAAGAGCGCTAAAAAAGTGAATTTTGATGAGTTCTTGATATTGTGATTTTAAAGTTAATTTTCTCTGCAGGAAGAGTATTTCCTGGGTGACCTCAGCAAAATGCACTGTTTTAAAAAGATTTTTAAAATATGGACCATTTTTAAAGGCTTTATTGAATTTGTTATGATGCTGTCTCTGTTTTATGTTTTGTTTTTTGGCTGCAGGCATGTGGGATCTTCACTCCCTGACCAGGGATTGACCAGAGATCAAATTTGCACCCCTGGCATCAGAAGGTGAAGCCTTAAGCACTGAACTGCCAGGGAAGGTCCTAATGCACTAATTTTTAAGTCTGGTTTCTCGTTCTGTGTCTCTGAGCTTCCCTAATAGCTCAGTTGGTAAAGAATCTGCCTGCAATGCAGAAGACCTGGGTTTGATCCCTGGGTTGGGAAGATACCCTGGAGAAGTGAAAGTCTACTCACTATTCTGGTCTGGAGAATTCCATGGACTGTATAGTCCATGAATCGGAGTCGGACATGACTGAGCAACTCTCACTTTTCTGTGACTCCAGTTTCAGGAAATCTACTTTTTCTGAGCTATTTTGAACTTCTGAAAAGCCTTTCATTACTTTTTATTTTTCTCTAAAATATTCTCCTTTATGGAAGACAAACTCCTGATTGGTTTCCCAGGCTTTTTTCAAAGCAGGAGAAGCCAGAGGGTCACGGTGCTGCCTCACTCCCCTCCTTGACAGCATGGGATGCTGGAATCCTCGACAGCTTCCTTCAGGAAGACAACTCTGTCACGCCACACACACGGGTCAGTCCCTTGGCAGTCGGGGGCCATTGCAGAAGGCTCCTGTTTCTAGCTGTGACTTAACGCTGTTAGTTGAGTCCATTTGATGGTTAATGGATGCATGTTCTGATACCAAACCACTTATGTCTGACAGAAAATTACTAATTTCCAACTGCCCGCTCCTCAGAGTCTTGAAGAAGTAGAAGGCTTCTGATAAGGTTGGCTTTATTTCTGTCTCCACTGGGTTGTGTCTAGAACATAACCAGATATAATTTTCAGGTGGCAGATTTTTTAAAACAACATAATGGAAAGTGCGCACCAAAATAAAGAGAGCATTTTAATTAAAATTTAAAAATATTTTTCAAGAGTACCATTCTCTATTGAAATTCATTTCAAAGAACTTTGAGGTTTCAACAAGGGACTATTATTTGATGTAATTGCTGTGGATGGGATAAAGGCTACCCAGTTTGATGCTTTAAGACAACTGAGAAAGAAAAATTTAACTCTCTCAAAGCATTCTGTAAATTGGAAAGCCCAGAACAAATGCAAAGTATTGTTATTTTAATTGACCCTGAGGAATTATATGCCTAACAATTGTCTAAACGCCTTTGGTCTTCAGATTGAGTGAAATCTTGAAAAACAGTGATCATCAAACTGTAATTCAAACAAAACCCATTCCCATTGTAGAAGCCCAGAGGTGATCTCTCCTCCTAAATTTATTTCCACCAAAGGTAAATAACCTCCCTTGGGTGCCATCTTTGCTATTTAATTAAAATAACACTAATCACCAACTAATCTAGCTCGCTCTTAACAAATTATTGTATTCTAACAAGTCTGGATTTGTTTATTTCTTTTTCCTTCTCCAGGGAGAAAAAGGATGAAAAAAGATAGGCATTATTTTGAAGTCATCAAGGGTAAGAAAACTAAACTTCCAGGGGAATCAACTCCATTTAGCCATAAAGCATTTCTTCCTGTAAGCTCAGGAAGGATTTCCAATTATTTACAAACAGATAGCATTGTGTAGTTCCCTCAGTATTATAGATAAGTCACCAGAAAACAACTAGTTTGACAAAATTGCCCAGAAGCCCATTAACCTTACAGCTCTGCTAAGTACCCACCAGGGGCATCCCTCTGTGGAATTTGCTAAGGAAACAGAATGGAATGAGTTTCTCACCAGATGTCTGGAAATCGTGAAAGAAGTAACAGGAAATGGCTTATAGCTCTGATGTACTGGTTGTCATTTGAGTGTTGGTTGTCATATATGGGTGTGGGGTATATGTGTGAGTGTGTGTGTGTGCCTGTGACTGAGGGCAAGAAAGAAAGAGAAAGAGGGAAAGAGGGAGACCATAAATAGATGGTAAACATGCAGTAAATGTTCTGGATCTTCTAGCTGTAAATGAATGTTTTGTTACCATCTGTCCAGGGATAGATCAGCTTGTGACAACTAAAGATAAGTCATTTTTCTTTACTGGTTCGGTTTTTGGGAGTGAAGTTATTTTCTTCATCTGAAAGGCCTTTCTTCTGATTCAGTTTTGGGGAGTGAAAAGTTATTTTCTTCATCTTAATGCAGATAAATTACTATTGTACTATTTACAACTGGGAAGAAATTCAGCCATGCTAAGCCTGAAATTCTGAGACAAAATAAATGACCCTAGTTTATCGGTGCATATTTAAAATCCTTGCAAGCAGCCCTTTTGAAAGTTTATCTTTCATTTTCTACTCTCCTAAGATGCCTTCTCTACCGATATTGAGAGTCCAGGTCACTTCTATGTTTGGGAGTAGGGTTTAGGGTAGAGTGGGGCTTTTGGTATATTATAAAATAAAAATAAGTGTTTAAGTGTAAAAATTACAAAAGCTTATTCAGTTCATATATTTTCATTTAAGATAGTCTCACTTTCAATACAGAAAATACAGTTTAATAAAATTGTGCCATTTGAAACATAACAAAAAGATTTGTCTTAAAATTGAAATTATATCACCTATAAGTATTATAATCTGGTAATGGGACAAAAGTTTGAAATTATTTGATGAACACCCTCTTCTTCCAATTCTGTTGGTTCACTTCTATAATTAAATATATAAATAACTTTAATTGGAGATAATGTCTCTCTGAATCTAAAATTCAGGCAGCCATTGAGTGGGAGGTCCTGATCACAAGGGCCTTTACCCCTTTCACTCTTCTGGTAGGGCTTCATCTTACTTCACTTCTACTTATTCATGATGGTAAGTACAGTCTGGGGGTGGGAAGTGATTTGAGGAAATAAGTGATTCTTACCACTGGACTGTCACCTACTTTAGAATCAACTGGGCTTTCCACTAGAAATTTAGATTCTAGGTCCTCACTTTGAACCTTTTGGTTTGAGTCTTAGGAATTTGCATTTATTACAATGCCTAGGTGATTTGGGGCTTCTCCGATGTCTTAGCAGTAAAGAATCCTCCAGCAGTGCAGGAACCACAGGAGACGCAGGTTTGATCCCTGGGTCAGGAAGATCCCCTGGAAGAGCATGGCAACTCACTCCAGTATTCTTGCCTGGAGAAGCCCATAAACAGAATTGCTGGCAGGCTACAGGGTCACAAAGACTTGGACACAACTGAATTGACTTAAAACCTAGGTGATTTGGGGGGTCAGAAATGTTTGAGAACCACTAATTTATGGGGTTGGGATTGAAGGTAATAAGGCCTGATTTTAGATGTGAGAAAAGTTGCCACCAAGAAACACCACTCTACTCAGATTCTAGGGGGAAATGACACCTTATGGCAGTGATATTTTTATTGCTTACCTTCTATCATCAGGCCATCTAAATAACTGCAGTGGATTGGGAATATTTTGAGCTGGCCAGTCTTAAAATCCATTATTTTTTAACCAACCTAGTTCTGTTCTTGTGATGAAACATAAGAAGTCACCCTGAGCTCAAGGAGCTCTTGCAGTATTCTTTTTTTTTTTTTTTTGCTTGGTTTTTTTGATTACGCTGGGTCTTTGTTGCTATGCATGGGCTTTCTTTAGCTGCAGCTAGAGGGAGCTATTCTTCACTGTGGTGCTCAGGCTTCTCGCTGCAGGGGCTTCTCTTGGTGCAGAACATAGGTTCTATGTGCACAGGTTTCAGTGGTTGTAGAACTCGGGCTCAGCAGTTGCATATTCGAGCTCAGCTGCTCCATGGCATGTGGAATCCTCCCGAAGATTTGAACCCGTGTCCCCTGCATTGGCAGGTGGATTCTTATTCACCGTACCACCAGGGAAGCCCTTCTGCAGAATTCTTACTAGTGTAGTCTTGCAGACAGTACCATGCAGGTTTCAGAGAACCATGAAAATGCTTGTACACCATGCCTCACCCATCACCCTGGGGCAAGGGTCCACCAAGGGGGTGAAGGAGGATTGGCAGGGTAGTACTATATCATCTCAGAGTGGCCCTACCCTGCACACCCTGTCTCCTGCTCAACTCAGAGAATTCACAAGCTAAAATCCTCCCTGGGGTGAGATGGCAGCTCAGGGATTCATGGCCAGCAGCAACATTATGTTGTTCCTAAGAACCCGAATGTGGGTCAGCCCTCCCCACTTCATCTCTACTTTCACATTGTATTTTCCTTGAATAGAGAATGAATATGTTCGATGGATTAAAAAATATCTGAAACTTCTCATGGAAAAGGACCTGGAAAGAGTCCAAAGAACAGAAGTAGGCTAGCACTGAGAACTGTACAAGGAGGTAAGCCCTTGCCGGGCACTTCAACCTGCACTGTTCAGAGCAACATAACCAGAGGGCAGGATGCTCTGGCCGCAGATAGCTCTGATAAGTTCTCAGGTAGCCATCCTGGCTTGGGAGAGTTTTGGGTAAATTGCATCCTTGACTGAGGGAAAAGGGAATGAATTATAGGCTGACTATAAAGCAGTACATGTGTTTTTTGTTACTGTTATCATTAACAACAATTAACAAATTACTAAGTGTTGTCATTTGCTAATTGTTGTTGTTACAGTCGTTAGTCATGTTCCACTCTTTGAGACCCCATGGACTGCAGCACAACAGGCTTCCCTGTCCTTCACTGTCTCTTGGAGTTTGCTCAACTTCACGTCCATTGAGTGGGTGGTGCCATCCAACCACCTCACCTTTTGTTGCCCCCTTCTCCTCCCGATTTCAATCTTTCCCAGCATCAGGGTCTTGTCTAATGAGTTGGCCCTTCACATCAGGTGGCCAAAGTACTGGAGTTTCAGCTTCAGCATCAGTCCTTCCAAGGAATGTCCAGGGTTGATTTTCTTTAGGATTGACTGGTTTGATCTCCTTGCAGTCCAAGGGACTCTCAAGAGTCTTCTCCAGCACCACAATTTGAAAGCATCAGTTCTTTAGTGCTCAGCCTTCTTTATGGTCCAACTCTCACATTGGTACATGACTACTGGAAAAACCATAGCTTTGACTATAGGGACCTTCATCGTCAAAGTGATGTCTCTTCTTTTTAATACAGTGTCTAGGTATGTTAATGGCAACCCACTCCAGTGTTCTTGCCTGGAGAATCCCAGGGACCGGGGAGCCTGGTGGGCTGCTGTCTATGGGGTCGCACAGAGTCGGACACGACTGAAGCGACTTAGCAGCAGCAGCAGCAGGTATGTTGTAGCCTTTCTTCCAAGGAGCAAGAATCTTTTAATTTCATGGTTACCATCTCTTTTGATGGGGGCACGCCTCATGCCAAAATAAATCTTTTTTTAACCCAGAAAATTATATATTTTACTAGCATTTGTTTTGATTCTGGTTACAAAGGTTACATTTCATATTATAAAGGAAGATTTAGGGTACCACTGAGAAGAACTTAATTCTTCCCATTTCCTTCCTCCCCACTGAAATCTTTTAAAATCCAGTACAAATGGCACCTTTATAGAGTAATCTAATGGTGCTCTCTCTGGCCAAAATTAATAGCTCATTCCTTTGCATTTTGGAAGCTTGTAATTTGTCCTTCCTTTCAGGATTTCTTTCCCTCTGCCTTATGTGATGGCTCTTTCATGTCTCCTGACTAGATAATGGCCTTTCAGGGAGCAGGGGCCATGCCATCTGTGTTTATCCACGAGCTTCTATCACAGTTTATAGATAGAAAGTGCTCATGAAATATCCACTAAATTAAAGTTTGTAGTCCTACATCAGAAGTCATAAACTGGCAGGTCATAGGCCAGAAATATCTTTAAAAGTTTGATGTAATGGCCTATTGGAAGTTTTCACATAAAACTTTGGATGTCTGGCATTTCCCACGGCTATAATCAGTTTGAACAAAGTGGTAGCTGCCCTTTAAAGAGGGTATACTTCCTCAGCTTCCCAGGTGGCGCTAGTGGTAAAGAACTCACAGGCCAATACAGGAGATGTAAGAAATGCAGGTTTGATCCCTGGGTTGGGAAGATCCCCTAGAGGAGGGCATGGCAACCTACTTCAGTATTCTTACCTGGAGAATCCCATGGACAGAGGAGCCTGGTGGGCTATAATGCTGCTGCTGCTGGTAAGTTGCTTCAGTCTCATCTGACTCTGTGTGACCCCATAGACGACAGCCCACCAGGCTCCCCCATCGCTGAGATTCTCCAGGCAGGAACACTGGAGTGGATTGCCATTGCCTTCTCCAATGCATGAAAGTGAAAAGTGGAAGTGAAGTTGCTCAGTCGTGTCCGACTCTTAGAGACCCCATGGACTGCAGCCTACCAGGCTCCTCCGTCCATGGGATTTTCCAGGCAAGAGTACTGGAGTGGGGTGCCATTGCCTTCTCTGGGCTACAATGCATGGGATCACAAAGAGTCAGACAGGAATGAAGTGACTTAGCATGCACACATAGTTCCTTAGTTTTCTGCAGTTGCATTTTGATCATTCATATTACCTGCCTGACCTCCATGGACACCCTTCTCATTGAGACACCATTCCCTAACCTCCTTTGACACTAATCAAAACTGACTGCCTCTGCTGATGGATGCATGATTGTGCTTATAGTTAAAGCAGTTCAGAACCAAAGACTATGTTGTCTGGACTGATCATTTATAGGCCACCTGTCAAGAAATCTATTGGTTTGCTGTGCTCTATGATGGCAAAACATGATCTGATCATATATTGGTTAATTGTTTAAAGCTTAATGGCCTTAATACTAACCAAACTTCAACCTAAAGTAGTAAATATAAAATTAATACATACATTTACACTCTAGTTCTCATTGGTCTTAAGTTTCACCAGTGTGACACTTGTACAGTCTCCCTCCTTAATTATTTCTAGGAATCCACCCAGGAACTTACAGGTTGACAAGGTTTTCTCTGCCTGAGAGTTCTGTTCCTCTCATGTCCCACTTTTTCCTTGACCTGCTCCAGGCTGGTCTCTGATTGCATTGTGCTAGAGAAGAGTTCTGATACTCCTTCCAGGTCACCAAATGTGATAGATACTTTTTCAGTGCTCTTTGTATCCTGTCTCTTGGTGATCCTTGTACTATTTACCATGTTCCCTTTTTTCTTGAAGTTCTCTTATTCTCAGGTCACTGTGATACCACACTCTTCATATATTCTCACTGGCTACCTGGCTTCTCTTTGCCCAAAGCTTTCCATTGCATATTTTTCTCCACCTGATGATTAACATTCGAGTTTTTCAAGGCTGAGTTCTGGTCCTCTTTTCTTCTTCTTCTAATATTCTTCCTAAGAAACATGTTCATGTCCTCTACTTTAACTGCTACTCATATACCAGCTATATTAAAATGTATATTTATAGTCCACATTTTTTCTTTATGTTCTAGACCATACAAGCCATTGTCTATATGACATCTTTACTTGGATGTCTCAAGGTAATCTTAAGTTTAATTTATAAAAAAAGCAAGTACTTATCTCTCTTCCAGACTGGTCCTCTTGCAGGGTTATCTATCTAGTAAATATTATAGCTATTCAGTTAAGCAAGTGAGAAAACTGGAAATCATCTGCCTTACTCACCTCCTCGCCAAATAGTAACCATCACTAAACCTGGACATTCTGCCTTGCAAATGCTTTGAAACTGTCCATTTATTTGCATCCATGTCAATCTCTACTGGTCCCAGCTACCATAATTCACCTGGACAACTTAGATAGTTTGTTAATAGGCTTCCTCCAGTTCATTCCTATGCTGACCCACAGAAATCCAAATGCAAATGTGAGCATGCTTAAAGGACCCTTTAAAGTGGCTTCTCATTGCTCTTAGGGACTTCCCTGGTGGTTCAGACAGTAAAGAATCTGCCTGCATTCGAACCAGGTTCCATCCCTGGGTTGGGAAGATCCCCTGGAAAAGGAAGTGGCAACCCATTCCAGTATTCTTGCCTGGAAAATCCTATGGACAAAGGAGCCTGATGGGCTACAATCCATGGAGTCACAAAGAGTTGGACATGTCTGAGTGACTAACACACACATCGCTCTTAAGGACCAGAATCCTTGAAAAGGCTGTGCATGAGCTGGGCCCTCCGTATGTCTTTTATCCCACTCATCAATTCCCTCCTAGGACTCTGTGAGATGACCAACTTCTTTTTTTTTTTTTAACTCTCAAGTTCTTTTTTTTTTTTTTTGCTAATAAATTTTTTATTTTAAAAGTTTTAAGTTTATAGAAGCACATAGATAGTGTAAAGATACAAAGTAGTACCTATACCCCACACCCAGTCTCTCCTGTTATTAACATTTTACATTAGTAAGGTGCATTCTCATTTGCTTTATTTTTTTCTAGTTATTGCATTTCTTTTTTTTTTCTTCAAAAGACATTATTATAATTTTTAATGAAAGAAATACAGGCTTAGTGTAAAAAATAGTTTGAACATAGATATACATAAAATAGTGATCCCATATCTCATTTACCAAACACTGACATAAATTTTTAGGTTCCATTTATCTAATTTTGGACTTAAAGAATGAATTAACATATGATTCTTTTTCTATTGAAATATAGTTGACATATAATATTCTATTAGTTCCAGGTATACTAAATCATGGTTTGACATTAGCATACATTATGAAATAACCACCATAATAAGTCTGGTATCCACCTATCCCCATATAATTATTACAATATATTACATTCCCATGGCTTATTTATTGTGTAGCTGGAGGTTCATTCCTCATAATCCTCTTCACCTATTTTCACCTGCCCCCTTACCCTCCTGGCAACTACTCTCTGTATATGAGTCTGTTTTTTTGTTTTTTTTTTAAGTTGGAGGCTAATTACTTTACAGTATTGTGGTGGAATTTGCCATACATTCACATGAATCAGCCATGGGTGTACATGTGTTCCCCATTCTGACCCCTCCTCCCACATCCCTCCCCATCCCATCCCTCTGGGTCATCCCAGTGCACCAGACCTGAGCACACTGTCTCATGCATTGAACCTGGACTGGTGATCTATTTCACATATGACCAACTTCTTCAGATGTCAACTCAAACATCACTACCCCCAGAAAGTCTTTCTTGACTCCCTTTAGCATGTTCTTTCTGCAATGGCATTAATTATAGTTCAGTTTAGTTCAGTTGCTCAGTCATGTCCTACTCTTTGTGACTCCATGGACTGCAGGCCAGGCCTCCCTGTCCATCACCAACTCCCGAAGCTTACTCAAACTCATGTTCATCGAGTTGGTGATGCCATCCAACCATCTCATCCTCTGTCGTCCCCTTCTCGTCCCGCCTTCAATCTTTCCCAGCATCAGGGTCTTTTCAAATGAGTCAGTTCTTTGAATCTGGTGGCCAAAGTATTGGAGTTTCAGCTTCAGCATTAGTCCTTCCAAAGAATATTCAGACTGATTTCTTTTAGGATGGACTGGTTGGCTATCCTTGCAGCCCAAGGGACTCTTAAGCGTCTTCTCCAACACCACAGTTCAAAAGCGCTCAGCTTTCTTTATAGTCCAACTGACTTTGATTAATGTGTTTCCACACTGTTTTTGCTCATTATTCCCCTAGGAGTCTCCCTAGCCCCTGCCTAATTCAGGAGATAAATACATATATTTTAAGGGGTAAAGGGGTTATTTACCAAATTATTGATCAGAAATATCTGAGTCCTTAGTCCAGCTTAGCCAAACATCCTGTTATACTTCATCAAGTCATTTCCCATTTCAAAGTGATATTGTCTATAAATTGTCTATTTTTGTTCTGTTACTAAATCATGTCCAACTCGTTGTGACACCATGAACTGCAGTGTGCCAAGCTCCTCTGTCCTCCACTATCTCCCAGAGTTTAGAACAAAGTTAATAGAAATGCTTTAACTGAAAATAAGAACAAATTTCTATGTATGTAGCTCCATACATCTCTACCCACACCCTAAGTTTAAAATTCTTCCATATTTTCAAAACAGACAATGACAAAGATGGATGGTTACTGGCATAATAAATTGCTTCAGTAAAACCATTAGAGGGAAACTAGGAACACTATTTTGATTGATTCAGCTCAACAAACAAATTCCACTGATATGCTTCTAAATTGCTACTATCATGATCTTTAGCAATTGTATAATGTAAATCATTAGTCAATCAAGCACTCAATATACTATGTGAGCTCTAACAAAAATAGGTTAGATATGATAATCAGGTGTGTGTGATCATTGCATGAAAATGAACATGAGGCTTCTATCAATTTTGTGGTTATAAATGGCCATTCTCATCCTTATATGCTGTACTAATCATTATTCCATTACTTAAGATTTTCTCTAATGCATCACATACTTGAATTCACATTGCATTTCTACATTTGAGCCATAAAAGATACTCCAAGTTGGGTTTAGATTTTTTTTTAAAAAGTCCATGGGTTTATTGGTTTCAATTTCTAATCACTGGTTTTCTAATTTAAAATGTCCTCATATGGTTGCAGGGAATCACAAAACTATCTTTGCAGAATTCTTAGGGTATTGGTAGGCAAACTTCAGGGAAAAAACATCCTGTATAAATGAGAAGCAAGGGATTATAGCAAATATTTTAAAAGTTGAAGAGTTGTATTCTCTAAACTCTAAAAATATTCCTTAAGGAAAACATGTAACAAAGACAAGTGTCTTTCAAGCAGTTTAACTGCAAGTTCCTCTAGGTTTTTCCATTTGGTTGCTGAAATACCAGTTTTCAGTGACACCAGCTAATCTGAACGTAAAATGGAAAGTGCCACATGCTCTGTGCCCTTGGCACTCCTCATCTGGCTAGTTCCCCTATCAGAATAGACCTTCAGTGAACACAAAGTAAGAACTAGTCTTTGCTTAAAGCTGGACACTATTTGAGTCACCTTTTCAGCAATTATTCTGATTAGACTCTGGAGTTTGTTTTTGTTTAAAAGCTGATCAGTTATTGATCTGAACTGTGATGTCGAATGGAATTAGTGTTGTGTTACACTTCTGAGCAGTGGGGATCATTTGGAAATCGAATCTCCTAACACAATCAATGACTGCCATTTATCTTCCAAGGCAATTTGACTAATCAGATTTTCTCATTTTCCTCTATTCTGACTTTCAACCATGCTTTCTAATAGATAGAGGAGAAACTCTCCTTTCAACTGCTTTCCATACAATTAACATCAAAGAGAAATAAGTGACTCACAGTCACAGATTAAAAATTAGCCAATTATATACTGAAACTGGGACAAAAATGATGTCAATAAAATCGACTGGCACAAGATGCCAGACCCGTAAAACCGGGACATTGGGCCTTACGTCAGATTTCCAGTCCCTGCAGACTCTCGCTCTCTTTCCAGTCTGTCACCCACTAGCACAACTGGACAAATGGACAATGGATAATGGAGACTTGAGAAAAAGGCCATAGCTCTGGAGCGGGTCATTTAGGGCCAATTTTTTCAGCAGCGCTGTATGAGTCTGTGGAACCGACCAAAAGCACTTCCCCTTATTTCCCCCTAAGCAAACCTTCACATAAAGGCATTTATTTAGCAGCCTTTGGGACAGATGAACGTTATTTTTCAGACATAATTCTTTTTACCCTGGCATATAATTTGGAGGGGAAAAAGAGCCATCGGTTTAAAAATTCAAATACTTAAATCTTTGAACACTGTTTGCCAGACATGAAGAATGAGTGGCTTGATTCAAGGTCATGCTTCTATGCAGTGAGATGACCAGCCTGAGCATTGCTGAGCCAGCCGCTATGCTGTCTTAACAGGGCATCACTCTCTGAGTGGTCAGGGCACATGCAGCACATCCATCCGGACGGAGGAGATAAACCATGGTGATCCAAAGTGACGGGTTCTATTGCTCCATGGTCTTTTTGTTCCAGTTGATTAGACACGGCTTCAGTTTTGACTAGTTTATAGATGGAGATGCTCGATGCATTCCAATTTGAAGCGAGATTATTGTGTGGCTAGGAAGTGAGTTCTTGGTGAGTTGGTTATCTGAAGCCAGTGTGGTACAGATAATAAGCAAAAATCCCATTATCCCCTGTGTTTGATTTGCTCCTCAGTAAAAAGTTAGGTGTTCAGAGACCTTTAGTATCTATTTAAGGCCACCTAGAATATCATGTGGGCTTCCCTGTGCTCAGACGGTAAAGAATTCACCTGCAATGCTGGAGACCTGTGTTCGATATCTGGGTCAAGAAGATCCCCTGGAGGAGGGCATGGCAACCCACTCCAGTATTCTTGCCTGGAGAATCTCCATGGACAGAAGAAACTGGTGGGCTACAGTCCATGGGATCACAAAGAGTCGGACACGACTGAGCGACTAAGCACACCCAGCATGGAATACCATTTAATCCATTATTGCTACAGTAATGTACTCTTACCCTTGCAAGGAGAAAAATGTCCATTTCTGTAGGAGATGGAGAAAGGCCACTTTGGCTTGACCTCTAACATTGTTCTAACCATCACTGGTTGTGCCATCTCAAAGGAGAGTAGACTCATATATTTGTCAATTACAAGGCAAAGGAGGGAGGCTTGCACTTAGCTAAGACATGAAGTTGGTCTCTCAGAGTATTTTTTAAAGGTACAAGTGCTGACAGTAAATTTCTAATACCCCTGGAACAGTTTAGACATAAGTATCAGAAAGCATCCCTTGTTATTTTTACTTGTCAATGGGTATATTCCTTTCCCAGAATTGTACTGGCAATCAAATACCTTCATCTGCCCGAGGAAGAGAGATGTGGAAGTCGGACCATGTCCCTTGTCCTGTGTCTTTTCAGATCACCATGTGATGATGCATGGTTTCCTTGCATGGTGCCCAGAGGACCAGCCATGGAGCCTGGGGAATTCGGTAGGTAATACCCAGAGTCAGCCCCATGCCCTCAGCTGCCAACTGGACATGAAGTATGAACCACGCCTTGCAAGGTCCATGTGAATGTCTGGTGACCAGGCAGAGAGGCTGACAGTGGCATGGAACAGAAAAGTCTTTGAAATTTTAAATGAATATTATGTAACAGATTCCTGACCCCATTCATAAAGCATCAAAGACTCAGATTTCACTGTTCTTAAAGACAACAGGCCTCTATTACATGAGTTGAACAAGAAAAATCCCACAATCAGCTAACTTGAAATCCTCAGCAATTTCCCTTTCAATTTGTCCCCCCTTTTACCACTAACCTCTGAGCTAAGTCCATTGTGACTTGACCAAACTCTCCTGCCTAAAAATGGTTTCAAGAATAACCAAAAGATAACAGTAGGGAGATGGGTCATCTTTTTCAAAGGTGTTTCCTGGGCTGTTAGGGGTCTCATGGAATCTTTTTAAGAGTCCTGTACTGAACTTGGGTAGCAGTAAACAGGGTAACCATGGCCAAATCTGCCCAGCATGTTTGATAAGTGTTATCATGGCAAGCACACTTAGCATTGCTGGACAGAATAGAAGGAAGAATAATCCTAGAGAGGCTGCGTGGGATAGGGTCCCAATATTACATTGCTCAGATTTTCAGCTTCTCAGGAGCCCTTTCAGTGAACGCGTGTATACGGAGGGGAGCAAGGGTGTGGAGAAGAATGGTTTCTGCCATTCTATTTTTCTTTGTTTTTAAAATACATTAAGGGCTTCCCTGGCAGTACAATGGTTAAGATGCCACGCTTCCAAAGCAGGGGTTGTGGGTTTGATCCCTGGTGGGAGAACTAAGATTCTTACCACAGGGTGCAGCCAAAATAATAATGAATAAATAAAATACATTACGAGACTTTAGTTTCTCAGGTCTGCTTTAAGTTTATGGAAAACTAACAGAAGGAATAAAGAGTTCCCATATATACCCTCACTTTCTCCCTCCAGTTTTCTCTATTATTAGCATCTTGCACTGGTGTAGTGTGTTTATTACAATCAAGGAGCCAATGTGCTCAGTCACTTCAGTCATGTCCAACTCTTGGTGGGTGACCCTCACCCACCAAGAATACTGGAATGGGTTGCCATGCCCTCCTCCAGGGGATCTTCCTGACCCAGGGGTTGAACACCCATCTCCTGCATTGCTGGTGGATTCTTTATCTGAAGAGCCACTGGGAAAGCCCCAAGGAGCCAATCAGTCAGTTCAGCTCAGTTCAGTCGCTCAGTCGTGTCCGACTCTTTGCAACCCCATGAATCGCAGCACCCCAGGCCTCCCTATCCATCACCAACTTCCAGAGTTCACTCAAACTCACATCCATTGAGTCGGTGATGCCATCCAGCCATCCTCATCCTCTGTCGTCCCCTTCTCCTCCTGCCCCCAATCCCTCCCAGCATCAGTCTTTTCCAATGAGTCAACTCTTTGCATGAGGTGGCCAAAGTACTGGAGTTTCAGCTTTAGCATCATTCCTTCCAAAGAACACCCAGGACTGATCTCCTTTAGAATGCCATATTGATGCATAATTATGGCTTAAACTTCATAGTTGACCTAAGGGTTTACTCTTGGTGATATGTATTCTGTGGGTTTGGACAAATGTACGTTTCCACCACTGTAGTATCACGCAGAACAGTTTCACTGCCCTAAAAATCTTCTGTGCTATGTCTATTCATCCCCCCCACAACCAACCCCTGGCAACCACTGGTCTTTTTATTGTCTCCATA
The DNA here is from genome assembly GCF_002263795.3 of Bos taurus. Classification (NCBI taxonomy): domain Eukaryota; kingdom Metazoa; phylum Chordata; class Mammalia; order Artiodactyla; family Bovidae; genus Bos; species Bos taurus. The sequence continues at coordinate 62,536,099 of NC_037337.1, forward strand.
GTTTTGCCTTTTCTGGAATGTGGTATACTTGGAATCATAGAATGTAGCCTTTACAGATTGGCCCTCTCATATAATAAGATAAATTTAAGTTTTCTCCACATCCTTTCGTAGTTAGATAGCTTATTTCTTTCTATTGCCGAATCATATTCCACTGCCTGGATTTTCCAAAGTTTGTGTATCCACTCACCTAGTAAAGGACACCTGGGCTGCTTGCAAGTTTGAACCATCATGAACAAATTGTTATAAACATTCATGTGCAGGTTTTTGTGTCTACATGATTTTCTTTTTTTTTTTTCTGGGTACACCTTGATTTTTTTTTTTTTACATTTTTTTAAAATTTTATTTTATTTTTAAACTTTACAATATTGTATTGGTTTTGCCAAATATCAAAATGATCTGCCCTTCTATTTTTTAGTAAGAAACTTTGAGAATTTGGGTTAGATACCACTTCAGCCCACATTTTATGTACTCTGTGGGTCAAGAAAGAAAGACAAGCACAATAGCCACACATCCCAGATGTACCAGGCTGATGGGCAATTGTAGTTGGTTGATAAATATTGGTTAAATAAACAACCATGTGACCCAACAAGTAAGTTCATTTGGGGTTCAGAGACTGAATTTTGTCCTCCCCAAAGTCATATGTCGAAGCCTCAACCTCAATGTGACTGTATTTAGGAATAGGTTTTTAAGGAGGTAAAGTTAAGGAGGGCCTTACCTTTAAGGAGGTAAAGGTGGGCCCCTAATTTGATAGGACTGGTGTCCTTATAAGAAGAGGAAAGATAGAGATCTCTCTTTCCATTTGCACTCACATACCGAGAACAGTTCATGTGAGGACATAGTAAGAAGGTTGCCTGCTGTAATCCAAGAAGTAGCCTCTCACCAGAGACCAAGCTGACACATTGATGTTGGACTTCCAGGCTCCAGAACTATGAAAAAATACATTTTTGTTGTCATTTCATCCATAGTATTTTATCATGGCAGCCTCAGCAGACTCATACAGGGGGTCTCTGTTCAATGATGTTGTTGGGGAGGTGAACTTAAGGAGATTAAGTGAAAATGTGTCTATCCTGGGTACCCCTGTGGGTCTGAATTGGCAAGAGCCCATTTACCCCCGGGCTCAGATGTGACTTCCCCCTCCAGTAGGTGCCAAAAGTGGTCACAACTTTTGTTCCTTTTACTATGTGCTCATATTTTTTAGATCTAAAGAAACCTTTTATATTTTGAGAAGGCTAACTCCACTGGCCACATGAATTGCACATTTCATCCCTGATTTTCTTTTGACATTCAATTGTGTGTAGGTATTTTTTGTGTGTAGGCAACTCTTTTATGTTACCATAGTATATTGATCTGTTCATTTTTTGCTTCTGCTTTTAGCATCATGTTCAGAAATTGTCACCCATAGCAAGATTAAATATATTTATCTTTCTATCCTTTTATCTAGTACTTTGCTGGTTGGACTTTTGCAATTAAATCTTTACTCATCCTACAATTATTTGTATACAAAGTGTGCAATAGGAATCTGGTTCTTTTTAAAGAAATATAAACCAACTTCCTTCTCTCTCTGACTGTTCTATTTCTCACTGACTTCTTGAGAAAATCTGAACTGAATTAGAAAATCTTCCATCAATAGAGGTCAAGAAAAGACAGGTAGAAAGAGAGGGAGGAAAGAAAAAGGGAGATCAAGGGGGAGATTTTGGTTTAAAGAGCCAAGTAGAAAAGCCACATTAGTTTCTCCATGTTCTAAATGAGCAGGCTGGGCAGGATAATCTGTGGAGCTCTGTTCCGGCTCAACTTTATGGGATTTGAGGATTCTGAGGGCAAAACACGTCTCTCATCCAGTTTGTCTAAAACGAGACTGGTACACACTAAACATCTCTAAGCTGAAATGACTTTTAAGCTCAGGAAATACTGGAACCCACCCGAAAGGACCTTAGAGAAATTTTAACCTCAATCAAATTATTTTGCTGATAAGGACACTGAGTCTCAGGGAGGTTAATGGTGCTACCCAAGGTCCCACAGCTGGTCAGTGGCAGAGTTGACTTAGGCCCCTGAATCACATGCTGCTTCCTTCCCATTCAGTTCTCCAGTGATCTCCTCATTTGCTCTCACTGTCCTTTTCTTATCGCCTCTTTCACTGAGTCATTTCACTCTAGTCCAGATTGCTCCATCCATTGGACGTGACACTGTTTGACAGTGAGAGCTGAGAAGGAAGGTGGCTTGTACCAGGGAAAATATAACAGAGAAGTGGCTTAGGAAATTTGCCACTTGAGGCAGTGCTTGAGACCCCCTCAGGCACTTTAAAATATTTTTCCCGTGGGAGCCCAGAGATGTTTTTCACTTGTCTTCTGAGGATCTGATTGCAGCCAGGTAACGGACTCTCCCATTTTTGCCTAAAAGCAATGAAATGATTACTTATATCCTTAATTTAAATTCCCACTGACAGCTCAGATTCTGTTGCAGCTGGAGGGGGCGAGCTGACCTTCACGTCTGTTGTCAGCAATGGAGACAGAGAGGAATTTTATTGACCAGAGAGGATAATATGCATTAGGGAAGCCAAGCAAAGATGCTCTGACCTATCGGAATATAGTGCGGGGTCAAAGGGCACAGGATTAGCGCTGCACAACATCTGAGCGCAAATGCCAATCGTGTCCCTTTGTGTGCTCTTCTGCGGCACCCCCGCCTGTCTGCACCTTGGGGAAGGGCAAGAGAGTCTCTTTCAGCTGCTCTTTGCTTATCTATGGCATTGAGAAGAGCTTTGCTGCCAGCACCCTCGAGGCTGACTCTTGAAAAAAAAATAAAATAAAAGGGATAACAACCGATTGCAACATCTCGAATCCCAGAAATTCCATCTGCATATTTTCGGAGCCTCTGGTACACTGGGTCACTCCTTCGGGGGCCAGTTTACTGTATTTTCCTTTAGAAATGAGCCCTCAGAAATCACTTAAAGGAATGCCCAGTGAACAATTCTGCCTTCTTCTCCCCATCCCCCCACCCCCACCCCTGCTGAGTGTCTCTGGAAAAGCTCCTCTCTAGGGACACTTGTTCCGGTAATATCAAGCCCCAGTAATGCATGAGGCTACTGGATATTTTGTTGTTTACTTCTTTCCTCACTTCCCATGTATAGGAGGAGAAGGGCAGCCTCTGGGGGCCCATGCTGAGTTCATCAGATGTCCTGGGAACCAGCTGTCTAAGGGGCTGCCTTTCCCTACTGCAGGGACACAGCACTAAGTGGCAAGCTCCTGACTGTGTGCCTGACACGTATTTTCTTATTAGGTAGGTATTACTAGTACCCCCAGGGCTTCCCTGGGGGCTCGGTGGTAAAGAATATGTCTGCAATGCAGGAGCTGCAGAGACGTGGGTTCAATCCCTGGGTGGGGAAGATCCCCTGGAGGAGGGCATGGCAACCCACTCCAGTATTCCTACCTGGAGAATCCCATGAACAGAGGAGCCTGGCAGACTACAGACCATGGGGTCACAAAGAGTCAGACACGACTGAAGCAAGTAAGCATGCACCTGTGCACTAGTCCCCTTTTGACAGATGAAGAAATGGTGACCACAAAAGTTAAGTAACTTCCCAAGGTGGTACAGCAAATAAGGACAGGAGCTGTGATGTGAACTCAGGCATTTTGATTCTAAAGCTCCTGCCCTTAACTACGTTCCCTCTCCTTTTTCTCTCCTTCTCTGAAGCAGAGGTTCTTGGTGCTCCACTCAGATTCCCTTTAGCAGGCAGTGCCCCACCCCCTAATGACTATCACTCTTGATTCCTACCAGTTCATGGCATTCTCATCTGCCCAGCTGTCATAAACCTCTCTCACCTCTTCATTCCAGGAGTAGCTTCTCGGTTCTTGTGAAGAAGAGAGCACGCTGGGCAAGGCAACCCTCACCTGGTTGGGGAGCAGTGGCAGCTTGGAGGAAAAGGAGGGTACTTATCAGGTTCTGTGAATGCCCAGTGGACAAGACACAGAGGACGATGTGTAGGGGGAGAGCCCAGCGAAAAGCACCTGAGACTCTTCAGGAGCCTCCAAGACAATTTGGAGGGCTGTGTGAACAGGTGGGTGCAAGGCGAATGCAAGTGATTTATTAAAGTGAATACAATCAGTTTTGAAGCCATAGCTGATGAGGTCTAGGCCCAAGCTCGTTACCTGTGCTGAATAACACATCATCCTAAAACTTAGTGGCACAAAACAACTGCTCGCTGTTGCTTATATATTCTATGGATCAGGAGTTCAGAGAGCATGCATTAGAGACGGTTTGCCCCTGCTCCATGTTGTCTGGGGGCTCAGCTGGGAAAAGTCAGCAGTTGATGGTGACTTGATACTAGGGGCTGAAATCATCCATAAGTGCCTTCACTCACGTGTCTGGCTGTCAGTGTTGGTTGTCCTGCAAAAGGACAAAAAATACCCAGGTGATCATGCATCTGTGGAACATATAGACAGATGGCAGAGTTGACCAAAAAGGGGCTTAGGACCTCGTTTGTGGAAGGTACCAGGTTGAGGACAGGTGAGTAGGATGGATGGCCACATCCAGACTCCAAATGGCTTTGACATGATGCATGCAGGTGCCAAAAGTTGGCAGATAAACTGTCTTGCTCCTCTTCCTGGGGTTCCCATCTTTACTCAGGTCTATTGGTAAAGAAGCCTCCGAGTCAAGCAGGACATGGTCTGAGTGCTTTGGAAATAGTTATACGAATGGAGATGAAATCATAGTCACTAGATCACAGTATGCTATTGCTGGAAGGAGTTTTGGAAACTATCTAGATCAGTAATTTTTAACAACTAAAAACAATTTTTTTTTTCATACAAATCATATGGTTCATCAGACCCAATGTTTGGAGCAGATAAAAGCACAGCTGATTAGACGGAAGCAGGAGTCCAGTCAAGCTCCCACTGGTCACCTGTGTGAGCTCTGGGGATCTTTTTGATAAGGAGGACATTGAGTCCCAGAGAAGTGAAATGACTTACCCAAAGCCACCCAACAGGTTTTTGAGGGAGATGAGAATGGGACTCTGGATTCTGACTCTCAGATGAGGGCTGTATCTACTTTTTACTCTAACATTTTTGATTTATGTCACATAAATTGCATACTCATTGTAGAAAACCTAAAAACATACAGGCACATACAAGAAAATGAAAATCATTTTTAATTCCATGGCCAAGGAATAACCATTTTTAACATTTTCATGTATATCACTTCAGTATTTATCTTTGTGTATACACACAAAGACTTGAGCTATTTCAAAGTTGAGCTATTTCCAGATGAGCTATTTCAAATCCTGAAAGATGATGCTGTGAAAGTCCTGCACTCAGTATACCAGCAAATCTGGAAGTTCAGCAGTGGCCACAGGACGGGAAAAGGTCAGTTTTCATTCCAATCCCAAAGAAAGGAAATGCCAAAGAATGTTCAAACAACCGCACAACTGCACTCATCTCACATGATAGCAATGTAATGCTCAAAATTCTCCAAGCCAGACTTCAACAGTACATGAACCATGAATGTCCAGATGTTCAGGCTGGATTTAGAAAAGGCAGAGGAACCAGAGATCAAATGGCCAACATCTGCTGGATCATTGAAAAAGCAAGAGAGTTCCAGAAAAACACCTATTTCTGCTTTATTGACTGTGCCAAAGCCTTTGATGTGTAGATTACACAAACTGTGGAAAATTCTGAAAGAGATGGGAATACCAGACAACCTGACCTACCTCCTGAGAATCCTGTATGCAGGTCAAGAAGCAACAGTTAGAAATGAACATGGAACAACAGACTGGTTCCAAGTAGGAAAAGGAGTACGTCAAGGCTGTATATTGTCACCCTGCTTATTTAACTTATGTGCAGAGTACATCATGTGAAATGCTGGGCTGGATGAAGCACAAGCTGGAATCAAGATTGCTGGGAGAAATATCAATAACCTCAGATATGTAGCTGACACCACCCTTATGGCAGAAAGTGAAGAAGAACTAAAGAGCCTCTTGATGAAAGTGAAAAAGGAGAGTGCAAAAGTTGGCTTAAAACTCAGCATTCAGAAAACTAAGATCATGGCATCTGGTCCCATCACTTCATGGCAAGTAGATGGGGAAACAATTGAAATAGTGAGAGACTTTATTTTGGGGGGGCTCCAAAATCACTGCAGATGGTGATTGAAGCCATGAAATTAAAAGACGCTTACTCCTTGGAAGAAAAGCTATGACCAACCTAGACAGCATATTAAAAAGCAGAGACATTACTTTGCTAACAAAGGTTTGTCTAGCCAAAGCTATGGTTTGTCCAGTAGTCATGTATGGATGTGAGTTGGACTATAAAGAAAGCTGAGTGCCAAAGAATTGATGCTTTTGAACTGTGGTGTTGGAGAAGACTCTTGAGAGTCCCTTGGACTGCAAGGAGATCCAACCAGTCCATCCTAAAGGAAATCTGTCTTGAACATTCATTGGAAGGACTGATGCTGAAGCTGAAACTCCAATATTTTGGCCATCTGATGCAAAGAACTGACTCATTTGAAAAGACCCTGATGCTGGGAAAGATTGAAGGTGGGAGGAGAAGGGGACAACAGAGGAGGAGATGGTTGGATGGCATCACTGACTCAATGGACATGAGTTTGCGTAGGCTCCAGGAATTGGTGATGGATGGGGAAGCTTGACATGCTGCAGTCCATGGAGTCCCAAAGAGTCAGACATGACTGAGCGACTGAACTGACCTGATATACACACAAGGTAACCTAAAATAAACACTGTTTCATAGCCTGATTTTTTTTCTCTTCATAATTTCATGTGAAGATTTCCCATGTTATTAATCTTTTATAATGTCATTTTAATGGTTGCATAGCATTCAATCATAAAATGTTACCACAATTTATTTAATGGATCTCCTGTTATATTTTTTCTATTTCTTATCATTTTTCCCTCTTACAACTATAAATTAAATTGTGATAAACATCCTTGAATATGTATCTTCATACACATCTGAATTAATTTGATTATAAATTTTTAATTTATAACACATTGCTAGGAGTACATTTTTGGGTGAACATGTATATGTGCTTGGGCTTCCCAGGTGGCTCAGTGGGTACAGAATCTGCCTGCAGTGTAGGAGACACAGGAGATGTGGGTTCAATTCCTGTGTTGGGAAGATCCCCTAGAGGAGGGCATGGCAACCGACTCCAGTATTCTTGCCTGGAGAATCCAATGGACAGAGGAGCCTGGTGGGCTACTGTCCACAGGGTCGCAAAGAGTTGGGCGTAACTGAAGTGACTGAGCATGCATGTGCGTATATGTCCTTATAAAGTCTTTTGATATCTTCTGCCAAATACTGGCTGGATTCCTTCTCTATAGCACCATCATGCCTCTTCCTAGGAGACCACTCTGTGGCAGGGTAGTGATGTTCACCCTTGGGAGGAGTGATATTCATTGCTTTGAGTTCTCTTTATAAGATAAAACCATAGCAACATTGACCTGGAAAGAACTTTAGAAGCTGGATGGACCATCTCTCTCCTTCTTATAACTACTACAATCTAACCTGGGAGTAAGTGAAGAGAAAATTTCAAAATGCTGACATTCCAGGGCCAATTACAAAAGTGATGTGACTAACTTGTAAACAAATAATTATCAGAATTTCTTGCTTTAGCCTAAGCTTGAATTTAGGCATATTTGGTTATGTTCAGAGGACTGGTAGGATGTGTGTGCCATGGGTGTGAACCTAAGGAAATATAGGTGATTCAAGGACTTTGGAAGGAATGGAAGATTCTGAATATAAGGATGATTGTCTCCAAGCTTGTGTTCATTCTTTTGTTTGTTTTTCTTTCTTCTTTTTCTTGCTACTATAGCAAATTACCACATATTTAAGGGACTTACAACAACAGAACTGTACTCTTACATTTCTGGAGGCCAGAAGGTTGAAATTAGCCTAATGAGGCTAAAATCAAGATGTAGCTATGGCTGGTTCCTTCTAGAGGTTCTGGGGAAAATTCTTTCTTTCTTTTTTTTGCCTCTTCCAGCTTTTGGTGGCTGTAGCATTCCTTGGTTTGCGGCCACATCACTCCAATGTCTGCTTCCATTGTCACATCACCTTCTCCTCCTCCCCTGTCATCAAATCTCCTTCTGTGCCATGCCTTTTCCAAATCAACCTTCCAGAGACACCGGTGACTATATTTAGAGCCAAAATAACCTTGAATAATCTCCCATCTCAAAATCTTGCAAAGTCTCTTTTGCCAGATATGGTAAATTCTCAGGATCCAAGAACTAGGGTCTGGGGGTTATCTGGGGATCAGATCAGATCAGTCACTCAGTTGTGTCCGACTCTTTGCGACCCCATGAATCGCAGCATGCCAGGCCTCCCTGTCCATCACCAACTCCCGGAGTTCACTCAGACTCACGTCCATCGAGTCAGGGATGCCATCCAGCCATCTCATCCTCTGTCGTCCCCTTCTCCTCTTGCCCCCAATCCCTCCCAGCATCAGAGTCTTTTCCAATGAGTCAATTCTTCACATGAGGTGGCCAAAGTATTGGAGTTTCAGCTTTAGCATCATTCCTTCCAAAGAAATCCCAGGCCTGATCTCCTTCAGAATGGACTGGTTGGATCTCCTTGCAGTCCAAAGGACTCTCAAGAGTCTTCTCCAACACCACAGTTCAAAAGCATCAATTCTTCGGCGCTCAGCCTTCTTCACAGTCCAACTCTCACATCCATACATGACCACAGGAAAAACCATAGCCTTGACTAGACGAACCTTTGTTGGCAAGTAATGAGGAGGGTTATTGCCTGACCTACAACAAGGCTCAGCTGAAAGAATGCATACCTAAATGGGAGAGTACACTATAAAAACCTATTTCATCCAAGTCTAGGTAGCTTCAGACTAGCTTAGGCAACCAGGTACAAAGGCAGGGCAGCAGCAATAGTGAGCCCCCAAAGTCATTCATCAGAGTCACTGATGCCCACAATATAAGCACTGTTGTCTCAAATATCGGGGCCCTTGGCCTTGGACTCATTATTACCTGAGCTGGGAGGACACTAGTAGAAGCATGTGCCTTTATGGCAGTCCCTTGGCTTGGGCTAGCTGCTGCTCTTGTTATCACTAAAGAAATCTGGAGCAAAAAAGACAAAAAACTTTTGGAAATGTAGCATGAGGTCTAATTTTCAGAGCTGACAAGGATTATAGCTACAACAACCATTTGAAGATTTGAAAGGGGACAAATTTCCCACAGAATAAGTGTGGTGAGGTCAAGACAGAAGAATCCGGAGCTGAGTTTCTAACTGTCTGCCTTTCACATCTGGTGACTGATGGGCCTGGGAAAATAGGTTATACAAACATACCAGAGCTTGTGTGTCTATGGAGACTGCTCAGAGTAGAACATCTGCAAGACTGCTGATGATCCAGATGTGGCCACAGCTTAACACTTTGGTCACTCCTTCTTGGGAGCTTCTTCAGGACCTTTGGCTCATCCTTTATAATATTCCCATTGATCATAAATTTTCATGACTACATAAGAGAGGAATTGACTTTTTAAAAATCCAAAGCTCTTTCAAAAACAAGTTTATTGAATAAAGCATTTGACCAGATAAAAACCTTTTTTCTTTTTTTCTCTTTGGTTAAAATAATTGTGGCTTTAAAGCAGGGGTAGGAAAACTGTGGCCTGTGGGCCAAATATGATCTGCTGCCTGTTTTTATAAATAAAGTTTTATTGGTACACAGTCAAGCTCATTCATTTACATATTATCTATGGCTGCTTTCAGAGAAGGAAATGGCAACCCATTCCACTATTCTTACCTGGAGAATCCCATGGACAGAGGAACCTGGAGGGGTACAGACCATGGCGTAACAAGGAGTTGGACACAACTGAGTGACTAACACACACGGCTACTTTCAGTTAGTACAGCAGAGTTGAATATTGCAAAAGTGACTGTAGGGCCTGTAGAGCCTAAAATATTATCTCATTCTTTGCAGAAAAGTCTAACAAATCCATGCTCTGCAGCCACATACTATCTGCATGGCTGTTGCTCCTTTTCTTTCTTCCTTATTTTTTTTTCCCTTCCTTACTTTTACATTCTTTAAAAAGGTAAACACCATTCTTTGCTCCAGATCCATGCAAAAACAGATTTCTGACCACAATTTGCCAACCCCTGCTGTAAAATATTGATTCTAACTGCATTACTTGCTGCTGCTGCTAAGTCACTTCAGTCGTGTCTGACTCTGCGACCCCATAGACGGCAGCCCACCAGGTTCCCCCATTCCTGGGATTCTCCAGGCAAGAACACTGGGTTGCCATTTCCTTCTCCAATGCACGAAAGTGAAAAGTAAAAGTGAAGTCGCTCAGTCATATCCGACTCTTAGCGACCCCATGGACTGCAGCCTACCAGGCTCCTCTGTCCATGGGATTTTCCAGACAAGAGTACTGGAGTGGGTAGCCATTGCCTTCTCCAAACTACATTACTTAAGACTATTTTAATTATAAGTAATAGCAAACTTTCCCGATTTGGAACCAGTCTGTTGTTCCATGTCCAGTTCTAACTGTTGCTTCTTGACCTGCATACAGACTTCTCAGGAGGTAGGTCAGGTGGTCTGGTATTCCCATCTCTTTCAGAATTTTCCACAGTTTGTTGTGATCCACACAGTCAAAGGTTTTGGCATAGTCGATAAAGCAGAAATAGATGTTTTTCTGGAACTCTCTTGCTTTTTCGATGACCCAGCAGATGTTGGCCATTTGATCTCTGGTTCCTCTGCCTTTTATAATCCAGCTTGGACATCTGGACATTCATGGTTCATGTACTGTTGAAGCCTGGCTTGGAGAATTTTGAGCATTACTTTGCTAGCGTGTAAGATGAGTGCAATTGTGCAGTAGTGTGAACATTCTTTGGCATTGCCTTTCTTTGGGATTGGAATGAAAACTGACCTTTTCCAGTCCTGTGGTCACTGCTGAGTTTTCCAAATTTGCTGGCATATTGAGTGCAGCACTATCACAACATCATCTTTTAGGATTTGAAATAGCTCAATTGAAATTCCATCACCTCCACTAGCTTTGTTCATAGAGATGCTTCCTAAGGCCTGCTTGACTTCGCATTCCAGGATGTCTGGCTCTAGGTGAGTGATTACACCATCATGGTTATCTGGGTCATGAAGACCTTTTTGGATAGTTCTTCTGTGTATTCTTGCCACCTCTTCTTAATATCTTCTGCTTCTGTTAGGTCCATACAATTCCTGTCCTTTATTTGCATGAAATGTTCCCTTGGTATCTCTAATTTTCTTGAAGAGATCTCTAGTCTTTCCCATTCTATTGTTTTCCTCTATTTCTTTGCACCAATCACCGAGGAAGGCTTCTTATCTCTCCCTGCTATTCTTTGGAACTCTGCATTCAAATGGGTATATCTTTATTTTTCTCCTTTGCCTTTCACTTCTCTTCTTTTCACAGCTATTTGTAAGACCTCCTCAGACAACAATTTTGCCTTTTTGCATTTCTTTTTCTTGGAGATGGTCTTGATCACTGCTTCCTGTACAATGTCACAAACCTCCATCCATAGTTCTTCAGACACTCTGTCTATCAGATCTAATCCCTTGAATCTATTTGTCACTTCCACTGTATATCATAAGGGATTTGACTTAGGTCATACCTGAGAAATCTGTATGCAGATCAAGAAGCAACAGTTAGAACTGTACATGGAACAACAAACTGATTCCAAATCAGGAATGGAGTACATCAAAGCTGTATATTGTCACCCTGCTTATTTAACTTATATGCAGAGTACATCATGTGAAATGCTGGGCTGGATGAAGCACAAGCTGAAATCAAGATTGCTGGGAGAAATATCAATAATCTCATATATGTAGATGACACCACACTTATGGCAAAAAGGGAAGAAGAACTAAACCTCTTGATGAAAGTGAAAGAAGAGAGTGAAAAAGTTGGCTTAAAACTCAACATCCAAAAAACTAAGATCATGGCATTCAGTCCCATCACTTCATGGCAAACAGATGGGGTAACAATGGAAACAGTGAGAGACTATTTTTGGGGGCTCCAAAATCACTGCAGATGGTGACTGCAGCCATGAAATTAAAAGACGCTTGTTCCTTGGAAGAAAACCTATGACCAATTTAGATAGCATATTAAAAAGCAGAGACATTACTTTGCTAACAAAGGTCTGTCTAGCCAAACCTATGGTTTTTCCAGTAGTCATATATGGTTGTGAGAGTTGGAGTATAAAGAAAGCTGAGTGCTGAAGAATTGATGCTTTTGAACTGTGGTATTGGAGAAGGTTCTTGAGAGTCCTTCTCCAATGGACTGTAAGGAGATCCAACCAGTCCATCCTAAAGGAAATCAGTCTTGTATATTCATTGGAAGGACTGATGCTGAAGCTGAAATTCCAGTATTTTGGCCACCTGAGGTGAAGAACTTACTCATTGAAAAAGACCCTGATGTTGGGAAACATTAAAGGCGGGAGGAGAAGGGGATGACAGAGGAGGAGATGGTTGGATGGTATCACCGACTCAATGGACATGAGTTTGAGTAAGCTCCAGGAGTTGGTGATGGCCAGGGAAGCCTAGTGTGCTGTAGTCTGTGGGGTTGCAAAGAGTTGGACAGGACTGAGTGACTAAACTGAACTGAATAGCAAACTTGGGGCTTTCCTGGTGGCTCAGCGGTAAAGAATTCACCTGCAATGGAGGAGAAGAGGGTTTAATCCGTGGGTCAGAAAGATCCCCTGGAGGAGGGTAACCCACTCGATTATCCTTGCCTGGAGAATCCTGTGGCCTGAGGGGCCTGGCAGGTTATAGTCCATAGGGTTGTGAAGAGTCAGACGTGACTGAAGCACACACAGATGCATTATAAAACTTAAAACCAAAATGCTTTAAGCAGAGAGAAAAAGGATTTTACTGGATCATGTCACTGGAAACTCCAAGAGAATCTCTAATGTAGGTTGATGCAGAAGCTTGGAACTTCATTCCCAGGGACTCTGTATCTCTGTGCTTCTCTCAGCTCTACAATCTTCAGTGCGTGGGTTTTGTACCCATGTGGCTCCTCTCATTGTAGCAGAAATATACAATTCCAATCACCACATCTTTGTACCACATCACACAAAGAAAACTGTCCCAGTAGCTTTCTTGGAGAGTAAAAAAGCTTTTTATTAACAGCTCCCAGCAACCATCTCATATCTCATTGGCTCATATTGGGTGAGGTGCCCATCTTTGAACCAATAACTATAGTACCGGAATAGACTTCTCTTGCTGTCACAGATTAATTTCACCTAAATATTATAGCCAATGGGAAAAGATTGGTTTTCCCAATGCACTTTGCTATGTAAGGAGTGACCTATGGAGCAGCAACTTCTACCTTCAAGGAGAAATATGGGTCTCGGGTCTCATCCAGTACTTACAGAATCAGAATTCGTGTTTGCACAAGACCCCCTAGATGACTCATCTGCACATTCAAGTCTGAGAAGCATTGACTGTTCTAAGAAAGGCGAACAGATGCTGAGCAGTCACAACAGGTGACTGCTACACAAATTTCCCTGTGATGGTGTTAAATTGATTCTGACAGCATTTTCTATTGAGGAGATGGCAAAATGAGTGGAGCAGTTATCATTTATCAGTTTGAATGTTTTCAGTGACAAATAAGAAATCTCCAACTCAACAGGCTTAAAGAATAAGGGAAAATATATTACCTTCTAGAACAAAATGCTATAAAGTAGGATGGCTTTTGGGCTTGTTGTTTCTTTTAAAATCATTCATTGAAAATTCCCAATGGGCCTTCCCTCACATTTCATTGACCAGGACTAGTGACCATGCCCACATCTAAACCAAGAAAAATGCTATCTCCATCACTGGTCTGGGCAACTCAGGATGTATCTGTGACTCATCAGGGGAAGGCGAATGCCAAAACCAAGTCAGGTCCCAGGCAGCAAGGAAGAAAAGTCACTGATACCCAGGGATTAGCTACATCTTTAATGTGTTTGTGGAACTTCCTAAGATTGCTACTAAGGACTTCCTTGTGGCTCAGCAGTAAAGATTCTACCTACAGTGCAGGAGACATGGATTCGATCCTTGTGTTGGAAAGATCCTCTGGAGAAGGAAATGGCAATTCACTCCAATATTCTTGCCTGGGAAATCCCATGGACAGAGGAGCCTGGTGAGCTACAGTCCACAGGGTTGCAAAGAGTCAGACATGACTTATCGACTAAACAACAATAATAATGTCAGTACTCATGTCTATATGCTTGGTTTCTTTTTAATCAGTTGTTATTTTAAAGCTCTACCTTAAAATAATTCACTGTATGTATTCATGTATCTTGCTTTATAAAATGAAGTGAGGAAAGTGTTTACTAAGAAAAGGACCAAGAACAGCAAGAAAGAATTTTCATATTCAGACTTCTGATTGAATGTGACAAAAGGCAAGATAAATAAAAAAGACACTTGACAGAATCCTTTATATTTATAAAAAAGGTCTTATTTATTTTGTATTTGAGCAGCACAACTTCCTTTTCCAAAGCCCACAGCTGGGGGTCAGACTGTCTGTATCAACCAGGATCACTAGACTTTCTGGCACTGTGATACTTAAGCCCTGGGGTACACATTTAAATTGTCATTTTGGTCTGTCTCACATTGACAGTCTTTGGCAAGGAGATAAAAATAGAGTATGTGGTTGGTGTGAACAAGGAAAACCAGATGTATTTGCCAGCCACACAACAAAGCTAGAAGTTTTTTCACACTTAAGACTTGTTTTCCTTCATTAAGGCAAAATACCAAATTAATTCACAGTTTCCTAAGAACAAGGACCAGCCCTGGCATGAATTAGAAGGCAGTTAATTACACGCAGTGCTACGTCAATCCTTTATTGATGATATGAGTGTTTGTTAGGAAAAGGTGGACAATCTTGAGACCCTCACCCCACCCCCAGGGGGCTGCAACCAGTGACTAGCGAGCCTCTCTTCTGAGTTCTGTGTAATAACGGGGCTCTCCAGCTGCTCTCGCTCTCCACCCCGTCTTGTGGCCGCAGTAGGTGGTTTTGCACAGGCTTTATTTGGTTACTGAATGGATGGTCTCCTCGTGATTTCTTTTGTTCCCATTTTATTAGCAATCTTCCTGGGCAGAGGAATTTTGGACAAGTAAAGATGCTGGAAGGCAGTTATATTATAGATTTCACAGGCTTCAGAATGGCCACGCTGGCACTGCACCAGTCTCCAGTTGATTTTACCCTTCAAGCCTGGCTGTTTTTGAACATTCTTCTTGGATTTTACAATAGAAAGAGCATTTACTACAATTGAGGATCTTACAGAGCCAAGTCCTAAATCGAGTCCTTTAGATGCGATAGCTCATTTAGTGCTCTCGATTGTCCTTCTCAATTGACAGTGTCAGCTCCATTTAAAATATGAGCCTCTGAGGCTCAGACTTGTTCCTGGGCACACAGCAAGTAGGTGGGAAATCCAGAGTTAAAATCCAGCTTTAATTTACACTAAAGTCTACGCTCTTTACAGTCCAAGGCTCCACCCTGTTCTTTGGGGTTTTTTTTTTTAATGACATATTTGCATCCTCCTAAGGAGCCAGGGTTTTGAAGAGAGAGGGAACCCAGCACAGAGGCTGAAGGCATGGAAACCACAGGCTCATACGGTGGTTGTCCCAGCAGCAAAACAGGAAGGAGACCTCACTTCTGTGCTCAAGCCCTCACGTTATCATTTGAGGTGTGTTCCTGTTCCTCCAGGTTAGAGACATTCATCACTGTATTCCCAGAACCTAATAGCATCTAACTCAGACAACAAAAGTACCAAATGCATTTGAATGGCTGGAGGGGAGGTGGTGAGGTGGCCAGGGTTGGGGATGGGGAGAGATCACAGGAAAGGAGTAGCCTCACTTTTTTTTTTTAAAGTAGTCACAGCATATTATTCTCAGTTTGAAACCCAAATTGTAAATTGTTGCTATGACATTGGGCATGAAACTAAACATCTCTGAATTTTAAAAATAATAGTATCAACTCTATAGTTTTTTTTAGAGGATTATATAAAATGAGAGAAAAAAAATATGCAGAGTTTAGCTTGGTCTCTGGATGGGGCAGGCTTTAGATAAATGGTAGCTCTTATTAACATCAATCACCATTTTTATCATTATCAACATCAAAATGGTATTTTGCCAATGTTGGGAATAGTAGTCTTAGGTTTGTTTATAATTGAGTGAGGTCCTTGGCTGCCTGGCTGAAGGAATCTTGGTCTATTTTTTTTCTTCTTTGTTTGTTTATTTAACAGTAAATCCTTATTGTTTATCTATTTTAAATATAGCAGTGTGTACATATCAATCTCAAACTCCAGTTTATTATTCCCTCCCCACCCTTCCCCCCGGTACTGGTCTGTTTTCTTATAGCAAGAATCCTTGTGAAAGGAGTTTCTGGTCACTTGGCCACATTGCTCTTCAGAGAGCAGGCCTGGAATTCTGACCCTGGCAGGCAGGGCTTCCATGGTTTTCTATTTTCCATAGCAATTGCTTTTTTCACAGTTCTGTCACCTGGGGGTTGACTGCTCTCCCTTTCTTGACCTACCAAAGCACCATCATTTCAAGAAACAAACATTGGAATATTTGCCTCCTAGGTAATATGGAGACCAACTAGTGTTTTCCCCAATGAGTATTTTAAAACTAGAGATTTGTACAGCTCATTCAGAACCGTTTTACCAGAAGAGGCAGCCGCAGGGAAAATGACTTAAAAGGACATGTGAAAGATGGACTCAGCCTGTCTTCGTGGTAACAGAAATATTGCTGTTATTAATATCATGCACTTAGAGAGTTCTGCTTTCCCAAGGAGCTCAAAGCATCACACATATATTATCTTATTTCTCCTTGCCACACGAAAAGGAGGTAAAAGACAGGAATAGGCAATCTTCAGCGAAAGAGCACTGTTTACTGAAGTACATTTGGGTAGAACAAGAACCAGACCAAATCATCCCTGTCTGGTGGGAAGAGAACTAATGAGTCGTAGTCCCAGGAGCCTCTGACTTCTGATTACAGAATCCAGGGGGTCAGGGGCTAGGTAAGAGCTCCCTTTGAGTGAAACATGCACCCACACCTTAGAAGAAAGGCAGTGTGGTGAGTCTCTGAGCCACTCAGCAGCCTTCAGCATCTGGGGGTGCCACTTCCCCTTGGAGCTGTGGATGGTCAGGTGTGTCCAGCGTCTTCCCCTTGGCATCTCGTTGATCTTGGCTGTTGAACTCGAGGGATGTTTGCGGAATTCTGAAGGTAGAGTCTAGCAGAGTTCCCCATTACCCAGGACCTCTCCCTCTGAAAGATATTAGGATTATGCCTCAGAAGATGCACCAGACTGGGGTCTCCCACTGCCCCCCAAGCCTTGGGAGATCCTCTGCAGAGTTGTTTGCCCAAGAAGCTATCCATGAGTTCAGGCATTTACTTCATGCTCCACACCCTCAGTTTTAGTTCTAGTCCAGAGCATGTCAGACTTTAGTTCATCTTAACTGAAATTAGACTCAGTAAAATAGCTAGCGATTAAAGGCTACGGGCCCACATTTAGATCGCTGTTGTTTTGCATCTGAACTGGAGCTTAATGGGCTTCCCAGGTGGTGCTAGTGGTAAAGAACTCCCATTTTCCTTCCCTGGGTTGGGAAGATGCCCTGGAGGATGAAACGGCAACCCACTTTAGTATTCTTGCCTGGAGGATCTGGACAGAGGAGCCTGGCAGGCTACAGTCTATGGGGTCAAGAAGAATAAGACATTGTAGATGGTGGGAACTTTGGATAAAGCTTGAGGCATTTGGGGCCGAGTAGATGCTTTTGAACTGTGGTGTTGGAGAAGACTCTTGAAAGTCCCTCGGACTGCAAGGAGATCCAACCAGTCCATTCTGAAGGAGATTGGCCCTGGGATTTCTTTGGAAGGAATGATGCTAAAGCTGAAGCTCCAGTACTTTGGCCACCTCATGCGAAGAGTTGACTCATTGGAAAAGACTCTGATGCTGGGAGGGATTGGGGGCAGGAGGAGAAGGGGATGATAGAGGATGAGATGGCTGGATGGCATCACCGACTCAATGGACGTGGGTCTGAGTGAACTCCGGGAGTTGGTGATGGACAGGGAGGCCTGGTGTGCTGCGCTTCATGGGGTCGCAAAGAGTTGGACACGACTGAGCGACTGAACTGAACTGAACTGAACTGAGAACCACTCATTGCTCAGTGCTGTATGGTGAGGACATCTATAGATGTCAGGTTCTGACAGACCGGAATTTCAAATCCAAGATCCATGTACTTATCCACATGATTCTGGAAACTTCTCTCATCTTTCTAAATCTCAATTTTCCCTTCTGTAAAATAAAAATCACCACATGGATTGAGATGGGGTGGTAATGAGGCATGCACTCTTCCTTCCTGAAGAAGAGTTCTAGGTAAGACAGTGGAGATCTTTATCTCCCTGTTTCCTCAATTACAGATAACTTGGGGGCTTCCGTGGTGGCTCAGCAGTAAAGAATCTGCCTGCAATGCTGGAGATGCAGGAGGCATCTATTAGATCCCTGGGTCAGGAAGATCCCCTGGAGGAGGGCATGGCAGCCCACTCCAGTATTTTTGCCTGGAAAATCCCATGGACAGAGAAGACTGGTGGGCTACAGTCTATAGGGTTGCAAAGAGTTGGACATGACTGAGGTGACTCGGCACACATGCACGCAGGTAGCTTGGGACCCTTAATGTTTCTAGGAAATGGCAAAATTGGGTCTATCCCTTAGGAAACTCCAGGAAAATGCTAGTATTTCATAACTATTTATTACAGAAGTTTTTTTTTTTTTTTTTAATTTGTTTTTTCAGTTAGTGAAAGAACAAGTAGTTAGTGAACTTTGGGCACCAGGCTAATACTACAGACACCATGATGGAAAAGGAGAAAATCTCTACCCCAAGGAGTGGTGGCTGTTGTGTTCGGTTGATTTTTCTGCCCCAGTTGGTGATATAAAAGCCCCAGGTGGCCTGAGTTGGGTTACTGTCTGTAGAGCAGGAAAAGGAAACAGTAAACATTCTGCTGAGTTGATGTAGCCCAGGGATTCAGCAATTTCAACCACACCAATTACAGCATTTTCTGTCAGGATTGACCTTTAAGGAGATGCCTCAATTATAAAAGGTCACCATCTCCTGGTTCTGGCACAAGCAAGTCCTGAGCTAGGTGGTAAAATATCACCAAATAACCCCATGGAAATTCTTTGCCTCTTCTCTCCAGCAGTGACTCGAGGCTATCAGACACCTTTACAAAAAAAAATGGTTAAATAGCTCTAAGATGCAAGGTGTGAGCTGGAAAAATTAAGCACTTACATCTTAATATGGGTAAGTTGTGTGGGCTTTTTCATTCACAATTCAGAATCAATTTTTATAGCTAGTTAGTGGTTACTTCTAAATGAATCAATTCTAAGGGCCATATTTTTCTCCACACAAAAAAGTTAAGGTATCAGACTACATCTAGCTCCAAGAAGTGGATTAACATAGATACTCCTAGAAGACACAGCCTTTCCTAAAAACCAACAAAAGGGCATTAAATTAAGGGGTTATTTTCCCACCTCTACTTTTAACATACATTGGGTATTGCTGCTAAGTCGCTTCAGTCGTGTCCGACTCTATATGACCCCATAGACGGCAGCCCACCAGGCTCCCCCATCCCTGGGATTCTCCAGGCAAGAACACTGGAGTGGGTTGCCATTTCCTTCTCCAACATTGGGTATTAGGACTTGCTTATTCCTTAATGCACAGCAATATTAACTAAAATGCACAAACAGAACAATGGCTAGACAGTGTGAACTTGTTTAAAGACAGATGGGCACTGAGCCCTCTTCCCTGCAATTCCTTCCCTGTCCCCTCCCCTACCACCCACCACGCAGTGAACAGTCAGCTTGGTTTCCTAGACTCCTTTACAATTCCACTCCCCAAATACACGATGTGTGAAGCGGCGTGATATATAACTGTATGATCTTAATTACATAAAAGTGAATGCTTAGTTGTGAAAATACACAAATGAGACCTAGAAGGACACAACAAATGGTAAACTGCTTGTGATTATGAATGACTTTTTTCTTTGCCTCTTGTGTTTTTCTGGTTTCCTATTATGCACGTGTTGACTTTTAAGAAATAAATGTTATTTTAAAACCCTTAAAAAAAAAGGTATATTAATTCCTGCAGGTAGGAGAGAAAGTGGGCAAGGATGTTCTATATCAAGTTCCTGTTTTTCATCTTGGTGCCTGACACAAACTGCAATAAGAGGAATTACATTCCCTAGCATTACTGTGGAGAAGGCAACGGCACCCCACTCCAGTACTCTTGCCTGGAAAATCCCATGGACGGAGGAGCCTGGTGGGCTGCAGTCCGTGGGGTCGCTACAAGTCGGACACGACTGAGCGGCTTCACTTTCACTTTTCACTTTCATGCATTGGAGAAGGAAATGGCAACCTGCTCCAGTGTTCTTGCCTGGAGAATCCCAGGGACGGGGGAGCCTGGTCGGCTGCCATCTATGGGGTCCCACAGAGTCAGACATGACTGAAGCGACTTAGCAGCAGCAGCAGCAGCAGCAGCAGTGCTGTAAGGATGACAGTGTCTTTGGATGGACCTAGAGACCATTCCCTGTCATGAAGCTACATCTTCGTGGGCTATAAGACTCCATCTCCCTACACCCAAGAAGTAGAAGACAGACTGGGTTAAGTGTTCTCTTCAGAGGGAAAAGACAAGGGAGAAGAGTTCAGAGAGAACAGTAAGTGGAGTCAGACCCGCAGTGATCCTTGGGATTGGCTTTCCACCTGCACAGCTACCTCTATGAATTAGATCCAACCCTGTCATTACACCAGTTCCAGAAAAATGTCCTTTGTGTCACTGGACAGGATAACTGGTTTATTCTCAAGCCAGAGGCACAAAATCAGACTGGAAACGAATTCTGAAGCACATTCTCACATAGCTTGGATTTTCTGGTCAGGGAGGGGTCTGGAATGTCTAACTCTTGGGCCTTAAATGCATTTAGTATCTATTTTTGGCAGCGCTGGGTCATCGTTGCTGTGCTCTGGCTTTGTCTAGTTGCAGCACTTGGGATCTGGAGCACGTGGGCTTCAGTAGCTGTGGCACATGGGCCCCGTTGCCCAAAGGCATGTGGAATCTTTCCGGACCAGGGATCGAACCCATGTCCCCCCACCCCGCCCCACCCCCGCCACCACACTGGCAGGCAGATTTTCAACCACTGGACCACCAGGAAAGTCTGTTTAAATTGTTTTTTGAACTCTAGTTGTCAGCAGAAGATCTTTTTCCCTTGTAGGTATAAAATTAAAAATTTCTGAAACGTTTGGAGGTCTCCTCTTCAGTTTTGGTGTTCTGAATTCTCAAGTCTGTGTCTAGATGAATGTTTCTATGCATTATTTGGAGTCACTATTTGGTGTACGCTTTCAGTTGAAGATCTCAGTATTTTTGGCTCCAAGAGAAAGAATATGACTGACATCAATCTTCTCAAAAGCAGTTTAAGATGTTAGAAAACAAGAGCACAAGCAATTTTACAGTTTTGAGTTAAGTAGTGTTTAACCTAGAATTGTTGCCCACTCAAGTGAGAGGTCAGAATGGAGACCTTTTTAGTTATCAAAGACACAGAAAATGTACATCTCATGACTGGCGAGTTGGAAGTATCAGACTGAGGAAAGTGAGAGAGAAGGAGTGACTGAGCAGCAATCAGAGATTTGCCAAAATTAGGTTCAGTTCAGTTCAGTTCAGTCGCTCAGTCATGTCCGACTCTTTGTGACCCCATGAATTGCAGCACGCCAGGCCTCCCTGTCCATCACCAACTCCCAGAGTTCACTCAAACTCACGTCCATCAAGTCGGTGATGCCATCCAGCCATCTCATCCTCTGTCATCCCCTTCTCCTCCTTCCCCCAATCCCTCCCAGCATCAGGGTCTTTTCCAATGAGTCAACTCTTTGCATGAGGTGGCCAAGTACTGGAGTTTCAGCTTTAGCATCATTCCTTCCAAAGAACACCCAGGGCTGATCTCCTTTAGAATGGACTGGTTGGATCTCCTTGTAGTCCAAGGGACTCTCAAGAGTCTTATCCAACACCACACTTCAAAAGCATCAATTCTTCAGTGCTCAGCTTTCTTCACAGTCCAACTCTCACATCCATACATGACCACTGGAAAAACCATAGCCTTGACTAGATAGACCTTTGTTGGCAAAGTAAGGTCTCTGCTTTTGAATATGCTATCTAGGTTGGTCATAACTTTCCTTCCAAGGAGTAAGTGTCTTTTAATTTCATGGCTGCAGTCACCATCTGCAGTGATTTTGGAGCCCCCAAAAATAAAGTTTCCACTGTTTCCTCATCTATCTGCCATGAAGTGATGGGACCAGATGCCATGATCTTCGTTTTCTGAATGTTGAGCTTTAAGCCAACTTTTTCACTCTCCTCTTTCACTTTCATCAAGAGGCTTTTTAGTGCCTCTTCACTTCCTGCCATAAGGGTGGTGTCATCTGCATATCTGAGGTTATTGGTATTTCTCCTGGCAATCTTGATTCCAGCTTGTGCTTCTTCCAGCGTTTCTCATGATGTACTCTGCATGTTACAACTTAGTTAATCATTCCCACTTCTGTAGAAGATTGACCACACAGTCTGTCTCACTGATGCTGCTGGCCCTGGACAATGGGCACTCACACTGCTAGTTTGGGGTCCACAGACACTAAACAACCTGTTTGATGCCACCAAATACACCATCCACCAGAGCAAATACTCTATGGTCTCTGTTTCTTTGAGTCACTAGTTCTCAATTCGAAGTCCTGAGTAGGAAAATCTGATGGTCAAATCCAAGGTAGCTTGTTCATGGCCACAGATGCAAAGGACATTAGGAAAGTGGATTTTATGCATTTTGAGTTTCCAATAGAGGAACATGGGCTTTGACACCCTTGCCCCGAAAGGCTCATCCAGTAAAAGTTCCCCACACAGAAAAAGAGAGTTCAGATTCTGAGTAGAAAAATTTACAGATGTCTTTATAAGATAACTTGGGCATAATTGTTGATATCATAAAGGCCAAAATGCAAACTAAAATGAAAAATAAAATTGGAAACTCCAGGAAAAATAAACAAAAGAAGCAAAATGGCCTATGAAGCAGAGTAGGGTGCTTGATTTTTATGTAATTGATTGAGTATAACATCATAAAGTGCTTTTAAACTCTGATGCTGGAAATTTTTCTACCAATGACTGAGGAGCATGAGGCCAGACCTGCAAAGAGGAAGCACAGTCCTAGCATGCTGTTCAATACAACAATGAACACAAGTCACGCAATCCTAACAAACAGGTTTCATTGTTTTATTAAATGTTTACATCGATTTGTGAGCTAAGTACGTTTGCTTGTGAATGAAAATGTAAACCACACTGGCAATGCCATCACGTAAGTGATGGAAAGCGAAATACAGGGAGGAGAGGAAAAGGCAGAGGAAAAAGTAGGACACAAATATCTTTATTTTACAAATAGGGTATCAAGAAATGTATTGAAAGTCAATGGGACAAGAAATAGAATAGCATATTTAAAGCTACAAAGAGAAACTTTAGACATTTAACTATCAAATGTTGGAAGCAGAAGAGGAGCAGGGGGCAGCGCAAGTGACCCAGATCTTCATCTTTCATTTTTGAAAGTCAATAGAAAGCTTCTAAATTTAACAAATCAAGATATGGTATTACAAGCATCTTTCAAGAGGCACAGTGATAACTTCAGAATGACGGAAAACTGACTCGAGTTGAGATTGCTTTCAAGGAAGGGGACTAAAGTAAAGAGATGAAAGATTTTCACCATTATCTCTTGAGTTGTTATTATGCCTATATATAACTTTGATAAACATTAAAAGTAAATAAGTAAGCATATTTGATTGAAAAATAACCAAAATGCACTTATTTATTTCCTTTGATGCATGAATAGAAGAAAAAGTGGACTTACAATATTAAAAATAGATTACAATATTAAAAATAGAACTAAGATTATTTAAAAATTAGTTTGTGACATTTCCTGTCTTTATTTTGTCATCTATACAACTAAAGAGCAATGATTCATTTTAATTTCACTGAACATTATTCCAATAAAGATGTTAAAGAAACATTTGAAATGTGCAGTATATGTGAGCTCAATGTGGAATATACAACAGGTTTTCACATTCCTTTTGGCAAGTCTTGATTTGCATAGAGCTCTTTTCTTTTTCTGCTTTTGGTGTTGTTTTTTCCTGAATTTCAATTTTAGAAATCATCACCAGCAAAGATCTGCAACAGAAGACTGTATTTTCAAACTAAGTCTCTTACTTTGACAAAAATTGTTGAGTTTTGCAATTAATTCCCATCTGTAAATCAACTGGATGCATAAATGGCAGAACTTTGATAAGAGTGAACAAATACAATCATTAGTGAAATCCTAATGATACAAAACAATTGACTATGAATTTAGGTCAGTTTGTTTGCTTTGAAACATTCTTCCTCTGTACTATTTTATACTTGACTAGTCCTTATTCAATTTAAGTCTGAATTTGGCCATAAGGAGTTCATGATCTGAGCCACAGTCAGCTCCCGGTCTTGTTTTTGCTGACTGTATAGAGCTTCTCCATCTTTGGCTGCAAAGAATATAATCAATCTGATTTTGGTGTTGACCATCTGGTGATGTCCATGTGTAGAGTCTTCTCTTGGGTTGTTGGAAGAGGGTGTTTGCTATGACCAGTGCACTCTCTTGACAAAACTATTAGCCTTTTCCCTGCTTCATTCCATACTCCAAGGCCAAATTTGCCTGTTACTCCAGGTGTTTCTTGACTTCCTACTTTTGCATTCAAGTCCCCTATAATGAAAAGGAAATCTTTTTTGGGTGTTATTACTAAAAGGTCTTGTAGGTCACGGAACAACAGACTGGTTCCAAATAGGAAAAGGAGTACGTCAAGGCTGTATATTGTCACCCTGCTTATTTAACTTCTATGCAGAGTACATCATGAGAAACGCTGGGCTGGAAGAAGCACAAGCTGAAATCAAGATTGCCAGGAGAAATATCAATAACCTCAGATATGCAGATGACACCACCCTTATGGCAGAAAGTGAAGAGGAACTAAAAAGCCTCTTGATGAAAGTGAAAGAGGAGAGTGAAAAAGTTGGCTTAAAGCTCAACATTCAGAAAACAAAGATCATGGCATCTGGTCCCATCACTTCATGGCAGATAGATGGGGAAACAGTGTCAGACTTTACTTTTGGGGGCTCCAAAACCACTGCAGATGGTGACTGCAGCCACGAAATTAAAAGACGCTTACTCCTTGGAAGAAAAGTTATGACCAACCTTGATAGCATATTGAAAAGCAGAGACATTACTTTGCCAACAAAGGTCCATCTAGTCAAGGCTATGGTTTTTCCAGTGGTCATGTATGGATGTGAGAGTTGGACTGTGAAGAAAGCTGAGCGCCAAAGAATTGATGCTTTTGAACAGTGGTGTTGGAGAAGACTCTTGAGAGTCCCTTGGACTGCAAGGAGATCCAACCAGTTCATCCTAAAAGAGATCAGTCCTGGGTGTTCATTGGAAGGAATGATGCTGAAGCTGAAACTCCAGTACTTTGGCCACCTCATGCAAAGAGTTGACTCATTGGAAAAGACCCTGATGCTGGGAGGGATTGGGGGCAGGAGGGAAAGGGGACGACAGAGGATGAGATGGCTGGATGGCATCACTGACTCGATGGACTGAGTTTGAGTGAACTCTGGAAGTTGGTGATGGACAGGGAGGCCTGGCGTGCTGTGATTCATGGGGTTGCAAAGTGTCGAACATGACTGAGCAACTGAACTGAACTGAACTGAGTCCTTATTCTGTCTTGACACATTTTGTAATTGTTCCATAGGCAATTTGGAATCTTCATGTATAAAAAAATATTAACTTAAGAGATGTGAATGTGCAGGACATGGATAGCATCATTTGCCTAAAGTGTTAAAACAGCATAGGAAACCCAACACTGTAAATGTTCTGAGATTTTGGAATAATAATATCTATGGCTAGAATATGAGGTAGGTGGCAGGACAGGGATGTGCAAGAGAGCAGTTCTGCAGAAAGTATGGGAGCAAAGCAGCATTCTGTCTCCAGAAGACATGAAAATCTGGGTTTCAGGCTAGTATCTCACTGAAGATTTCTTTTTTAAGGTTTTTTTTTTTTTTTGATGTGGGCCATTTTTAAAGTCTTTATTGAATTTGTTACAATATTGCTTCTGTTTCTTCTTCTGGCTTTTTGGTCTTGAGGCATGTAGGATCTAAGCTCCTCGACCAGGGATCAAATCCACACTCCTTTCCCTGGGAAGCAAAGTCTTAACCAGTGGACTGCCAGGGAAGTCTCTCACTGAAGAATTTGATGATGGACAAAAGCAGAGAGGAAACAAAGTGATGTGTTGGGCACCTTCGCAATAAGAACTTCCAATGTGACAGGCAATGTAATTGGTCCACAGAGGGGGCCTCCTTATGTTTGCTGGGTGGACTTGCCTTCTTTATCATCAAAGATCCTCTGTGGACCACTATCTGATTGGGCCCTTGTGTTGCTTTCCTTCTTTCTTTGAATCATTCTTTGTGACTCTAAGAAAGACAACAGGCTTAGATATATTGACTTATTTCCTGGCAAGTTAGTGTGAAAGTCAATCAGTTGTGTCCGACTCTTTGTGACCCCGTGGACTATAAAGTCCATGGAATTCTCTAGGCCAGAATACTGGAGTGGGTAGCCTTTCCCTTCTTCAGGGGATCTTCTCAACCCAGGATCAAACCCAGGTCTCCTGCATTGCAGGCAGATTCTTTACCAGCTGAGCCACAAGGGAAGTCCAAGAATATTGGAGTGGGTAGCCTATCCCTTCTCCAGGGTATCTTCCTGACCCAGGAATTGAACCTGAGATTCTCCTGCATTGCAGGCAGATTCTTTACCAACTGAGCTATCAGGGAAGCCCTGTTCTATTTATATGACTCCTCCTTAATGTACTAGGAAGGACTCTGTCTGGTCAGGGATTTACTCCTCTTATCCTAAAAAGCAGGATATAGCCCAGTTTTTAGAAGCTTCCCAGTAGGTTCATGCTTACGAGTAAAATGCTCTCTAGTATTCTCATCTTACCTAATGTTTCCTCTTCAATATTACTTCCAGAACTCTTAAATATTTTTATACACAGTTAAGAAGAAGCTCTGCAGACAAATTCAAATCTTTCTAGATGGGTTTCAGTGCCTCCAGGTACACACAGGTGAGCACAGGCTCCCTTGGTCAGAAAGGTAGGCAGTCCTTCTTGGAACTGCAAGACTGGCATAAAACAGTGCTAATTCTCATCTATGAGAAGGGTCCTACATTCCCTTGACTTCCACTGCAGCCCCAACGCTTTCTTCGTCATAGTGGGCACAACTTGCTAAGCACTGGCAAAGTATAATTCCTGACTCTCCTCCACTGCTCCTTCATCTGCCTTCTTCCATTCGGTGAACAGATGTTCCTCTTTCCAAGTACCAGAAACCTTGAATCACCCTTAACTTCTAATTCCAAATTCTACAGATTTTTATTTTGAGTTCATCAACTGTCTCCATCCCCATTCCCTCAAGTTTAAAGCCCACCTCTCTTTCCTGGTCAATAACAGACTCACTCGTCTTCCTGCTTCCTTTCAAGGACTCTCACAGTCTCTTCTACACATGGCTGTAGATCTTAAAAAAACGAAAACAGTAGATGTCATCATGTTGTTGGTAAACTTAAAATCTTTCTATTGGCAGTCAGTTTACTTAAATTCAGATGTCTTAGCATGATTTATAGGACTCTTTAATACGGCCCCTGACTCCTTCTCCAACCTCATCTTGGTCTAGTCTCCTCCTGATTCCCAATTTAATGACATGGGTCTTTTTTCATTTGGTCAGATGTGGCCAACTTCTTTCTCACCTCAAAGCTTTCACACATAATTGAAAAGTTCTTTCTCCCAGTCTTCACCTGGATGATTCTTTTTTACCATCCAGATCTTTCCTTTAATAATACTTCCTTAAAGATACTCTCTATGACTCTCTATAAACTCACATATGTGGCTAACCCTGTCTTTTTGTAAGACATCATTGCTCGAAGGGCAAGTAGCAACTTACAGATGTAACAAATGCAAGGCTTGCCTAGTTGTTGTTCAGTCACTAAGTCACGTTCGGCTCTTTGCGACCCCATGGACTGTAGCATGCCAGGCCTCCCTGTCCCTCACTATCTCTCAGAGTTTGCCCAGGTTCACGTCTGTTGAATAGGTGATGCTATCCAACCATTTCATCCTTTGCTACTCTCTTCTTTCACCTTCCATCTTTCCCAGCATCAGGATCTGTTTCAATGAGTCAGTTCTTCCCATCAGGTGGCCAAAGTATCAGAAGCTTCAGCTTCAGCATCAGTCCTTCCAATGAGTATTCAGGGTTGATTTCCTTTGGGATTGACTGGTTTGATCCAGGCTAACCTAGCCTATGCTTTATACTTGCCTGCTTCTGTCTTTCCCCAATCCAACCAGCCTGTGTCCCTTGCGATCTACATTTTGTGGCTTGTCTTGGGCCTGTCCTCACTAAGGTCCAAGCACATCACCAGGTTTTATATGGCTCCTCAGTTAAATATGCAGAAATCAGAACCATATGTTTGAAGACTCTAGTGATGTCGAAATTGTTCCTTGATATAGTAAACTCCATTCATTTACGTATTCAACAAAAAATTTACAGCTACTACATGCTAGGCACTATGCTAAGTATTGGGAATAGAAAGTGAGGAGGGAAAATGTCCTCTTGCCTGGAGCTTACATTTGACTAGAGATACAGATGTTAGGCAAACACACACACACACACACATACACACCTCCTCCAGACATACATGTACGCATACAGTAACATTGGCACAAATTGTGATCAATTCTATGATGAAAATACTATGACTGGAGGAGCTACGATTTTAGAATTTCTAGTAACTATACTTTAAAAGGTTTAAATGGTGAAATTAATTTTAATAAAAATGTTTCTAGTTATCCAGTATATCTAAAATATTACTTTTCAACATGTAATCCATATAGAAAATTAGTGAGATTTATTTACATTCTTACAAGTCTGCACACTGCTATGTACTTTACACATGTAGCACATGTCTATTCAGACCAGTCATGTTTCAAGTACTCAATAATCACATGGCCAGTGGCTACTATATTGGACAGACGAGCCTTACAGACTCCTAAAAGCTTATGGGTGCTGACCATGAACTTGTCCTAATTTTCACACAATGGCATGTGATTACTCAGGATATGATGCCTGAGTGACACACTCCTGTCAACTTTAATTCTACTCAGGGCTGAAGCCGGTGGGTAAAGCTGACACATAAAAGAAGCTTTGTGGCACTCCAGAATACATAGCTGGAGCTGAATTTCAAGAGGGCAAATTGTATTCAGAACTTTAAACAATGAGAACTTTCAGGAAACAAATGAGATGCTCTGTCTTGCACTTCTTATAACTGGAAGAGCCAAGTCGAGACAGATGCCCATTTGGGCTAGGATTCAATAATTCAGAGAAGGCGCCTATCAGATGATCTCTCAAGTTCCTTTGAATCAGGAGATTCTGTAATTGAATTAGACTTGAAACATTCTTCGAACAGAATATAGTATTTTTTTTGTCTTTCTTTTGGCTTTCATTTAGGCATAGAAAATGATTTTGAAAGCATTTTATTTTTAGAGAGAAATAAGTTTTCATCTGGAGTTACACATACTGGGATAATTTAGGCAACTACATGAATAATTTTAGAGAAAAAGTTATGAAAACCTTTTTAGAGAGATAAAGAAGAGAATCTCTTTAACTCTTGTTTCTTGATCAGTTTTGTTAGTATGAATTAAGCCTAAATGAATTTTTATTCTACATGCCATGTTGAACTTACCTACAGTCTAATTTCACTGAATGGTATATGTTAGTGATGGCAGTCCATTTTTTAAATGATATTCTAACTACATATTTGTATATGAAATTAGATAATATTTACAAATAGACAGATTATCTATACTATGGAACTCAGTAGGCCTGGGAAATGCTGACTTACTATAGGCACATCTCTCAAATTGAAATCAATACATTATACTTCCTGTTCATTGCCAGGAATGGCCTTAGTGACCCCTGGGCCAGGTTGGCGCTGAGTGCTGCCCTCTCTAATGCTGGGAAGACAGAATTCAACTGAGCCAGACTGCTAGGAATTCTCCCTGCCTTCAACCTGGAACACACACACACATAAAAATACTAACTTTTAAAAATGGAAGACTATAAAGAAATAAAACTAATAATACAGAAAAAATGGGATAATGTATTTTGTAATAACAAACGTTCTTTTTTTTTTAATGACTATGGTTGTTTCTAGAAATCTGTAATTTTTCTTTAATTTTCATATTTTCATTGTAATTGTTTTCAACGTGAAAGTGCTTTCTGTATTTGTGGGTAGTGTGTTATTTAACTCTACTCAAATCCAGGGTCCACGTGCTCCACATCCCTCCTTCACGCCCTGCCTCCTCCAGACACACACAGTGACCTCACACGTACATGTGTGGTCTTCTGTGCATTTACACACATACATGGGCTTCCCTGGAGGCTCAGATGGTAAAGAATCCAGCTGCAATGCGGGAGACCTGGGTTCAGTCCTTGGGTTGGGAAGATCCCCTGGAGAAGGGAACAGCTACCTGCTCCAGTATCCTGGCCTGGAGAATGCCATGGTCTGTGTAGTCCATGGGGTCGCAAAGAGACAGGACAGGTCTTAGAACCCGAGCACACAGACGTTCATTCATTCACTCATTCATTTATTTAGCAAACATTATTTCTGAAACCCTACTTCATGCCAACCACAGTACGAAGAGAGTAAATCCATTCTATACGCTTACTTAGATGGCAAGCAAGTAGGGGACTCATTCATCCACAAATAACCTTCACTAGAGCATAACGAGTCAGCTAATGTGCAAGTGAGCCAAGCTTCCTGTCATGGGCCAGCATGCTCCACCCACCTCTCTGAAGGAATGGGATTTGGACCAGGCTTTTAGGAATGCAGTGCCCTTCTGGCACTTGGCAGAAGGTGGAAGCCTGCCACCCTGGGCAGAGTGAGCAAATCAGGAGAGCACAGGCACATGAGGGGAGCGACAGGTCGGGTGAATGGACAGGGTCCTTGGAGTCAAGGTTGCAGAAGGCAGGTTGTGAAGAGCAAAAGCCCTGGATCTTCCCTGAGAACTTCCTGACTTCTCTCTTGAGAATAGTTTAAAATTCTAAGTCTGAAGACTTAGAGACTAGAGAGTCTTCTAGAATGCTGGATTGGAAAACATGAGAAACAATCAGGCTACATTTTGGTGGCGGGGAACCTGGTGGGGCTGCTGCTTCCTCCTTCTCCCCCTCCTCTTCCTCCTCTTTCCCCTACAAAATAGCAAGAATGCATCTTTTTGTAATAATTTTGCAAACAATGGTGCATAGAAGGCTTAGACGTGGGGAAATTCGGGTGCCACTCTGTACTAGTTTTCTATTCAAAAACAAAATGCTGTTATCTCATAGATATAAAATGTTAATGAGTTGAGCCTCTGTGCCCACTGGGAACCACTCTTCGGCCAGCTCTGCTGTGGAGAGCTCTGGGGATCACTGAGTAGAATGTCAGGATTCAAGTGACCTCAAAGCCCTATTGTGACCAAGTGTCCCTTGGCGTGAATTGGATGCTCACACTCAGGCCTGTGACCACAGGAAAAGGCCCGGACCCTCCCACCCTAGACAATTGTGGAGGCTTTGCAAACTAGCATGGTCATGGACTTGTGTTCTCTTGAACAGAGGCTATGATCCCATGGGAAAGAAGGAAAATCTAATGTGAAATCTGGGTCTGGCATGGGTTGTGATATCCGAAAAGCCACTCTGAGGGACGATAACTGATGAATTCTGTTGACTCTGGTGAGCTGGTACTCAGGTCTTAGGTGCCAAAACCATGTTAGCATTCCAGTCAGGCTAGACCAATCAGAGTGGCAAAGCTATTTTGTGCATATAGACATAATGTGGACCCCCACAATAATTAGACTCTGGGCCTGACATTTTTTATTGTAGTATAGTTACTTAATAAAATTGTGTTAGTTTCTGCTGTACAACAAAGTGAATTGGCCCCCACCGCCAAGTCCATACATCTGTTCTCTATGTCTACATCTCTTGCTGCCCTCCAAATAGATTCATCTGTACCATTCTTCTAGATTTCACTTATATGTGTTAATAGACGACATTTGTTTTTCTCTTTCTGCCTTACTTCACTAGGTATGACAAACTCTGGGTCCATCCATGTCTCTGTAAATGCCAATTCATTCCTTTCTACAGCTGAGTATTGAGTCTGACTTTTAAAGAAGTACTTCCTAGTACATAGTGTTAATTCTAAAGCTTTGTTGCCAACATAAGCACCCAACTCCTCCAGCTTTTAAAAGACCAGGGGAGCAGGCATCCAGAGCTGCAAATTCATAGCCATAAATATCTTTCTGAGGTCATGTGTGCCCATCCCAGAACCACATTCATGCATTTCAGAAAGAGATGTAAGAGATCAATAAATTGAATTTTGGCAAACCTAAGCTTCTTATACTTAACCTAATTTCTTCAAAATCTCCCAAATCTGTCTCAACTCTTCTCCGTCTATGATCTATGTCAGATTTCCCATCATTGATCCCTACCCTTTCCCCATCAGTCATCCACAAAAGTTGTTCCTTTCTATTTGTCCTATCTGTTTTTTTTTTTTTTTAAGTTGACCTCTTTTTATCTTACCTAAATCCTTATCTTTCTACCTCTGACTTCTTTTTCATATTAACTAGAACTCTTTTCCTAATAATCTCTAGAAAACACCAATAACTCCTCTTTTTTCATTTTTATTTTAGTAAATATATATCAAGTGCCTGCTTAATGTCAGTATTATGTGCAGTGACAAATATAAAGGCAGGTTGGGGCCCCTGTCATAAAGAGCTTACAATTTAAAGAAGGAATTGGTGAAACAGACAAGTGTACCAGTTAAGACATGGTGTAACAACTGCTGAATCAAAGTTGCAATACTATCCTTTGGGAATCCTAAGGAAAATAGGGCTGACAGTGACTAGAAAGATGAGAGAGACCTTAGACCTTAGAGACCTAATGTGAAGAGTCCACTCATTGGAGAAGATGCTGATGCTGGAAAGATTGAGGGCAGAAGGAGAAGCGGGTGGCAGAAGATGAGATGGTTAGAGAATCTGAGCAAACTCCAGGAGATGGTGAAAGACAGGGGAGCCTGGCATGCTGCAGTCCGTGGAGTGACAGAGTCATTCATGACTTAGCGACTGAACAACAACAACAAAAGCCAGATCTTAGTTTATTAGACATCAGCATATGATGGTTCTTTCTGCCTCTCTTCTTGCACTATGGGCCAGAATTGAGAGCTGGCCACTAGAAGCTCTGTTCAACTCATTGGCTCTAAGACTCAGCTGTTATTGTCATGCAGCAATGACAGGAAAGCCTTGGTCTCTAGGGACTAGATTTTCTGGACTGCCAGCTTGTGTTCAAGAATATTTGTTTCCAAGAGCATGGCACTAAGCAGTTTTAGGAAATGCTGATACAACTGTAGCAATTTTCCCCAATTTGTTCCTGACAAAGAACTCACTTTGAAATTAAGTTGGCTTCTTTTCATTTTTTTAAAAAATGCTGGTAAACACAATTAGCCTCATTAACCTCAGTTTCTGTTTCATAACTGAAAATTAGCCTACAATCACTGGTTTGCTGGAAAGCACAGTTATAATTAGTCTTTAACTGACTGATATGAAATATCTGCCTCTTGTTTAATTTCTCTGACATCTCAGTGCATATGAAAACATGCCTGAACTCTCCCACACTGACACTGGGGAAAGGAGTAAAAATAAAACAAATATTTAAACCAAGGATCTCAGGCTGAAACACAGAAAGCAATATTATTGCACATGGAAGTTGGAGATGAAGAGGCAACTTTGAGGAGGCAATGATAAGAAGGTAGACTCTATTAAGCCTATGCCCAACACTGCTTCTAAGGTGGCCAAGACAGTGCTAGTGTGCAGGTGAATCTGTCATTCATAGGCAAAGTCAAATTACTATTTACAAAAGAGTATTGGGGGAAAATTAATTGCTCCCTTATCACAGGTAAAGTATCACTATCTGAGCCCTTTAAATCCATTTACTGACCAGCTTTTCCATACCCTTTTTGTGGTAAAGAGAAGAAATCACATTTCATGATCAGTCTTGCCACTTGTTGCTTTTCCCACCTAGCACCCGAAGGCTAGACTTCCAGGTCTTATGATCAGACAGCTGGGATGAGGAATCTCATGGGGAAACTCTATGGCCAACATTCCTCCAGTGGCTGGTAACCCAAAGAAAGTGTCCAGTTCAGGAAGAATGAGGATGTTCGTTTCCTTTTTCTCAACAGACCATCTGCTGAGATAAAGGGAAGTTCATATGAAATAGCTCAACCAGGTCTTCGGGTCTGGGGAGCCCAACCATGACGACATCCATTTGGTGGAACTCATTCAATCTGGATTTGACATTGAGATGGTAAATCAAGCACACACACTGATGTGTGCCCTTCTGAATTGTTGGCTGTGGGGATGGAATGACAGAGACGACTAGTTCAGTGCTCAGAAATCCCTGGGGTTTGTGTTGGGGTGGGTGTGAAAGCCAGGTCCTTGGGTTGAAGCATGGCTGGCTCCAGATAAAGCTCATGGTGTAGTGGTACCCAGAACAGTGAGCTGGGGATCTATGTGTGACAACCTTCTTTTTCTTTTATTGTGCTCAGTTTCCCCTTGGTGGGATGTGTAGCTTGGAGGTTGTAATCCCTAAGACCCATGTAGCCCTGGCACTCTAGGAGTGTATACTAAGCGAAGCCATAATCTCCAGCCTGAACAACCAACCACTGGACTTCTTAACATGGACATGATTCCTTTCTTTTCCTGTTCACCTCTTCCCCACACTACTTTGTTCTCTCAATCCCCACTAAAGATTCTGAATTTCCAAGTTGTCTCTCTATAGACCTAAACAATGTCCCCTGACAAGCACGTGCTCAGAGGTTCTGCCAGTGTGGACTCTGGCTGGAGGGCTGTGAAATGGAGTTGAGCCGTTCTGTCTCAGGGGCCAGACTGCAAGTGAGAAATCTTATCATTCAAACTGCAGTCCTCCTGTGTCACTCCTTGCATCCCTTATTAAGCCCCATCATACTGAAATAAAAAAGTCAGTAAGTCAGGACATAATCCAGGGCAGTAAACTAGCTTTTATTAGGCACCTAAGGCATCTGATGCAAATAAGGCAATGATAGAGGAAATTAATATTATTTTCTCTGTGCTCATTGGAGAAAGTGGCATGTGACACTTGACTCAGTAGCAATATCTCTGAAACATTTCCCTGATTCTCTTCAGAGCTGTTTATGCAAGAGGCTCCGTCTATGCAGTAACCAGGTTGGAAATGATCATGTGGTCAGGCAAGAGAACTGGATTTAATGACTGGGAGTTCCCTGATAGAAGTGTCTGAGTTGAGCATTCTATTTGTTTTTTTTCTATTTGAAGGATTCCTAAGGAGAGACCACTTAGGAACCCCTGTTTTCCAAAGAATGATACTGAGACTTCTCCTTCTGGAGGCACATTTTCATTTAGCTGTCCCTACCCTATTCTGTCTTCTCTGGCCTCATAGCCATAGGCTTTATCCATTTCATTTTTCTGTTCAACTCAAACAAGCATCACATACCCTACTGAAAGAGAAAAAAGTTTGAAGCTGGTTATATTGACAAGAAGCTCAAGAATAGGGAGGTCTTTCTTCCTCTTTCTTCCTCTGGCATTCATTTCTTGCATGTTTCTTTTGGGTAATTAAACACACAGAGGTCACCTAGCATCCTGGCAATTACAGGAAGTGGGAGGAGGGAACATAAAGTAAAAGCAAACAATCAATGTGAGGAAGTCAACACTGTGTTTTTGTTTTTCTTCCAGAGTGTCTCTAGAAAGGGATTAGCTATTTATTGATCATTCATATGCCACTTACCTCCCCAAAGACTTTTGAGGCAATCCAATGTGAGAGCATCTCAGCAACACCTGCCTGCTCCTAAGCTGGGTTTCTTGGCAAAATAACAAGCCATTACAAAAATGTGACTCGAGTGCTTCTGAGTTTCAGTGAAACAAAAAATGTGTCTCAGCAAAAACATCTGTATTCACTTGTTTCAGCTCCCTGTTGTACCATCCAGTCATGTTATCTTCACTTTAAGACAGTATTTGCTTCCTTGCTCTACTCAGATGCATGTGTTAAAACAGGTGCAGCTACGACATTTGACTCTTCCCACGTCTTGTACCTTCTTTGCCTCAGCCCACTGAGGAATGTAAACTCTATTCCATGGCCCCAGCATCTAAGGAACCTTATGTCAGAATGAAACCTCTTTCAATAGGGCTGCTTGTCTAGAGAACAACCACCCTTCTAGATCCATTCTTGGAGCTGATAACATGATTGAGTCATTTTGAAACTCTGAGACTTTTTCTTTGAGCTATCGCCATTCTGAGAATATATCTCGGACTTTCTTGCTCCATGGTTTTATTCATGCTATTCTTTTGGCGTGAAATCCTCCCTGTTTACACTGCCTGTCACAATTCTCCTCGTTCTTCATGGCTTTGTTAAAGATGACTGCCTCGTGAAGCCTCTGGTATCAGTTATGAATTGGCACAATGTAGCTGAGTAACAAATAACAAAACTGTGGGAGCAGACTGCAGTAAACATTGATTTGTCCTCACAAGTCTATATATAGGTCAGCGGTATGGTTCTTACGGTCTCAGTTGGGTTCACCCACATATCCGCAGACAGCTCTGTGATGGTGCAAAGTTCTGCTCATCTTGGCTGGACTCTCTTACATGTAAGGGGATTGGCTGGCTGTGAGGTGGCCTAGGATGGTCTTAGCCAGGACGGCTATTCCTTCCTCCTACACGGTCTCTCATACTACAGTGTGTTAGCTTGGACGTGGTCTCACGGTGGTGATGCAGTTCTGGGAGAAACAGGCAGTGTACAAGACCCCTTGAGGCTTAAACTCAGAACCAGCATGCCATTCCTTCTGCTCCTTTCTATTGGCCAAAGAAAATCACCAGTCCAACTCAGTTTCAAGAGCAATAAACTCGATACAAACCCTTATAGTAGGAACTGCAAGATCACATTTTATCGGACATGGATAGGAAGAATGAAGAATTGGGAAATTTTTGCAGTTAGTCGACCACAACTTTTTTGATTGTCTAGTCTGAAGTGGTTTTGCTTGTGATTTAATTTTACTGTTTTGATACAACTTTTAAAATAGAATATAATTTGGCACTTGCTTTATTTCCTCTTATATCTCCTCAAAGACAGAGGCCACGTCTCCTTTTTTCTCTGGATCTCAGGATGCTTAATTCAGTGACTTGTCACGTATGGATGTGAGAGCCAGACTATAAAGAAAGCTGAGCACCGAAGAATTGATGCTTTTGAACTGTGATGTTGGAGAAGACTCTTGAGAGTCCCTTGGACTGCAAGGAGATCCAACCACTCCATCCTAAAGGAAATCAGTGCTGAATATTCATTGGAAGGATTGATGCTGAAGCTGAAACCCCCAATACTTTGGCCACCTGATGGGAAGAACTGACTCACTGGAAAAGACCCTGATGCTGGGAAAGATTGAAGGCAGAAGAAGGGGACGACAGAGGATGAGATAGTTGGATGGCATCACCAACTTGATAGACATGAGTTTGAGTGAGCTCCGGGAGTTGGTGATGGACAGGGAAGCCTGACATGGTGCTGTTCATGGGATTGCAAAGAGTTGGACACGACTGAGTGACTGAACTTACCCTTTAAAGCATTATGCAGATTTAGATACAGTGTACAAATAAGGCAAAATAGGAAACATAAATAAGCACACAGAATTTAAAATCTGGGATGACCTCAAAAGTTAATTCCATCATCCTGTCCTGTAGTAGTATGTAAAGTGAAAAGTGAAAGTGAAGTCGCTCAGTTGTGTCCGACTCTTTGCGACCCCATGCACTGTAGCCCGCCAGGCTCCTCTGCCCATGGGATTTTCCAGGCAATAGTACTGGAGTGGATTGCCATTTCTTTCTCCAGGGGATCTTCCTGACCCAGGGATTGAACCCTGGTCTCCTGCATTATAGACAGGCGCTTTACCATCTGAGCCACCAGGGAAGTCCAGGAAGTAGTATGTGAGCTGCTCCAAATGGAAAGCCAGTAAAACAATTGTCTCAAAATGCAGAGAAGTTCCTCCCTCAATGAATGCCCATTGTAAACAATGGCCCATCTGTGTAC
Source organism: Bos taurus (assembly GCF_002263795.3). NCBI lineage: Eukaryota > Metazoa > Chordata > Mammalia > Artiodactyla > Bovidae > Bos > Bos taurus. Next base: position 62,574,315 of record NC_037337.1, read on the forward strand.
CCTAACAGCCCAGCAGCTTTAACTTTCCCATTTCTTAGTAGACCAAGTCCTAGCCTTTTTTTTTTGTCTTGGCCTCCACAGTCTGCCTTTCTCTTCTCACTATGATTCAGTTATACCTTTCCACTAGTGACAATGACTTCTGCTTAGCGTTCTCAGGAGGGAAGAGAGCCGGAGTGCAGAGAACAGCGCTTTGTGCATCCTAAGAGCTCAGTTTTGCTTGTTGAACACATAGATGTAGATTTCTTCCGCCTGTGTGTCTCCAGCTCCCACCTAATTGAGGGTTTTCTGGCTTCTCTGATGTTTTTCTTCTTTCTTCCATAAACATTGCTCCCAAGGGACTTCTCTAGCAGTTCAGTGGTTAAGACGTCTCCTTCCAATGTGGCAGGCGCAGGTTCAACCCCTGATCAGGGATCTAAGATCCCACTGCGTTGCAGCCAAAAACCAAAACATAAAGCAAACAGTGCTGTAACAAATTCAGTAAAGATTTATAAAATGGTCTTTATATAAATAAAAATGATCCACATTAAAAGCAAACAAACAAACAAAAAACATTGCTCCTGAGGGAGTAAGACCACCTCAGGCCATCAGCTGAAACTGAGTTCCCATATGCTCAGAATCTTTCACTCAGGTTTTTGGCTAGAGTTTTATTTTAGGAAGACAAAGCCAATCTAGTGGGAGAAGAGGGGAGAGGGACGAGTTCTTCTCTGAAGAAAAAGAGAAGATTGATTTTTTATCGATTCATTAGCCTCAAAAGCACTTCACTCTGCAGAACGGAATTCAAGTAATATTTCAGGTTTTCGAAGAAAGTTCTTCCCACATGACTTTCCTTGTCACCATTTACTTGGATTCTATGTTTGTAGAACTCGGTATCTAAAAAGGTTTTTTATAATCAGTCTATGTCCTTGTAGCTCTCTTGGTTTAGTTAAATTCCTACCACATCACTTGAGAAAACAGTCTCTCTTTCCTTTCACTCAAAGAAGAGTTTTAGAGAAGACTTTAATTTAGTTCAGTTGCTGAGTCATATCCAACTCTTTGTGACCCCATGGACTGCAGCACACCAGGCCTCCCTGTCCATCACCAACTCCCAGAGCTTGCTCAAACTTCATGCCCATCGAGTCAGTGATGCCATCCAACCATCTCATTCTCTGTCATCCCCTCCTCCTCCTGCCTTCAGTCTTTGCCAGCATCAGGGTCTTTTCCAATGAGTCAGTTCTTCCCATCAGGTGGCCAAAGTATTGGGAGTTTCAGCTTCAGCATCAGTCCTTTCAATGAATATTCAGCACTGATTTCCTTTAGGATGGACTGGTTGGACGTCCTTGCAGTCCAAGGGACTCTCAAGAGTCTTCTCCAACATCACAGTTCAAAAGCATCAATTCTTCGGCGCTCAGCTTTCTTTATAGTCCAACTCTCACATCCATATATGACTACTGGAAAAACTGTAGTTTTGACTAGATGGACATTTGTTGACAAAGTAATGCCTCTGCTTTTTAATATGCTCTCTAGGTTTGTCATAGCTTTTCTTCCAAGGAGCAAGCGTCTTTTAATTTCATGGCTGCAGTCACCATCTGCAGTGATCTTGGAGCCCCCAAAAATAAAGTCTGTCACTATTTCCATTGTTTCCCCATCTATTTGCCATGAAGTGATGGGACCGGATGCCATGATCTTAGTTTTCTGAATGTTGAGTTTTAAGCCAACTTTTTCACTGTCCTCTTTCACTTTCATTAAGAGCCTCTGTAGTCCTTCTTCCCTTTCTGCAATGGTTAATTTTATATGTCAACTTGACTGGACTATTGGGTGCCCATATATTTAGCTAAAAATTATTTCAAGGTGTGTCAGAAAGTGTTTCCAAATGGGATCAGCACTCAATCTGTAGACCGAGTAAAGCAGATTGTTCTTGTTAGTGTGGACATAACCCAATCCTTTAAGGGCCTGAACAGAGAAAAAAAAAGTGAAAGAAGGGAGACTACTCTCTTTCTCTGCCTGACTGCTTGAGCTGAGCACTGCTCTTCTGTCCTTAGACTGGGTCTTACATTTTTGGTGCTCCTGGTTCTCAGAACTTTGGAGTCAGACTGGAATTTCTACCACCTGCTTTCCTATATCTATAGCTTGCAGAAAGCAGACTGTGAGACGGTCTAGCCTCCGCAGTTGTGTGAGCCAATTTCTTATAATAAATTTCTTCCTATATAGTCAGTTGGTTCCATTTCTTGGAGAACTCTAATACAGTCCCTTATCATGATATGACTATGGCTTTGTGACTTTAGGACAACCAGATGTCTGGTCCCTTCTGGCTGTTTATTCTCAACTGCCAACATTTCTCCATCAACAGAGGTCAACAGAAGTCATTAAATCGATAACTCTACCTGCCGTCTTACCTTTCAGGATGGCCTACTACTCTCTACGACTTTCAAGATTCTTTCCGTTCTGTAAAATTCAGTCTTTCCTATAAGACAAGGACAGTTTTCAACATCTCCTTTTAAAACAGGAAAAAATTTCTCTCTCTCCAAAATCATTTATTCTCTTTTCCATAGTCAGGGTCTATTTGAATTTTTATATAGTCTTCTTAAGACTAGCTAGAAATGGTTACTAAACCCACTATTTAGGGTGATATATTACTGGCTAGAATCTTTGCAAGGGTTTGTTTCTTTGAAAATAAAATGTAAAAGGCAACCTAAACCTAATTTTTATTAGAATATAATCACTTTACAATGTTGTATTAGTTTCTGCTGTACAGTGAAATGAATCAACTATAAGTAATGGCACCCCACTCCAGTACTCTTGCCTGGCAAATCCCATGGATGGAGAAGCCTGGTAGGCTGCAGTCCATGGGGTCACTAGAGTTGGACACGACTGAGGGACTTCACTTTCACTTTTCACTTTCATGCATTGGAGAAGGAAATGGCAACCCACTCCAGTGTTCTTGCCTGGAGAATCCCAGGGACCGGGAAGCCCGGTGGGCTGCCGTCTATGGCGTAGCACATAGTTGGACACGACTGAAGTGACTTAGCAGCAGCAGCAGCAACATACATATATCCTCTCTCTCTTGGACCTCCCTCCTACCCACTCTTACATCCCAACCATCTGGGTCATCACAAAGAGCTATATACAATTATTTATTCCTAATAATTTCCCAGAGATTTTACCTAATGATACAGACCTCTCTGTTTTTCTTTATTTGCCTTTAAGAGAAACATTTATTCCTTGGATAGTTAACGTAACATTTATTGAGCAACTTCTAGGTGACTGGCAATTGCATTAGGTACTCAGCCTCCAAAGATGAATGCTCTCAGGCTGTGCAAGGGACATCTATATGTCTTCCTGCTGGTCACTTCAGAAGCCTGGGGTCGTTACTAGGAATCCTGGGTCAGCCTTTCCCTCTTCCCTTCTGTTGTCTCTGATTCCATAATGATGTTCTGAGCACTGGATATTCATCTAGTTACTAAGGTATTGAACAGGTTTCTTTCTTGCTATTAGGGTGTGATTTTAAAGGGAAGTCTCCCTTTTTTTTCTCTCTGCCACTTTTGAATACTAGGCTGTGATCGTTCCCAACTTTATACTTCATCACGATCCTCGTAGTATAATCTTTATACCATCAACTATGTATGCTCCCTTACTTTTTTCTGACTGTGCTTTCCTTCCCTCGTTCACTGCTCACCACTCCTGCCTTTCTCATCAGGGTCTGCTGTCTGCTCAGTTGCCTAGGACCCAACCCCTTCCCTGGTGGCTCAGATGGTAAAGCATCTGCCTATAATGCAGAAGATCTGGGTTCAATCCCTGGGTCGGGAAGATTTCCTGGAGAAGGAAATGGCAACCCTCTCCAGTATTCTTGCCAGGAAAATCCCATGGATGGAGGAGTCTGGTAGGCTACAGTCCATGGGGTCACAAAGAGTCGGACACTACTGAGTGACTTCACTTTCACTTTTCTTTCAGTGCCTCTGAGCTTGTTACCTCTGGGCCCTCACTCTCATCCTCCTCTTGCCTGTGCTCCCCAAATTACTCTTCTCTTACTTGACTGTACAAAGCAGAATTTCCAGAAACAGGAAAGCCTCTTTACCCATCCCATCTCATTAACAGTCCCTGTGACCCATTCACTGCAATGTAGCAATGGAGGAACACAAGAGGCTGATTTGGTTGGACAAGACTGAGAAATATTGGCGATGCCTCCCTGATGGCTCAGATGGAAAAGAATCTGCCTGCAATGCAGGAGACCCGAATTCAATCCCTGGATCAGGAAGATCCCCTGGAGGAGGAAATGGCAACTCAATCCAGTATTCTTGCCTGGGAAATCCCGTGGACAGAGGAGCCTGTCAGGCGACAGTCCATAGGGTCACGAAGAGTCAAACATGGCTGAGCGACTAACACACATACACCAGCCTCTGCCAGGCACAGTGTCCCCTGTTGGTTCCCTGCTCCCAACTCTCTCTTTACAAGCTTCTGGGAACCTATTGTGCCAGGCAAAGAGATTCGTGAAATATTTTGTTGTAACAGTTCCAATCTTATAGAAAAGTCATAAGAATAGTAGAGAAACCTCCTATATACTTTTGACCCAGAATCACATTCAAGATTTGCTAAATGTCTCTGCAACATCCCTTATAGAGAAGGTCTACACAGGATCAACCATTAAGACTATTGTCAGTCTCTCAATCATTTCAACCTGGACAAGTTCCTTAGCCTTCTCTAATCTCCATGATCTTGACATTTTTGAAGACTGTAAACAAATCATTTTTAGAAATTCCTCAATTTAGGGTTTCTGATGCTTCCTCTAGACTGTTGTTATTATTTAGTTGCTCAATCGTATCTGACTCTTTTACGACCCCATGGACTGTGGCCTGCCAGGCTCCTCTGTCCATGGAATTTCCCAGGCAATCTGGGGGAAAACAAAACAAAACACAACACAACTGGAGTGGATCACCATTTCCTTTTCCAGGGGATCCTCCCAACCCAGGGATTGAAATGTGTCTCCTGCATTGCAGGTGGATTCTTTAGTAACACTGAGCTACCTGGGAAGCCCTTCCTCATGCTTAGGCCCCAGTTATTTATTTTGTGGAAGGAGTATCACAGATATTGGAGTTATGTACGGTATATCCTATCTAGGGTCACATGATGTCTATTTGTCCTGTGACTGGTGTTAATTTTGATCGTATGATTGCAATGATGTCTGCCAGGTTTCTCCATTGTAAAGTAACTTGTTTTTCTTTCTAATTAATAAATGTACTGTGGGTGATATTTTGACAATATTCAATTGTCTTTGAGAATAGATTGGACGATGAGATAGCCATTTTACTTTTGTGAAAAAGTAATTTCTGTTTTGAGCAAAATATAAGTTGAATTGTACAAACATCCCTCAAATCTCAATGACTTTGCACATTGCAAGTTTAGTTCATGTTCATGCAACATGGCCAAAGCTGGTGAAAAAGATGGGGATCTCAGAGATCCAGATTTATGGAGGCTTCATTTTTAAATGTGTCCCCAGGATATTCATAGATTTCCTATTCCCAGGAAGAGACGATGACTAATTGTACCCTGGCTTTTAAAGTTTCTACCAGGAAGTGAAACACATCATTCTTGCTCATATTTCTTTGGCAAAGGAAATCACATGACCATACTTCCCAGGAGGTGAAGACGTGAACTGCTACCATGTTTCTTGAAAGAGGAAAGTATGAAGCAGTCACAGAGGACACCCCCACCACCAATGTCCTTGGATAAGGTGTATCAAAGTCTCTGCTCTGACTTTGGCTCTGTCTTTTGCCTGATCTTATGTTGTTTCTATTATCTGCATGGCAGGAAAACCTAGCTCATGTAGTTGTTATCAAAAAATAATAAAAGTCCTTTACAAACATAATACTATAGGAAACACAAGCACATCATTACCTACCATTTCTAATGGTAATGTCTGCAAATGGCAGATAATCTTCCTGGGAGCTTTGTAACTCAGTGGATTCCATTATTTCAGGTGATGATGAAACATTCTTTTTTTTTTTTATTATAAAAGTAAAAGGTGCTTAGTAATAGATGCTCAATATTTTCCTATATTTTTACTTAAACTTTAAATACTTTCATATAATTACAATTTCTTTTAAATATTCTTTTTGAAGCCCATTTACTCTTTCCTAATTAATTACACATTTATCGATTCCTGGGCATTTAGGTGGTTTTCACATACACAGTATTCACGGTTACTTAACTCTGCTGAGGAGAAGGGAATTCTTTGCTTTCCCTATGTGTGTGTGTGTGTGAGTGACCCTGCATCTCTTAAGTCTCCTGCTTTGGCAGGCAGGTTCTTTACCCCTAGCACCACCTGGAAGCCTATGTATTCATATTTACTGGAAATACTTCTAAATCCTAGTTCATATTGGCCAAAGCTTAATTTTGAAAGAATAAAGAGCTTCTCTTGCTCTACTTCTATTATTGCTTCTACAGAAAACCATGCACAGCTGCCAATCTCCAGGCTTTTTCTACTCTAATATGCGAATTCTTTGTAGAATGATTGCTATGAAACACCTCCTTCTGCTTACTGCTGTGGTATAGCTTACTGCTATACATTTTCTGATCTTTTTGATGAAAAGAAAGTCATCTGTGAGACTCTTTCTTATGACTTGGAGGTCTTGGTTCCATGACCATTTCCTCAGTCAAATCATCAGGCAGCCCATTTGGCCACAGCAGCTGTGGATGGAATGTGTCACTTACCATCTCACTAGGATTTTGCCATTTATTGTTTGATTCTTATTCCAAGTGATCTCACTAGGCAAGATGGGCCCTGGGTCTCTTCACGAATCACTTACTGTCTTGGTTTCTATTCGGCTCCCATTGTTCATAATCTAGATGTCTATCCTCCAGCCTTACGAGGTCCTTCAACCTTCTATTCAGTGTCCTTTCGTATCTTTAGGAGGAAGTTGCCTCTTGATCTCCCCAATAATTGGAATATCACAGAGCTTCTGCTTTTATGCTAATTTGTCAGAACGGTGGGTTTCCCATTTTAAGTCTTTATTTTTTAACTCTCATATCACCCATCTCTGCATTTTTGCTAATAGTAGCCACAGTGGGAAGTCAGGTCAGGCTCTGTTTTCAGTCATGGTCACTGACTCTCCAATTTGGGTCACCAAGTGTTCCTTAAAACATGGCATCATTGCAATGTCCCTGGGATCAAGCTCTTCCCCAAGAGTTTACACCTTGCCATTTGTTTTCACATGTCAATTGCAATGGTGTACTGGAGGAAATCACAAAATAGCTAGTGACAATGGATTGTTAAATATTCAGAAATTTTGTAACCCAGTTGTTAAACCATTGGTAGCTTGAAAGTTGGGTTCCTTGGTGGCTCTGACAGTAAAAAAATCTGCCTGCAATGCAGAAGACCTGGGTTTGATCCCTGGGTATTGAAGATTCCCTGGAGAAGGGATTGGCTGCCCACTTCAGTATCCTTGCCTGGAGAATTCCATGGACAGAGGAGCCTGGTGGGCTACTGCCCATGGGGTCACAAAGAGTCAGACACAACTGAGTCACTAGCGCACACACAGCTTGAAAGTTAGTCCTTGTCGTAGTGTTTATACCATGGAGATTGTCAAATACTATAAACCAGGGCTTCCCTTGCTGAGAAAGCCAGTTTACCAGCACATCACTACATTTGGGTGAATAAAATAAATATAATGAAAATAAAAATTTTTGTGAACGTAGATAATCAGGAAATGTTTATTCTTGAGAACACTTAGAAAATGTTCTTTTAACAGTTTCAATCAAAAAGTCACCCAAACACATAGAGGTTTTCTGGAGGAAACAAAAATGCTAAATATAAAGGAAAATAGTCAATAACCTAGACTACCAAAATTTTAAATTTCTTATTAAAAGCTACTGTTAAGAAAAGGAAAAGATATGCCACAGATTACAGAACATATTCATGATATGGCAAAGAGCTTGTATATAGAATATATAAAGACTTCTACAAATAACTGAATTAAAAAAGACAAACAACTCAACAATGAAATGGGGAAAATATTTGAGTAGATACTTCTCAAAAAAAGATATGCAAATAGCCAATAATCACATGAAGAAAGGCTCAGTATCATTATCAGCAGGGAAATGAAAATTAAAACCACAATGAATTGCCATTTCACATTTACTAGAATAGCTGAAATCAAAGAATGTGTCTAGAATGTGGAACAACCAGAGCTCTCATACTCTGTTGCTGGAAATGAAAAATGTTGCAGTCATCAGGAAGACTATTTGGCAGTTCTATATAGTGTTAAACACACATCTACCTTTTGATCTTGCCATTCTACTGCTACCCGAGAGAAATTAAAACATACCCACAGATAAGGCTTACACAAGAACTTTTATAGTAGCTTTATTCACAACAGCCCCCACTGGAAACTACCCAAATGTCCATCAACAGGAGGAGGAATACACAAATTGTGGAACGCTTATATAATGAAGTACAACTCAACAATAAAAATGAACAAATCACTTATGCATGCAGAGACTTGCTCAGCAAAAGAAGCAAACAACGAAAGACTATGTAGAGTATCCTTCTATGTATATGACATTTAAAAACTGATGCAACTAACCTTTGAAATCAGAACAGTAGTTATCTTTCAGGGCATAGAGGTAGTTAGAAGTCACTGGAGAAGGACAGAAGGCAACTTTCTGGAATGATGGAGATAGTCTATGTCTTGATTAGGGAAATGGTTAAAATGCTTATGGGCTTCTCAGGTGGCGCTAGTGGTAAAGAACCACCCGTCAATGCAGGAGACATTAAGAGATGTCTGGGTCAGGAAGGTCCCCTGGAGGAGGGCATGATGACCTACTCCAGCATTTTTGTCTGCAGAATCACATGGACAGAGGATGTTAAGAGATGTCTGGGTCAGGAAGATCCCCTGGAGGAGGGCATGATGACCCTACTCCAGCATTTTTGTCTGCAGAATCACATGGACAGAGGAGCCTGGCTGGTCTATAGTCCATAGTGTTGCACAGAGTCGGACACGAGTGAAACGACTTAGCACACATGTATAGGTATATACATTTATAAAACTCATTATCTGTATGTAAATTCAACACAGGTGTATACATTATAAACCATTATCTGTGTGTAAATTCCACTCAATAGCAATAGATAAAAAGAACAGAAAAAAAATCATCTCCCAAAATAGTAACTCAAACAAAGCAACCCAAATGAAACAATTTCATCAAGTCTCAGACAGTGAAGAAGCAACATTTTACCTGGTTTAATGATGGAAAATACATATCATCTGATGATACTACACAGAGTGTCAGACCTTAAGACAAAAAGAACAGAGAGCAGAAAGCAATCTAATCTTATACCATTACATATTTAGCATAATGGCACACTAAAGTTTTCTACCAATCATTTTATTTCAGCTTAATGGTACCTCAGGAGTAGTTAATTCCTGGCTTTAAAAAAATAGTAGTTTGGCCTGATTACTCATATTGATAGAAAGAATAAACCTAGTAAATCATCACAGCCTCCTACACTCCTCGGCCGGCACTAGGTTGCTGACTGACAGTGGAGCCGCCTAGCTCGGCAGGCCCTGCACCCCCAGGCCTGCTAATTGCTGCAGAGCCAAGGAGATTTGAAGAAAAGATTAGAGGTGAGTTAGGGGGTTGAGGAAGTCTGCCTAAGAATTACAGGGATGGCGGAATTCTCCAGGCCAGAATACTGGAATGGGTAGCCTTTCCGTTCTCCAGGGGATCTTCCCAACCTAGGGATCTCCTGCATTGCAGGCAGATTCTTTACTGTCTGAGCCACCAGGGAAGCCCAGAAAACAGTATAACCCGGGTTAGATGGACAGGGAGGAGAGATACAGCTAAGTCGTGTGCTGCCTGCATGTCCTCTTGGCTGGCTCTGGAACCATTCTTTCCCTTCTTATTTTTCATGTCTGACTTTAATTTCTCTATTTTATGGGCACCGAGATTAGATGAACTAGTGTCTGCCTCTGGCACTCAGGATCTTTCCTCCAGGCCAGCAGGACCCATGTATATGAACCAAGTCCGGGACCAACAGCTCAGGGCCCCTGAGATGCCACCACTCAGCAGCCCATGAGGAGCCCACTCTTTTGCATTAAATATTTTGTAGCTACTCTATGGGGCTTCCCTGGTGGCTCAGTGGTAGAGTCTTTCTGCCAATGCAGGAGACATGGGTTCAATCCCTGGGTCAGGAAGATCCCCTGGAGAAGGAAATGACTACCCACTCCAGTATTCTTGCCTGGAAAATTCCATGGACAGAGGAGCCCGGTGGGCCACAGTCCATGGGGTCACAAAGAGTCAGACACGACTTAGTGACTAAACAACAACAACAATAAGCTACTCTCTCACTTTCACGCCAGCTCTCCTCCCCCATTCTATGTGAGGGGCTTGGTGGAGGAATCAGGATTCTCCTTCGCTGCTGCATTTAGCCTCCTTGACTGCTTCCTGACCACAGCTTTCGGATCCTGGTTTCCAAAGCAGGTTTGGAAGAAGCTTGGCCAATGTTTTTCATGTAAAGCAAGAAAATGTCATGGAGAAGGAAATGGCAACCCACTCCAGTATTCTTGCCTGGGAAATCCCATGCACAGAGGAGCCTGGGGGGCTCCAGCCCATGGGGTTGCAAAGAGTTGGACGCAAGGTAACGACTAAAGAACAACAAATGATATAAGAAGAGTTTGTCGAATGTTGGTAAGTGGTGGGCTGATATTGGTACTGGGCTTCCTAGGTAGCTCAATGGTAAAGAACCCGCTTGCCAATGCAGGAGATGTGGGTTTGATCCCTGGGTCAGGAAGATTCCCTGGAGGAGGGATTATGGCAACCCATTCCAGTATTCATGGACAGAGGAGCCTGATGGGCTACAGCCCATGGGGTCACAAAAAGTCAGACATGGCTGAGTGACTGAGCACAAGAAAATATTGAAGCTGGCTGCTCTTAGCTCAAGCTTTCACTGCCCTTGTTTACGCTGTGGCACACTGGTCCTCCACAAGGCTTGTGACGCACAGGTAGGGCTGGGACAGGGAATGGGGTCACTGTGGCTGCCTGGCTTGGCTGGCCTGCAGACTTACAGGCTGAGGCCAACCATAAACCAACCTGGATTAGCATTTTCAAACAGGCTTAACAAACAGAATAACTGTTTGTGATAGGAGAGAACAGTACTGATAGGAGCAGACTGCCTCGAGATGTTCTTCCACGCCTCTGTCTCTCATTCCTGAACCCTATTACAACGTTTACAGAAAAAAATGCCAGGCATGAGCGTGGGCCTGTGAATTCCCAGGTTGATTAGCCTACTCTCTTTCTTTCTTCCACCGTAAGGAATTAAGAAACTGGAGCTGAAAATGAAAATGTTCACTAACATTTTCTACACCAGTGCACCAGAAGAGACAGCAATGATTCTTCCTCCACTTTTATTTTTCCCTAAATAAATAGTGCCAAGAACTGCAGACCTCCAGCTCAGCTTGGGGCAGCTTTAAAAGCCCACCACCAGATCCCCACCAAGATAAGTGGCCCCCATGCCAAGCTGCCCACTGTCAGATAGGAGAGATGACTGGGGCTGATGAGAGGAAAAGAGGAGAGATGCTTTTACAAAAATAACATAATTTGGCTCCCTGAGAAAAAGGAAAGGCAAAATGCAGGTGGTGTTCCGTCTTCTCTCCCTTGCTTGCATCCCTGAGTGGAAGCATTAATAGGCTTAGTGCTTATTAAGGTGAAATCAAAAAGAGAGAAAGACAGAGGAACTGCATGAACAAAATTACTAGAGATTCAAAGTTTGAGAGTTTCCAGCTGGATCATTTATTTCGAGACGGAAATTTAGGAAGTACTAGAGCCCCTTTCTGCCTTCATTTAGCTTTAAAAGGAAGAAGAAAAGCAAGAAATACATAGCTAATATATAAAGTGTGATCCAAAATGATGGAAACTATCCCCATCTTTTCACGTCAACAAGTATTTATTAAATGTTTATTGTATGCCCAGCACCATGCTTGAAATGGGAACCATTAAAAAGATTTAATCAATGGAATATTACCCAGTCATAAAAAAGAATGAAATAATGCCATTTGAAGCAATTTGGATGGACCTAAAGATTGTCATACTAAGAGAAGAAGGTCAGAAAAGGAAAAATGTTGTATGATCTTGCTTATATGTAAAAATCTAAAAAAAAAATCATACAAATGAGCTTATTTACAAAGCAGAAATAGACTCACAGACATAAAAAACAAACTTATGGTTTCCAAAGGGGCAAGGGGGAGTGAGGGCTATATTAAGAGTCTGGGATTAAATATATAGACCACTGTATATAACACAGATCATTAACAAGGACCTCCTGTATAGCCCACGAACTATATTCAATATCTTTTCCTGTAATGGAAAAGAAACTAAACATATATAACTGAATCACTTTGCTGTACATCTAAAGCTAACGTAACATTGTAAATCAACTATATTTCAATAAAAAATAAAAAAAAAAGACAACTATGGATTCTGTACTTAACCTCTTTATAACTTAATCTCTGTAAAAATGAACCAGAGCTCCTTGTGAAAGAAGGGGTTCTGCTTTCTGGACTGCTGAGACAGTCTGGGAGGTGTCACAGGGATCAAATGCTAGCAACAGTTAAAATGTACTGTTGTGAGTCATTGCTGGATCTCTGCAGTGGAGTAGTGGTGATTGTACGATCAAGTTGACTCACTCTAATTTTGGAGTTGTGTTTTCCCAACATCCTATATCTGAATTGTTTGCACCACACTGACATCACTTATTTGAAACACTGACCAAATTTTTTTCCCACATTCAACCTTAATTTCTTCATATGTGTTGTTATAGAATCATCTGGTTCTAAGTCACTCGGAGGCTCAGGGAACTTAAAAGCTAGTTTGTGTTTGTTTCAAGTCCTTCTGGTTCAGGACTCCCTGTCTGTCAGTCAAGGGTATCTGCTTAGTATGGCTATGTGTCATGTCTCTAAAGATGCCTTGATGGGGAAAAAAAAAAAAAAAAAAATCCCTGGATAGACTCACCAGCATAGTAGTCAGTCTCTTTGTTTTATGTTTAACAAATACAAAGATTTTAGAAATAGTGTGCATTTTAATTCAAGTTCAGAGCAGGCTGATGTTGAAAAATCTCTGGAATTCTTCTCTTTGAAAAGGAATCTGGCTATGTGATACTACAAGCAGCTGTAGGTAGCCATGTTCTCTACGTTGTCTTTTGTGTGTGTGTGTTGGGGTTGGAAGGCTGGAATGCAAATGAAACTAGATGTTTTTGCAGAAATTAAGCAATTACTATTCGCTGATATAATATCAATTCGTAAGTGACCCCTTAACAGCATCAAAGCACATCACTCAGAAATTAATAAAAATAACCACCTCACTGAGCAAGAAGATGTATTTATTTTGGTGAAGCATCTGAGAGTTCTGTGATCCTTTCAGCTAAGCCAGACTGCCGAAGACAGGGCCCACGTGCCCGTCAGCCCGAGGAGGGACCCAGAAACCTCCATCCTCTGCAGTTCATGGGTTCTGACAGCAAAGTGAATCACTTCTGGGGAAGACAATGACTTGTTTACTTTTCACTGAATTGAAGATTGAAGATATTTCATAATAGGATCTGGGAAAATTTGCCAGATGTTTCATTCCACTGTGTTCTTCTGGCAGGTCTACAAGATATAATGCTGAGAAAGGCTAATAAATCAAGATAGGTATGAAAAGCTTAGGGACAAAATTCATAAAATCTTGAACTGCAGGAGGCCACCTTTCCTCTAGCTGCTCAAATATGAAATTTCCTTATTTTTTGATGCTTCCAGGCGAGCTAATAAAGACTATAGATCTCACTTTTGCTCATTTCTCCACCCCTTTTCCTCTTTCCCTCCTTCCTTTCTGGTCCAATTTTGCCCATCTAAGAATGTCTAAATCTAGAATAGGAAATGTGTGTTATCTAAACTACTCAAAAAGGGTGATCGCATGAATATTAATATATAAACCACAGCTTGGGATGCAGCTTCACTTGAGGTCTTGTTCACTTGGCCGGAGGAAAGTTACACAGGAACAAAGCTTGGGATGCTTCAAAATAACAAATTCATTTTGCCAGGGACAAGCACTGAATGGAAAGTTTTTGGCTTATTTTCCTTTTCTTCCTCCCCAGACTTTTGAGGTGCTAGCGAACTGTGGTATTAAGTAATGGAACATTGGTGCAGACTTTATATTAATGATCTATTACTTTGGACCACTGTCTGTGTTGCAGTGACTGTAATCCCAGTTGTTACAGTTATCTACTGCTGAATAATACCACCCTAAAATGCAGTGGCTTAAAACAATAAACAGAGTATCTCACAATTTCTGCTGGTCAGGAGTTTGGGAGTTGCTTAGCTGGTGGTCTGGCTTGGGATCTCCTGTGAGGCGACAGTCAGGATGTTGAGTGGGGCTGCAAACAGTCAAGGTCTGATTGGAGCTGCTTCCAAGATGGTGCACTCACATGGCTGCTGGCTGGAGGCCTTGGTTCCTTACTCTGTGGAATTTTCCACAGGCTGCCTGAGAGTCCCCATGCCATGGCAGCTGCCCACCACTGCCACCATCACCCTACCCCGCCCTGGAATGAAAGCTTCAAGTGAGAGGGTGAAAGAGAACAAGCATGAGGCCACAGACTCTATAATCTGGACTCCAAAATCACACACCATGTGCTTCACTTTATTTGTTAGAAACAAATAACATAGTCCAGCCCACACTTAAGGGGAATTAGTCCTCATTTCTAAAAGGGTGAAGTAGAAAAGAATTTGTGGTCTTATCTTAAAATCACTTCACTGGTGGAGTTCAGTTCAGTTCAGTCGCTCAGTTGTGTCCGACTCTTTGCAACCCCATGAATTGCAGCATGCCAGGCATCCCTGTTTTTAACCAACTCCCGGAGTTCACACAAACTCATGTCCATCGAGTTGGTGATGCCATCCAGCCATCTCATCCTCTGTCATCCCCTTCTCCTCCTGCCCCCAATCCCTCCTAGCATCAGAGTCTTTTCCAATGAGTCAACTCTTCGCATCAGGTGGCCAAAGCATTGGAGTTTCAGCTTCAGCATCAGTCCTTCCAAAGAACACCCAAGACTGATCTCCTTTAGAAAGGACTGGTTGGATCTCCTTGCAGTCCAAGGGACTCTCAAGAGTCTTCTCCAACACCACAGTTCAAAAGCATCAATTCTTCAGTGCTCAGCTTTCTTCACAGTCCAACTTTCACATCCATACATGACCACTGGAAAAACCATAGCAATTTCTAGTTTGTGCAACTAATAGGGAGATGTCAATAAATAGCATGCATTAAAATGAAGACGAAAAGGATAAAGGAAAGTGTAATTCTATTCCTGTCACTCTTTTTTAAAATTAATTTTTATTGGAGTATAGTTACATTACAGTGTTGTGTTAGTTTCTTGCTATATAGTAAAGTGAATCAGTTATACATATATCCCCTCTTTTCCAGATTTCCTTCCCATTTAGGTCAGCACAGAGTATTGAGCAGAGATCCCTGTGTTATACAGTAGGTTCTCATTAGTTACCTATTTTATACATGTGTGCTCAGTCCCGTCTAACTCATTGTGACCCCGTGGACTGTAGCCCACCAGGCTCCTCTGTCCATGGGATTCTCCAGGCATGAATACTAGAGTCGGTTGCCATTCCCTTTTCCAGGGGATCTTCCCAACCCAGAGATCAAACCCCTGTCTCCTGTATCTCCTGAATTGGCAGGAAGATTCTTTACCACTGAGCCATCAGAGAAGCCTCATTTTAGTGCCAACGAAGTCTAGTCAAAGCTACGGTTTTTCCAGTAGTCATGTATGAATGTGAGTTGGACTATAAAGAAAGCTGACCACTTAAGAATTGATGCTTTTGAACTGTGATATTGGAGAAAATTCTCAAGAGTCCCTTGGACTGCAAGGAGCTCCAACCAGTCCATCCTAAAGGAGATCAGTCTTGGGTGTTCATTGGAAGGACTGATGCTGAAGCTGAAACTCCAATACTTTGGCCACCTGATGGGAAGAACTGACTCATTTGAAAAGACCCTGATGCTGGGAAAGATTGAAGGCAGAAGAAGACAGAGGATGAGATGGTTGGATGGCATCACCGACTCGATGGACATGAGTTTGAGTAAGCTCCGGGAGTTGGTGATGCACAGGGAAGCCTGGTGTGCTGCATGCAGTCCATGGGGTTGCAAAGAGTCGGACACGACGGAGGGACTGAACTGAACTGAGTGTGTATATGTCAGTCCCAGTCTCCCAGTTCATCCCACCCCCTCTTCCTCCCTTGGTAACCGTAAGTTTCTTCTCTACATATTCACTCTTTATCCTGCTCTACTCACTTCCATCCTAAGCCCGTCCCCATTCCTTAAGCCATTCTGATAATGTTCACGGCTTTAGCGAACTTCTCCCTGACTCCAGCTGTTGGTCTCACAGTTATTGAGATCTTATGACATTCTCAACTTCTTATGTAATAGGACTCAACAAGGCCAAGCCCCAGGTACACTTGAGGCCTTGAGCTGTAAGAGAGCTGAGAATATATGAATTCAGAGGACAAGGTAATGTGATATATAAGGAGGAGAGAAATTCTTGCCATTTGTGATCCTCTTTTACCTTATGTCTCCTAGTGTCCTCCGAGGCATTGCTAAGGCTTCCCAGAGGATTCTCTTGGTTCCTTCCAATGACAAGAGCAGGCAGTCTCCCCTCTGTGGAGCCAGTGTGTCTGCTTTCTCACTCATCACTCCCTCTGTATCTCTTCTGAGCTCCCTGGGTGCAAGGCTTCCAGGCTCTGCTGAGGAATAATCATGATACTAAATCACTCTTTGCCCATTATTATCCAGACTCTGCCCATGGACATCTTTACATCCCACCAGGAAGTCTGTTCTGATCAGCAATTTGCTGACGTCTTTTCATACTTACAACAGGCAAGAAAAGTGGCTTCAGGGACCAGCCACTCACACAGTGCAGTCAGTCCTAATGGCCTTATCACTCGGCTACCTGCTCCTCCTTCCCACAGGGAACACCAGTTAGTGTGTGTGAGCCAGAGAGTCTGGCTGAACCATCCTATTACTGTTTTATATAAAGCACTTACGGAATTCCTAGAGGGAAGAGGAGTCTCCAAGGGGGACTTGTCTCATTAAACTGCTGCTTGCTTTCCAAGCAGCCAGAGAAGAACTGAAAGGTGGTGAGCAGAGAGGCAAGACCTTCAGGGGGCTCAGTGGTACTAATGCGCTAAGCTGCGGGCACATTTGGCAGCGTAAAGGGGAGCAATCTCAGAAGGCAAAATGAGAAATATGCTCTTCTCCTTTGTCCCCTTTAATGAGGCTGAAGAAGAAACAAAGACATATTATCGAGTGATAAAAATACACCAAGTATCAAAGTTTCTAGGTTCTTGAACCTAAAAATTCTTTAGGATTTGTTCTTTCCTTTTTTCTGTTCTTTCTCTTTTCAAATAAAGAAAATTCTTCTTCTGTCTCTGCTCTATGGAATTCTCTACTTAGCCCCAGATAAATAAAATGACTTCTGAAATGTACTCTCTTAAAAGCCTAGAGAAGAAAGAACACAAATTTCTTTAAAAGGCTTCTGGCCACGGTGTCTTTCAACTCTGGTTTACAGAAACCATTCACAGGAACCCTCTGGAAAATGGTTCTTTGCTGAGACAGCACCACAGAAAACAAGCCAACTCCCAGGGTGACAGGATGCTGTCCGTAGAGAACCTGGGGACTGCATTTGCAAAGCTTTCCAGAGCAGACGGATGCATCTGGAGGCAATGCACAGCGGGTGTCAGACTGTTAGGTACTTCAGTCTACTGGCAAGGCCAAGTCTGTAGGAAGAGAAGGGAGCCCTCTGCACCGTGGAGAACAGTGGGGTGCAGTGATTTCTGAATATTATCCTGCCTCAGAATAGTGCTGGCAAGCTCCTACATCTTGCCTCCATCGAAGCTGCTTGGCACAGAGAGGGGAGGTCTAATTCTCCTTTCTTCTAATAAGAGTGGTTAAGTGAACATTTATATGAGGCAGTCAGAGGAAAGTGTGTGCGTGCGCCAGTCTCCCCTGTTCATAGGATTCTCCAGGCAAGAATACTGGAATGGGTTGCCTTGCCCTCCTCCAGGGGGTCTTCCCAACCCAAGGATCGAACCAGAGTCTCTTAAGTCTCCTGGATTGGCAGGTGGGTTCTTTACCACTAACACCACCTGGAAGCCCATGTAGTAGTACCACCTTCCAATATCTGAGAACTCCTGGATACCTATGACCTCAGAAAGGGCAGGCTGCCCTTGAAACAAAAGGCTTTGCTGACCTTCCTTTCCCAGGATGTAATTTCTTCCTTTGGCAATGGTGTGTAGAACCATAGTAATTAGGGCTGAAAAGCTGTAGTTTTTAGGGCTGAAAGCAAATATTCTAATACTCCCTATTTAAGACATTTGGTAGAACTCTTTTGCCTCACCCACTTTGAAATGAGCTGTGCCCATCTGACCTGCCTAGCTCACTAAAATATGGGTGGAAATAATTGTACTATCTCCTATGAGGCTTTAAGAGTTACTACATAATTCACCACCTCTTCTTTTATCTGCCAAGGTGACTGGCAATGGCCAGATGATGGTGGCTTCCAAAGTGGGGATGACTTGGAGCAGAGCCCCTGCCAACAATTGATGGACACGTGGAGAGAATGAGAAGTAAGGGTTTACTGTAATAAGCTAGTAAGATAATTGCCTGGTTGTTAATGTAGCACCCTGGACTCTCCCAATCCTTTCTCAGAAGAGGGGAGCTTCTAGCTGCCAGTGGAAGGAGTCTATGTTGGTAGTTCATAGAGAACTCTATAGATGAGGGTTTGAAAAATCTCCTTCTCACTTCCAGTCCAGGAAAATACATATTATCCAGGACACAGGAAAAAACTAAGTTTCTATAAAAATTTAGCTGTATGTGATTTTACTGTGGAAGAATAGAAAATTAACCATTTTTTTCAATGCTTTGTTAAAGTTTATGGTGAAACTAATCTTCCTTTCTTCCTAGGCCTATGTGAAACCTACAGCCCTTATAATTTCTGTATATATGCTACTCCCGGGCTTCCCTGATAGCTCACTTGGTGAAGAATATGCCTGCAATGAAGGAGACCCCAGTTTGATTCCTGGGTTATGAAGATCTCCTGGAGAAGAGAAAGGCTACGCACTGCAGTTTTGTGGCCTGGAGAAGTCCGTTGACTATATAGTCCAGGGGGTCGCAAAGAGTCGGACACGATTGAATGACTTTCACTTTCACTTCATGCTATTCCCACTTTTTATCAGAATACATTTCATCCTTTGAACTAGAATGAGCTGCAAGATCAGGAGCTAATCATGCTTTACCAGTGATGAAATTTTCCACATTCTTGTCTAGATCACACTTATTTTCTTAATGAACCCTTCCATCTGTCCTCTGCAGGAGATATTTTGACAAAGATCGACTTTAGGATCCTTAGGAGTAGACAGAGGATTTCAGACAGTGGCCTGTCACAATTTTATTCTCATCCAGTGAAACAGTAGGAAGTACCGTGTGTGAGGGGAGTCTGTGTAATATGGATCCGTACGCAAGAGCTATGATTATGATGGCTTTAAAAACAGGGAAAACCCTTGGATATACATGAAATTGTCCACCTGGGTTTCGTAGGGCAGAGCTTAAGGCAGAGTTTAAATGCTAAGGCTTCAATGCAGGGATACAGGTCCAGCCACAAACAGTGAGGCAAGTGAAGCAGACAAAGCAAGCAAGTCAAAGGCAGGGGCTTCTGAAGCAGCCACAGCTCCACAAGAAAGCACAACTGCTGCCCCCAGGGCTCTGCAGAGGGGCTGCCCTGGTGGCCCAGTGGTTAAGAATCTGCCTGTCAACGCAGAGAACATGGACAGGTTCAATTCCTGGTCTGGGAAGATACCACGTGCCATGGAGCAACTAAACCCGGGCGCTGCAACCTCTGAGTCTGTGCTCTATAGAGTCTGCGCTTGTGACAAGAGAAGTCACCACAATGAGGAGTCTGTACAGAACAACGAAGAACCAGAGTAGCTAATAATAAACTTAATAAAAACATTTTTTAAGGGCTCTGGAGATGCTGTGAGGAGCCACTGCACCTCAGAACAGTCTGTTGAGGAGAGAACGGGAGCAGCGTTTTCCTGTCCGTTTCTTTCTGCCTCCTGCCTCTTACTGGTCAGGGGTTGTCTTTCTGGGTATCAATCCATCCCTCAGCCCCCAAACGCATACCACCAGTTGGTGTCACTCAGCCCTGCTGGGAGATGGCCAGTTCCCAGCATCGTGCCTCAGAATGTGGAAGACCTTCCAGGAGCCTTCATAGAACTTACAAGGTCTGTGTATGGGGCCTGGGCTGCTGCCAGTGGTGATAGGAAACAGGATGGCAGCAGCCAGAGCTCTCCAAGGAGCAAAATCCAAGACTCGGCGGGTATGTGGGGCAGAGCCAACTGAGGAGATACATCAACTGAGTCCATCATTGGTACCTCATGTTTAACTGAAAGCAGTATGATATGTCTATGCGGAGACCATGATTAGAGTCCTCCAAATTCTATTCAGTTCAGTTGAGTTCAGTTCAGTCGCTCAGTCATATCCGACTCTTTGCGACCCCATGGACTGCAGCACGCCAGGCCTCCCTGTCCGTCACCAACTCCCGGAGTTTACTCAAACTCATGTCGGTTTAGTCAGTGATGCCATCCAACCATTTCATCCTCTGTTGTCCCCTTCTCTCGCTTTCAATCTTTCCCAGCATTAGGACCTTTTCCAATAAGTCAGTTCCTCGCATTAGGTGGCCGAAGTATTGGAGTTTCAGCTTCAACATCTATCCTTTCAATGAATATTCAGGACTGATTTCCTTTATGATGGACTGGTGAAATTTGATTATATGCAGGCAATTGAATCCTTGCAATTATAGATAATTGTCAACATGTTTTGGAGGGCTGTGGACCTTCTCAGGAGAAAGCAACTTGGATAAGGTTTAACATTAAGATACTACAAGCTGTGTCAGAACCAGTATACCTCGAATGTCCGGTTGGCTGGAAATCATGAAGCCCATTTGGCCTACTGGAAACTGAGAAGGTGAGACCTGAGTCAGTTCTGCAAGAGTGGTTGGTAAATCCTCAGTGACAAAATTTTCAAAGACAAAGGACCAGAGTTGACACTCATCATATTGCAACCAAGTGAGGCTTGCCAACACATAAGCATGCACATTACTAAAACCAAGACATGCACATGTCTTGCCAACACATAAGCATGCACATACAACCAAGACAATAGGTTACTGGGCACTGAAATTATTTGAATAGTAGTTATGCCTACTTGACACCAGGAATCAACCAAATATCCAAAATGTGGGTATCATATACATCAATGTGTATGACTTCTCAGAGTGCTTTCCAACACGCAAGATTATCTGGAAGTAAAGGTCTGTATGGTTAAGTGTATTTGGAACTGTACGTGCATTGCCTTGCCTTGGAACACTTAAGGAGCAGAAAGGCTCCAAGGTGTCTTACTCTAAAGCAGCCTGCTTAAGCTAGGCTTTCCCATACTTAACTTCATCACAGACCACTCCTTTTTGCATAACAATTATCCACCTTTCAAGGAACTGTGAGCTCCTTTGAGAACACTTGGGCAAACTCTAAGCTCTTAAGAAAGGCAGTGTGATTTGGTAGTAATTCAGGTGACTCAGAGCCTGAGAACTGGGCCCTAGGACTGTTTTAGATACTAATGCCCTGTGACAAGAAAATCAGGTCGTATAACCACACCCTTCCTTATTTTCCTTGCTCTCCAAATAGAAGATTGTTACAAATAACATGTAGTAACAAGGCAGGATGTTACAAAGTCAGTAAGGACAGATGAAGAAATGAATGTGAAAGCATTATGGAAAATCCAAAGGAAAGAGAAAACCAGTGAACTCCCTACTTTTTTTTTTTTTTTTTCCTGGCCATGCCACATGCCATGTAGGATCTTAGTTCCCTGATCAGGGATTGAACCAGCATCCCTGCAATGGAAGTGCTGAGTCTTAACCACTGGACTTGAGGGAAGTCCCTTGAACTCTCTTAAAGTGAATACTATGGTCTATGACGGACTCGATAAGAGCCCTCCTTTTTTACAAATGAGTCCTGTGTTGATCCAAGCAGGTTTCGCCTTTTCCAATAGGCTCTCATGTAGTTTTGTTAATACACAGCCAAGAAGAGAAGATGTTGAATGGTTGCCAGAGTGAAATGAGGGAGTCCTGCTGCTAGTTTGTCCCCAAAAAGTAGATGCTTAGACCATGGGCTTCCCAGGCAGCTCAGACAGTAAATAATCTGCCTGCAATGCAGGAGACCTAAGTATGATCCCTGGGTCAGGAAGATCCCCTGAAGAAGAAAATGGCAAGTCACTCCAATATTCTTGCCTAGGAAATCCCATGGACAGAGGAGCCTGGCAGGCTACAGTCCATGGGATTGAAAAGAGTCAGACATGATTGAGCAACTAACACTTTCTTTCACTTTAGACCATGTTATTCAAACCAATTATTTGAAAGCACTGAGTGCTGAATAAATATCACTAAATATATGTGTGGATTCTCTGCTTGGGACCTAGGAAAGAATAACTGAGTTTAAGGTCGACCCCATCCACATATCTCTTCCTGCATGTGTATATCTTCCTGTATGTTCCTTCCAGATAGAAACAGAAAGAGGAGTGTGTGAATCATAAACCCCTGGAGAAGCAGAACAGGAAGGGGCGTTTGGGCTCATGTTTTCCTCTCTCCGCTTGATAGAGAAGTAAATTGAGACCCGAGAGCCAAACCAACTGACCTCTGGTCAAGATGACTGTTGGGAGTGGAGCTGGACTCAGTTCCATTTATCCCAAGCCAGTCCTCCACTATAACACCACGAGCCTCATTTCCTCCTCCCCAGGGATCTGAAAATGTTACTATTGGAGACCCACTAGCCCATTAAATATAAATGAACCACAGAGTGCATTTGTTAGGATGGTATAAAGCCTCCAAAGAGCAGCCGTGCAGCAAAGCAGTCTAGCTACCATTTAGACTGGCTTTTCTAGAAAAGAGTTCTATGGAAAGTCCCAGGAGAGATGGGCTGAATCAGGTCAAGTTCCTTAGAAGCACAGCCTGACACAGTGTAGGGCAGGCAGAGAAGCTTAGTGAGGGTGTGCTTTGGTAAGGCCCTGCCTTGGTCTGATCTATGGGAGAAGGTTCTGGAGCACATGCCATGCAGAACAATTGTCCCCTTTTAGGCAAGGAGGTCAGCTTTCTATATGCCTGTGTATATCAGGCGCTGGCTGTAGGCCTCCAGGGAGTGTATTTTCTTGGGCAAGACAGCTCCGGTCCTCTGAGGGTGGGTCTCCGGAGAAGAGGGCAGCTATGAGTCATTAACACAGCAAGTGGGATCAGGGCATCAGCTGGTTAAAGGGGGCTGGCCCAGCCCCCATAGCATCTACCACAAGAGCAGAGGGTGAGTGCATGAAAGAGAAGAAAGTTACAAAGTGGGCAGAGAGAAAAAAAGCAGGTCTGTTGTCATTATCCGGGACATGGGCCTTTGCTCAGACCCTTCAAGGCTGAACAGAACAGGCAACCAAGTGAAACCATCAGAGGAGTACGTTTGTCTTGATTTCTTTCTCTGGTGATTGTCAGAAAGCGAAGTCCCTCCCAAGCCTCACATTTCCTTTGAGGGTTCTCCTGCATTTCATTTGTAATAATCCAGGCAGAGTCGACAAGAAGGACAGGTGTGATGCTATCTCTTGATGCCTTGGCAGCCGTCCCTGACCCTCGTGCTTCCCGGAGAAGCCATCCAGAGCTGCCAGTCTGCAGAGAGACAGGGCAACAATGGCTGGTACTCTTGGAATGAAAATGGGGAGTGGTACACTCCTACTTTGATAGATTGAAAGTATTTTTCTCATGTTGCATCTCGGTTCTCTTTGGTATGTGAGCTTGTGGTTCCAGGCCAAATGAATCTGTGGACATGGCAATATTTATTTGAGCAAACACATGTCGAAAGTTCTCTGGAAAACAAACTTATTAAGAAAATAGTTAAAAAAAAAAAAAAGAAAATAGTTTTTGTGTTGGTGAGCTTTAGCCATGATGCTGTATCATAGAATTTTATTGTTGTGAAAGGCTAAAGCCTAAAGGATAAGTTTTTCCCAACTTATTCATTTTTAAAAACTTTTTATTTTATATTGGGGTATAGCCGATTAACAAACAAGTTGTGACAGTTTCAGGTGAGCAGCAAAGGGACTCAGCTTTTACATATGCATGGACCCATTCTCCTATAAACCCCCTTCCCATCCAGGCTACCACATAACATTGAGCAGAGTTCCATGTGCTGAATGTAGGTCTGGATGTAAGTATGTACTGTATGTAAGTCCTTGTTGGTTATCCATTTTAAATATAGCAGTGTCAATCCCCTAACTATCCCTTCCTCCCATCCTTCCCTCTGGCAACAATAAGCTCCTTCTTGAAGTCTGTGGGTCTGTTTCTGTTTTGCAAGTAAGCTCATTTGTATCGTTTCTTTTTAGATTCCATATATAAGAGTTATCATATGATATTTTTCCTTCTCTGTCTGACTTATTTCGCTCAGTATGACACTCTCTAGGTCCATCCACGTTGCTGCAAATGGCATTATTTCATTCTTTTTAATGGCTGAGTGATATTCATATATATATATCTCACATCTTTATTCATTCCTCTGTCAGTGAACAAACTTAGGTTGCTCCCAAGTCTTGGCTACTGTAAACAATGCTGCTATGAATATTAAGGTGCATGTACTCTTTCAGATCATATGTTTCTCCAGATATATGCCCAGAAGTGGTGTTGCAGGGTCATATGCAATCAATAGTCAACTATTTTTAGCTTTTTAAGGAACATTCATACTGTTCTCCACAGTGGCTGTATAAGTTTACATTCCCATCAACAGTGAAGGAGGGTTCCCTTCTCTCCACACCCTCTCCAGCACTTATTGTTTGTAGAATTTTTCATGATAGCCATTCTGGCTGGTATGAGGTGATATCTCATTGTAGTTTTGATTTGCATGTTGCTAATAGTTAGCAATACAACTTACTCATTTTTAAATGGGGGAAACTGAGGCCCAGAGAAATAATTTAATCAAGAGCATAGAGTTAGAGGGAGGCAGAGGTTGGGATGGTTGGATAGCATCACTGACTCAATGGACCTGAACTTGGGCAAACTTCTGGCGATGGGGAGGGACAGGGAGGCCTGGCACAGTACAGTCTTTGGGGCAGCAAAGAGCAACTAAACAATAACAATGTAGAACTGGTTCACGGCAGAAACTGTAAGTAGCGTTAAAAAAAAAAAAACAAACAGACAACAGTAATAACCAGTGAGACTTCTATTGGGCACCAGAAGGCAAAGCTTGTGCTGGGAGCCAATAGATCAAGTCAACTAGGACTCAGCCACTGCCTTCAGGAAGGCACAGTGCACTAAACACTTCACAGCAGATGCTCCATTCAAGGTCTTCAGGGGACCCAGGGGGATCCTGGGAGTCAGATATCATGAGCTTGCCCTGGAGAATTTAGGGGAAGTCCTTGTAGGTGAGGAGATATTTATTCTGGGGTTTAGATGCTGACCAAATTTTGAAATTCAGGAAAGGGAGAAAGAAGAAGGGTAAGGAAGACACCTCCACAAAATGCGCAGCTTAGATGAAGGCAGAGAGACAGGAAGGAACGGCATTTTTCAGGGGAAGGCATGAATAACTCTGAATAGCTACATAGGAGTGCTGGAAGGGACTCTGGAGAAGACATGGAGTGGGAGCCACAGGTTTAGAAGTTAAGCCTGGAAGGAGAGGCGGGAAGAGAACAAAGACTGAACTCCCAAAGCAGACTTGCCCTGTGAGCAGTGATTTGATGAGCAAATATTAAGTCCTCTTAATCACAAAAGTCTCTTTCTGACCCTATCCAGCACCCTTTTTACCCATGAGGCTTGAAAGTCACTGTTTAGGGTGTATTTCTTTGGGTATTAAATGTCTTTGGGTATGTCTTTGCCTTAAGTATGCCCTATTAAAATGTCATTCCCCAAAGTGAGATAAGAATAATCCATCGGGTAATACCTCTAGAAATTTGTTGACAACTAAATGACAGCTAGCTGCAAACAAGACCTGGAGGAGAGAAAACAGAAGTGGCACGTGCTGGGAGGGAGCTGGGTGCTGGAGAGGGGAAGACACTGAGAAGGGAGGATTCAAAACTATGCCTGTGGCTGGCACTGCCTGAGAAAGGAATGCACAAGCCAGATATGGGATCAAGTGAACTTTATCTGGTCTTGAGGCTGATAGGTGGTGCCCAAAACCCAAGTTCTGAAAAGAAAGTAACATGTATAGACAGGAAAGTCTCCCTCCAGTCAGTGACTTAGGGAATGAGAGTGTAGCTTTTAATATGTCCACCTGATATGATCTTGTTTTGAAGGGGAAAAGTGGGAGTTCTGGCTCACAGA
This sequence comes from Bos taurus, assembly GCF_002263795.3. NCBI lineage: Eukaryota > Metazoa > Chordata > Mammalia > Artiodactyla > Bovidae > Bos > Bos taurus. The sequence continues at coordinate 62,600,692 of NC_037337.1, forward strand.
AGACTCCAGTTTCCCTTCTGCTTACAGGAAAACATGAATGTGACTCCACATTTAGATATTCTTAGACTCTATTAGAAATCTGCAAATTGGTACAGGCTTTACCTTAAACTTGCTTCAATCATCTCCAGGATATATGTTGCACTTATCTCCATATTGGAATGATATTGCCTCAGTTCAGTTGCTCAGTCATATTGCTTGCCCATTCTATAATAACAAAAATGTCACATAGCTACTAAGTGACAGAGCAGAGCTCTGAAACCATTTCTGTTATTAAACCATGAGAAGGGCATGGCAACCCACTCCAATATTCTTGCCTGGAGAATCCTATGGACAGAGGAGCCTGGCAGGCTACAGTCCATAGGGTCGCAAAGAATCAGACATGACTGAAAGGACTTAGTAGCAGCAGCATTACAAATATATAGATGGTGTTCATGAATAATATTAATGCTAATATTTATATAATGTTTACTAAATGTCAGACATTTTCTAAGGCTTTTATTAACTCATTTAATTTTTATAAAAACTGTATAAACTAGGTCTCCATTTCATGGGCATTAAGATAGAACACTTGTGTTCCCCCACCCAAATTTATATATGAAACTCTACCCGCAACCCCTCCCTAGAGTGGCCATATCTAGAGATGAAGCCTCTAAGGGAGTTCTTAAGGTTAAATGAGATTGTGAGGGTGAGGCCCTGATCTAATAAGATTAGTACCCATTAAGAAGAGACCCCAGAAAGCTCACTGTCTCCCTCTCTCTCCCTCTCTTTTTCTCTCTCTCTCCAGCTCTCTGTTTTTCTCACTCTGCCTGGTGAGCATGCAGTGAGAAGACAGTCATCTGCAAGCCAGAAAGAGGGTGCTTATGAGAACCCAAACTTGCTGGCACCCTGATCTCAGACTTGCAGTCTCCAGAACTATAAATTTCTCTTGTTCTAGCCACCTAGTCTATGGTCTTTTGTTATGGCAGCCTAAACAGACTAACACAATAGGTGAGGAAAGCAAGGAACTTAGAAGATAGGCGACACAGCTTAGATTGGAAACCTGCAGTCTCAAATGTTCTCAACTGCTGTTCTTCCCTAGTGGCTCAGCGGTAAAGAGCCTGACTGCAATGCAGGAGACCCAGGACACGTGGGTCTGATCCCTGGGTCGGGAAGATCCCCTGGAGGAGGGCATGGCAGCCCTCTTCAGTATTCCTTTTTCTTTTTAAATCAATTAATTTATTGATTTTAATTGGAGGCCAATTACTTTACATATTGTAGTGGTTTTTGCTATACATTCACATGAATCAGCCACCAGTGTACACGTGTCCCCCATCCTGTAACCCCCTCCTACCTCCCTCCCCATCCCATCCCTCAGGGTCATCCCTGTGCACCAGCCCTGAGCGCCCCATCTCATGCATCAAACCTGGACTGGCGATCTATTTCACATTAGGTAATATACATGTTTTAAAGTTATTCTTTCCAATCATCCCACCCTTGCCTTCTCCCACAGAGTCCAAAAATCTGTTCTTTACATCTGTGTCTCTTCTGCTGTCTCGCATATAGGGTCATTGTAACCATCTTTCTAAATTCCATATACATGTATTATTATGCTATATTGGTGTTTTTCTTTCTGACTTACTTCACTCTGTATATTAGGCTCCAGTTTCATCCACCTCATTAGAACTGATTCAAATGCATTCTTTTTAATAGCTGAGTAATATTCCATTGTGTATATCTACCACAGCTTTCTTATCCATTCGTCTGCCAGTGGACATCTAGATCTCTTCAGTATTCTTGCCAGGAAACTCCCTTGGACAGAGGAGCTTAGTGGGCTGCAGCCCAGGGGGTCACAAAGAGTCAGACGTGACTGAAGCAACTAGGCATGCTATGCCACAGAGTCTCTCATATGTGATACAAAACAAATGGAATCTTAAAATATTCAGAGAGATAATAAAAACAACTGTGTCAGCAGCAAAACTGATACAAAGTGATCTACAACAAAGTAACTCATGATAAAATTGTGAAAAAAGAAACTCATGGCATCCAGATCAGATCAGATCAGTTGCTCAGTCGTGTCCGACTCTTTGCGACCCCATGAATTGCAGCATGCCAGGCTTCCCTGTCCATCACCAACTCCCGGAGTTCACTCAGACTCACATCCATCATGTCAGTGATGCCATCCAGCCATCTCATCCTCTGTCATCCCCTTCTCTTCTTGCCCCTAATCCCTCCCAGCATCAGAGTCTTTTCCAATGAGTCAACTCTTCACATGAGGTGGCCAAAGTACTGGAATTTCAGCTTTAGCATCATTCCTTCCAAAGAAATCCCAGGGCTGATCTCCTTCAGAATGGACAGGTTGGATCTCCTTGCAGTCCAAGGGACTCTCAAGAGTCTTCTCCAGCACCACAGTTCAAAAGCATCAATTCTTCGGTGCTCAGCCTTCTTCACAGTCCAGCTCTCACATCCATACATGACCACAGGAAAAACCATAGCCTTGACTAGACAGACCTTTGTTGGCAAAGTAATGTCTCTGCTTTTCAATATGCTATCTAGGTTGGTCATAACTTTCCTTCCAAGAAGTAAACGTCTTTTAATTTCATGGCTGCAGTCACCATCTGTAGTGATTTTGGAGCCCAGAAAAATAAAGTCTGACACTGTTTCCACTGTTTCCCCATCTATTTCCCATGAAGTGATGGGACCGGATGCCATGATCTTCATTTTCTGAATGTTGAGCTTTAAGCCAACTTTTTCACTCTCCTCTTTCACTTTCATCAAGAGGCTTTTGAGTTCTTCTTCACTTTCTGCCATAAGGGTGGTGTTATCTGCATATCTGAGGTTATTGATATTTCTCCCGGCAATCTTGATTCCAGCTTGTGTTTCTTCCAGTCCAGCGTTTCTAATGATGTACTCTGCATATAAGTTAAATAAGCAGGGTGACAATATACAGCCTTGACGAACTCCTTTTCCTATTTGGAACCAGTCTGTTGTTTCATGTCCAGTTCTAACTGTTGCTTCCTGACCTGCATACAAATTTCTCAAGAGGCAGATCAGGTGGTCTGGTATTCCTATCTCTTTCAGAATTTTCCACAGAGATGGCATCCAAGCAAATCATAATTACAAGAAAAAATATTTAAGTGAACTTAACTTCTCCATTCACAACATTTAGTGATAAATTACAATTGACCACACATGCGAAAAATTCACATGAAAAATAATTTTGACTTGTATTTTTATGTTTATCTTAATTTACACTTTTGGTTCAAATATGTTCATATATTATGTGAAACTACACTTTATGTTTAATTCTTCATCTCACGCTATCAGTATAACACAATTTATATAAAAGTATCAATTATATAAACATAATATGTGATTTGGCTTAATGATAAAAGTAAGTCCACAATGCTTTGTAAGTTATATATTTTATTACTCATTTAAACATCAAAACACATCAGTAGGAGCAAAAATAATTATATTCTATTTTCTACGATATTTCCCAACTTTTAGCCATATTAAAACTACAGTTTTACGTAGTTTCCAATTCATTATTAGTGTAGTAGTGTTAGTGGCTCAGTCGCGTCCGACTTTGTGATCCCATGGAATGTAGCCCGCCAGGCTCCTCCATCCATGGGATTCTCCAGGCAAGGATGTTGGAGTGGATTGCCATTCTGTTTTCCAGAAATTCGTTATTATGAAGGTATATTTGTCAGGATAGGAAGCTAGAGAGAATTTCATTTAACAGTTCAGTTCAGTTCAGTCGCTCAGTCGTGTCCAACTCTCTGCAACCCCATGAACCGCAGCACACCTCCCTGTCCATGACCAACTCCCGGAGTTCACTCAAACTCTTGTCCATTGAGTCGGTGATGCCATCCAGCCATCTCATCATCTGTCGTCCCCTTCTCCTCCTGCCCTCAATCTTTCCCAGTGTCAGAGTCTTTTCAAATGAGTCAGCTCTTCGCATCAGGGGCCCAAAGTATTGGAGTTGCAACTTCAAAATCAGTCCTACCAATGAACACCCAGGACTGATCTCCTTTAGGATGGATTGGCTGGATCTCCTTGCAGTCCAAGGGACTTGCAAGAGTCTTCTCCAACAGCACAGTTCAAAAGCATCAATTCTTCTGTGCTCAGCTTTCTTTATAGTCCAACTCTCACATCCATATATGACCACTGGAAAAACCATATTCTTGACTAGATGGACCTTTGTTGGCAAAGTACTGTCTCTGCTTTTCAATATGCTATCTAGGTTGGTCATAACTTTCCTTCCAAGGAGTAAGCGTCTTTTAATTTCATGGTTCAGTCACCATCTGCAGTGATTTTGGAGCTCAGAAAAATAAAGTCAGCCACTGTTTCCACTCTTTCCCCATCTATTTGCCATGAAGTGATGGGACCGGATGCCATGATCTTCATTTTCTGAATGTTGAGCTTTAAGCCAACTTTTTCACTCTCCACTTTCACTTTCATCAAGAGACTCTTCAGTTCCTGTTTGGTTTCTGCCGTAAGGGTGGTGTCATCTGCATATCTGAGGTTATTGATATTTCTCCCTGCAATCTTGATTCCAGCTTGTGCTTCTTCCAGCCCAGTGTTTCTCATGATGTACTCTGCATATAAGTTAAATAAGCAGGGTGACAATATACAGCCTTGACGTACTCCTTTTCCTATTTGGAACCAGTTAGCATGTGTAACAAATATTTAGGAATAGGGTAAGTGAGTTTTTGTTTTATTCTTGCCACAGACCTCACAAATGGTAGGGCAAGACTGAATAGCATAATAATAACAATCATAATAACAATCATGAGATGGAGAGAAAGAGTAGGATGCTAATTTCCTTACAGTTTATAATAAAACATTAATAAACATTGTTTAAAGTCAGAATAGGAAGTCTTTTTCCTTTTAAATGATTTTCAGCCTCTTAATGTTATACATAATCTTTACTTCCAAATTTTAGGCATCTTTTAGAAATGTTAAAAATTTTGTCTAAAGATCAGTTATGTTTTGTTTTATTTGGTTATTTATCATGGTTATTTGGCCACCTGATGTGAAGAGCCAACATGTTGGAAAAGACCCTGATGCTGGTGAAGATTGAAGGCAGGAGGAGACGGGGGTGACAGAGGATAACATGGTTGGAGGGCATCACCAACTCAATGGACATGAGTTTGAGCAAGCTCCAGGAGCTGGTGATGGACAGGGAAGCCTGGCCTGCTGCAGTCCATGAGGTTGCAAAGAATTGGATACAATTTTCAACTACACAACAACAATCCTGCTAACATTTATGTAAATTAAGCTTAAAATAGCTAATAAAAATTAGCTTGTATAGTAACTTCACTTTTGTGAAACTTATCTCCCAACCTCCTTTCTTCTATTTGTCAATGAATTTCTGGAATGATGTTCCCCAAAGTTCCCTGATACCCCTGTTAGAGACTATTTCTGTTGGGGCACCTTAACTTGATTTTCTTACTTAATGTTTTTTACTTTGTATTGCTTCTGTTTGTTTGTTTTTCTCCCACTGACTGCTATCTTTTTTCCCAAAATAAATATACGTGTATATATGTGTTTAGAGAAAACAAAGACAATCAGATTTGCTTCACCTACCAGGGCATAGTAATTACTTAGTGATTTGCTGAATTAGGGTTCGCTGGCTTGATGAGATCAGCCTATGTCATCTCATTTAGATTCTGCTTGAGGTAATGTGCATCATCCTTGCTGATTTGCACTGCACCAAATGCTGCCCACACCGAATCTTTGCATGATATACAGTAATTCCTTTTGACAGGGTAACCACTACTATGACAGGTGGGCCAAACTAGGGGAAAACTGTAATCAAATTAAGGAAGTAGTAACTAGACAATTAGGTTTACCCCACCACCAAATGCCAGCACTGATCTCTTCAGGACAACTAGAGGGCATTTGGTTGGGAATGGCATGGCATCCGGTCCCATCACTTCATGGGAAATAGATGGGGAAACAGTGTCAGACTTTATTTTTGGGGGCTCCAAAATCACTGCAGATGGTTACTGCAGCCATGAAATTAAAAGACGCTTACTCCTTGGAAGGAAAGTTATGACCAACCTAGATAGCATATTCAAAAGCAGACACATTCCTTTTTCAACAAAGGTCCGTCTAGTCAAGGCTATGGTTTTTCCTGTGGTCATGTATGGATGTGAGAGTTGGACTGTGAAGAAGGCTGAGCGCCGAAGAATTGATGCTTTTGAACTGTGGTGTTGGAGAAGACTCTTGAGAGTCCCTTGGACTGCAAGGAGATCCAACCACTCCATTCTGAAGAAGATCAGCCCTGGGATTTCTTTGGAAGGAATGATGCTAAAGCTGAAACTCCAGTACTTTGACCACTTCATGCGAAGAGTTGACTCATTGGAAAAGACTCTGATGCTGGGAGGGATTGAGGGCGACAGAGGATGAGATGGCTGGATGGCATCACCGACTCAATGGATGTGAGTCTGAGTTGGTGATGGACAGGGAGGCCTGGTGTGATGCGATTCATGGGGTCGCAAAGAGTCAGACACGACTGAGCGACTGAACTGAACTGAACTGAACTGAAGGCCACTTAGTCCTGCAGTGTGAATATGGGTCTTCTTGAGTTCTTGTTCATAAGCTGTTTAATCCTTACTGGTGGCATTCAGTCCTGAGTTTTACCATATTTTGAAAAATCAACATTTCAGTCCATGTCTCAGAACCCAAAGGTTTAGCCCCAGGACCCAGGATGTAACTACAAATTGGCTTTTCTGTTTAGCCTGATGACCTCATGCATTAGTTTATTAACCACGTGTTTAAATTTTAGTGTCATGGGTTAATGTTTAATTATCTGGCACAAAGATACAGTTGGATACTCTGGAATATCATGTTCGGATGATCTTTCCTACCCTCCAACTCCGCCTCCTCCTCCATCTCCCTTCTGTGTTCTCAACCAGTGAGGCAGTTCAGTAAGCTGCAGAGTGAGGATGTGATTTTATAGATATCTCATAAAGATCCCGCTCAAGCAGGCTGGCCACAAGGCACTAGTAATCCCTTTATATTCAGAAACCTCACCCCTTTCCTTAATCAGCAGGAAGCACTTGACTCCTACATTCCCCAGAAAACTGCTGCTCCCCACCCCTCCCCCAGTGTGTGCTCTTGAGCAACTCTGAGACCCTAAGCTAAGTTAAAGTGCCTGAGATGAAAATTCACTCTAGAGATGACAGGATTCCAGAGGTCAGTGCCATGGAACAGCTCCTCTGAGAGTGAGAGAAAGGTCTCAGAAGAGACATTTTATTTATTGTTTTGAAGAATATTTTACTTTTAATAAAATATTAATTATTTTATTTTATTGAAGTATAGTTGATTTACAATATTGTGTTAATTTCTGCTGAGGAGTAAAGTGCTTCCGATACAAACATATATACATTCCTTTTCACATTCCTTTCCATTATGGTTTATCACAGGATATTGATATAGTTCCCCCTGCTATACAGTTGGACCTTGTTATTTATCCATCCTATATATAATAGTTTGCGTCTGCTTCTGTTGTTAAGAATCCTGAACAATTCTGAAGGAGGTCGTGTTGGTGGGAATTCTTTATAATGTCTTCTGAAGTTGGAAAGAAAAAAAAATCAGAGTGTAATTGTGGGGTCTAATGGCTTTTTTTTTATAACGTGGGCCTTTGTTTTCATTGTTGCTTAGTCACTACGTCACGTCTGACTCTTTTGTGACTCCATGGACTATAGCCCGCCAGGCTGCTCTGTCCATGGGATTTCTCAGACAAGAATGCTGGACTGGCTTGCCATCTCCTTCTCCAGGGGATCTTCCTGACCCAGGGATCGAACCCATGTCCTGTATTGGCAGGTAGATTCTCTACCATGGAGTCACCTGGGAAGCCCAAGTGGATATTTAGGAACCAATTAAGGTTTGCCTGCTACAGCATTTTGTGAAACAAATCAATATCTCATTTATTAAAAATTAAGCACCTATAAGCTTCTGATACATGGGTGAAAAAGCAGGGAAGCAATGTAGCTAAGAAGGCTTGGTGGACTGGAAAAAAAAATAAACAACATACACTGATGATTCTGAATATACCACAAAGTTTGGGGTGTTGTCACATTGAACCACATGGCATCAGCATAATCAAGTTTGCTTATTTTTATTTTATGAGTTGTAGACCACACTTAGGTTTGATTTGTATTCTGTTTCTTCTAAATCACAGGCTCTACCCTGAAAGCAGGAAAGAAAAGCCACTCACAGAGACTGGAGAGAATTAGCAGATTATCTCTGACATAGAATAGGAAACAGAAAATATGACAGAATGGAAACTTCCTGATTGACCTTCCCGTTTGTGGACTTTGAGTGAGTTTCTCCACCCAAGAAGTCCTCCGCCACTGCCAAAAAAATAAACAAAACCCAGTTCCTCTTCCCCTCCCTATCCTGTAAGAACAACAACTCTCTTGCATTCCACAAATGCTCCAGGCCACCCATTCACCTGTATCACTGATTGGCTCATCACATCAGTATCTTTAGACACAGTCTCTCAAACTTGCCTGGCCATTTGAATCACCTGGAGAATTAAAAAAAAAAAAAACAAAACCAAAAATACTGATGCCTTGGTACTACCTACCCCTAAAAAGAATTCTGATGTAATTGGTATGGGATGCAGGTTGGTCACTGGGATTCTTAAAGCACCCCCTGCCAACGTGATTTTGATACACAGCCACGTTGGAGAAATACTGCCATAAGTGAGCAGTTCTCAAAGTGTGGTCCTCGGACCAGCAGCTTTGGGATTCCTTGGGAGCTTGTTAGAAAAGCAAACTCTGTGACCTCACCACAGTCAGACTGATCCAGAAACTGGGAGAGAGACCAGCAACTTGTGTTTTAACCAGATCTGTAGGAGATTCTGATGCCTGCTAAAGTTTGAGAACAATTGCCTTAAGTAAAACAATTTTTTCAGAAACCCACAAACTATGTTGACACCATTTGTGTAGCAACATGAACATCTCCCAAATTGTCTTTTTCAGGAAGCGGCAAGATAGGATGGAAAAACTGTAGGCTTTGGAGTCTGGCCAGACCTGGGTTTGTCTCAACCTCATTCTTTGTGAGCTATGTGAGCTTATATAAACATGCAATTTAACCTCTCTGAGCTGTAGTCTACTCAATTCTGAAACAGTGGAAATTTTATCTAACCCATAATGTTGTTTGAGAATTAAATAGGATAATAGTATCTAGAACTGACTCATAGAATACTTTAATTAGATCTGAATTCCCTGCCCTTCCTCCCTTCCATCCTGAAGTTTAACAAGCAGTAGGAAAAAGTGATGAAATCTTCCAGAGTTGGGAGTCTTCAGTTTCTCACCGGTTCCTAAATATTCTTTCCTATCCTCTGCTAACAACATCATTTATTTTCACCTGTACCAGCAGCACAGCGCGGGACTTCACCACAAGTCAGGTCTCATGAACCGGGCTTCAGCTGCTAGCACAATGAAGGCAGGTCTGCCTGTGGCCTCACTGGTTGACGAGGGGCCAAACGTAAGGCCGTCACTCAAACCCAGGCAGACCCTCCCTTCCTCAGAGATCTGAGGGTATAGATATTAATTCTCAAAGGCTCTCTGAGTCCTTAGAAGTATCAATAGTTCCCTGTTTGACTCAGGCAAATTGCTCAGTTTATTCCAGTAATTCCCCTGTTCTGACTGGTTTTGAGAATTTGTATTTAAAGAGAAGGGACTTAATTTCTCATTGCTTGCCCCAGGGCTTCCCAGGTGGCTCTGTGATAATGAATCTGCCTGCCAATGTAGGAGACGTAGGATCGATCCCTGGGTCTGGAAGATCCCCTGGAGGAGGGCATGGCAACCCATCCCAGTATTCTTGCCTAGAAAACCCCATGGACAGAGGAGCCTGCAGGGCTACAGTACATGGGGTCACGAGTCAGACGCAACTGAGCATGCACACAGGCAGGCCCCAGGAAAAGATACCTAAGTGCGTTCAGGACAACCGGGTCCATGCAATGTAACTGTTGATAAGAGCAGTATCAACAATTAATATCTGAATAGTTCATTTATTCTTTAACCTCATATTCTAATTGCAGTTCATTCTCGCAAGTCAGTGAGAGAGGCATAATTTTTCTTGCCATTTTACAGAAGAAAAAACAGAAACTCAGAGAGGGTAAGAGATTTGTCCAAGGTCATGCAAATGGCAAACAGGGAGCTATCTTACTAAACCACCCCTTTCCATGTTATTTAATTACTTCAAATTACTGTGATTGGACTGCAAGGAGATCTAACCAGTCCATTCTGAAGGAGATCAGCCCTGGGATTTCTTTGGAAGGAATGATGCGAAAGCCGAAACTCCAGTACTTTGGCCACCTCATGAGAAGAGTTGACTCATTGGAAAAGACTCTGATGCTGGGAGGGATTCGGGGCAGGAAGAAAAGAGGACGACAGAGGGTGAGATGGCTGGATGGCATCACTGACTTGATGGATGTGAGTCTGAGTGAACTCCGGGAGTTTGTGATGGACAGGGAGGCCTGGCATGCTGCGATTCATGAGGTCGCAAAAAGTCAGACACGACTGAGCGACTGAACTGAACTGAACTGAACTGAATTACTGTGATGCTATAATAATGATAATAAATAATAACAACAATATAAAAACACAGGGCACCTGAGACATGTGTAGGCTTGATAACTAGAAGATGCATGCCCTAAGATTTATGTACTGCTGGATCCAGAAGAACTATTGGTAAGTCTCTACCCTCCACTGTCCACTCCCTCCACTATCAGTTCCCTTGCTTTTTTTGGGGGGGTGGGATGCAGACCATTTTTAAAGTTTTTATTGAATTTATTATGATATTCTTTCTGTTTTATGTTTTGGTTTCTTGGCCAGGAGGCATATGGGATCTTACCTCCTAGATCAGGGATCAAACCTGAGTCTCTGGCATTGGAAGGCAAAGTCCCAAAAACTGGACCACCAGGGAAGTCCCATAGGATTTTAGGGGCGTTTTTTTTTTTTTTTTTGGTCACACCACATGGCTTGTGGAATCTTAGTTCTCCACCAGGGATGGAACCCAGGACCTTGGCATTGAGAGCTTGGAGTTCTAACCCCTGGACCACAGGGAATCCGCCCTCCCATCCCCTTATCAGTCCCAATATTTTTAGTCCCTAGAATAATGAGATCCATTTCATGGGAATATCTAATTATGTTTTCCAATTTTAAAAGTGCCTGCTTAAAAACAGAAACTGCACTGAAATTACCAGGTGCCCTAGAGCCACGCTTGTTGTAGGAGCAGCATCAGCGTGCTCAGGAGGAGTGCAGGTTTCAGGGCTCACCCCACACCTCTGGAAGCAGAGCTCATGTTGAACCAGACCACCCGGCAATTTGTCCTCAGCCTGTAGCTCTGAGCCAGCTCCTGGCAATGTCAGCCCCTCTGGTCTGTGAACTCTTCTTCTGTGGCTGGGTCCTAGCGCTCGTGTCTTTTCTACCCCTCACGCTAGCACTCTCAGTCTTGAGTCTCAGTGCTGTGACGGAGTAGATAATGCTGTTTTCCATCCTATGACCTACACACCCTCCTGCCAGGGCCTTCCACCTGAGCATAACTGGGAGCACAGGGGAGGCTTATTAAGTCCCTCCAGGCAGCAACCTTGCTGAGAGGAACCTGGGGTTTACAGCTGCTAAAGGGGGTGCACTGTTTCACAGTGGGAGTCCCTCAGCCCACCTGCACATGGTGGTGGAAATCCTACCTATGAAGCTGGTCCAGGTGTTTCTCTACACCCACGGCTGGAATAAGTCCAGTGGCTCTTACATCATTCAGAACGATGGTTCTAAGTCCACATCAGGAGAATAAGGCATATATTATGGAAGGTTTTGTAGAATGTTCTCACCATACACACACAAAATGGTAATTATGTGAGGTGATACAAGTATTAACTAACCTTACTCTGGTAATCATTTCACAATATATACATGTATCAAGTCATCGCCTTAGACTTACACTGTTATATGTCAATTACATCTCAATAAAGGTGGAACATTTTTAACGATTTAGGGATGGTCTATGTGTTGAATTTCTATCTGTACAATGACGCATGATCTTTCATTGCAATATGTTCCTTGGTTTTTATTTTTACTTCAGAAGCTAGATTAAGTTTTCATCATGTTATCTGAGAGATTTAGTCTCAGAAAAAGAGGTAATTAAAGTGATTATTAATATTTTTCTTTCCTGTAAAATGTATATACATGTAGTTACACATATACATTGTATAAGGCTGCACACATATTTGCAGTATCTCAATGTGTCTTCTCTTGAAACATTTAATCATATCATTTTAAAGATGACTTTGAAGAAATTTTTTCTCTTCTCAGTGCTATAGTTGTCCTCAAATAGTAGATCTAAATAGTACAAATTGCTTTTACCTTTATGAAAAAAATCATCTTAAAAAGGAGAAAAGTAGGAAAAGAAAAAAAATAAACATAGTATTGCTTTAAACACATTAGAATCCATGACTACTATTAAAAGTTTCACCTCATTAAAGGACATTAAGTTATGCTACAATTCAAATTGAAGTTTGAATGAGATCATTGAATAGCTTCTCTTTAATAATTTCTTCCCTTCTCACTAGTCCCATTCATGGTGAAATGTATTATTCACATTTCTGAGAAGTAAACTAAAGGAAGGAACTAGCACAAGACGATTACAAATGATGCTTCTATGAAGATGTCCTTGCCTCTCAAGTTTCAGGCTTACTGTTCAAACACTTAGAACCCAAGGGGAAAAAGGACTGGGCTGTTCAGCCCCAGTTTCCAGCCTGAAGCCGGACTGTTCTGTGGATGCCCCGAGGACCTCTACAAAAGCCTGTAACGGGAGCTCAGGAGTACCTGCGATTTACCTCTCCCCACTGGGACTGAAATATAAACTGTGTAAGCGGAGAACTAAGGTAGATGGAGTGGAATGAAGATTATTTTACATGTCTTCCATCGTTTTCACCTTTCCTTTTGCTAAGTCTGCTGTTAGTAGTTAGTGGATGTTTTATTTTAACTCTGTTTCTTCATTAAAAAAAAAAAAATCCTACCTGTATAACACACCCATCTCAGGCTTCACCACTCAGTAAGGACAGACTGAGTTTTAATACCCAAATCTTAATGGCTCCAAGCCCCTTGCATACTTAACTGCCCACCCCACTCCACTCCAACCCTAGGGTAATTGGTCTTGCGGCTCATCACTACTGCTTTCTAAACTTCTACTCTGTATTTCACGGGCGCTCTGTATCCCTGCCTTGATGTTTCTGGGGAGGAACTATTCTGATGCTAGAATACAGCTGCTGTGTCTGTGGCTGTCCTGCAGGAATTGAAAATGTGCCCCAGGTCAGGGAGAGTGGAACACTACCTCCTGACCGGGTGCCAGTGATCCTTGTCACTGCTCCCGCAGAGTCAGAAGCTGAGGGTGGGGCCAGGAAAATTGAGGGTGGGAAACAGGATTTCCTGCAGAAAGCTTGTGCCTCAAAATACCACAGCAATTAGTGTTCCGGCTCTTTCCTCCTCCAGGTGTGGGGGGTGTGAGCCTAGATCTGCAGCCCCCAGGCCAGCAGAGACACAGTTCTGATGGGGGAACTCGGCTTGCCTCCCTACAGTACTGAGTATTGCCTTACCTGACTAAGGTCAACGTGGGTGCCAGACATGCTCAGGGCAACACTTTGGAAGTCAACAAGGGAGAGAATGACTTCATTTTTAGTTTGTAAGAGAGTAAGGTACCCACAGCAAGATTACATGAGCAGCCCTTAAGTACTTAGAAAATATGCTTTTAATGTGTAAACACATACACAGAGATAACGTAATTGGATATGACAAAATTGAGATGGGGGCAAATTCTTTGACAGGCTTCCTAAGGAGAGGTGGGGCTGTTTGTCCTCCCCCGACTGCTCCCCGTGGCTCTGGCTGGCCTGTGCTTAACAAGGAGAATGAGGACTGTGGAAGTGAATCTATGCTGGATCTGGCCCTGGCTTTTAAAAGAACTGGGAGCCTCTGCCTTGACCTCCCGGAGCCCGGCCCCATTACCTAAGAAATCCGAGCACCTTGCTTGAGAAGCCTGGTGCAGAGGCCCTGGGACTTCACGGAAAGGGAAACGGCCCAGCCATGCCTGCCAAGGCCCCAGCCACGTGGCCAAAGCCTCTGGCTCCTCCAGGTGAAGCCAGTCACCAGCTGAATGCCATGAAGTGACCCCATTCAACTCGACACATGGCAGAGAAGTCAACCAATTCCTGGCCTATGTAAAACAGTCATTGCTTTTAAGCTGGGGGATACTCTCTTACATAGCAGTAGATTCCTGGGTTCCCAGATAAGGACAAATTCTCCAGGATCATCTGAGCTGTGATCAGATCTCCACTCCCTTTCAAGATACTCTGCCCTGTTCCATGTCTGTCCCTCCTCACCAGACTCCCTTCCACTGGCTGCAGACCTTCTGGGGCCCTCAGATACACCATCATCATGACACCAACCAGGGTTCACCAGACAAGTTCCACCTTTTCTCCTACGAGTCACAACCACTATGTGTAAAGAGAGACCCTCTAAGTATTGGAGACCCAACTACTGTCCAGATAGGATACCCACTTAGAGTAAGAAAGTAGTCATGAAAGTGTAGTTGCTCAGTCATGTCCGATTCTTTGAGACCCCATGGACTGTAGCCCACCAGGTTCCTCTGTCCATGGGATTTCCCAGGCAAGAATACTGGAGTGGATAGCCATTTCCTTCTCCAAGGGATCTTCCCGACCCAGGGATTGAACCTGGGCCTCTTGCATTGCAGGCAGATTCTTTATAGTCTGAGCCACAAGGGAAGCTCCCTAGTCGCCATGGTTGCTATTTCAAATTTTTTTCTTTTTTTAAGGAAGATGAACATAAAACATGAGGAAATATTTACAAAAATAAATATTTACAATTCTTTTTCTTCCTAGTTTTTGAGTAGAAAGAAATATTCAAAGTCAGAAAGGTCATGAAAAATCCGGATGCTTGAACCCTTTCCTATTTGTACCTGGTAATCACTATGTTGTTTTCTCTTCCCCAAACATCAAGTCCTGAGGCCTGTGCTACATTTCAGGATATAAATCCAAATGTTCCCAATTATTATTCTGTTAGAGCCATTTCCCCCTCATTTTCTCTTGCCCTTCGCCTGCTAAAATTAGCTTTCCTAGCTGGAATCTGTAGCTCGCTCAGTATGTTGCTTTAACTCTGAGTCAGATGCCAAGAACACCTTTGCAGTCTGGTTCCCAGGGTGTCGGCACTGATGTGCGGTGCCAGGGCATCAGTGTGGTGTTCAGTGATGCGTGGTTCTTTCTATTCTAAGGGGCTACATTTGGCTGTTTACAGAGCAGCAAAGCACAGCCTAGGCTTTACCTGATGACAGAATGAATGTGGGGCAGATGCTTCTAGATTCTGATGGTCACACTCAGGGATCAGCTGAGTTTGCAGGCGGTTTACAGCACCAGTAATTTACTGGATCCTGAACCCCTACATGGCCTTTTCATTCAATTTGGCCAAAAAGAGACCTCCTCTTAGCTGGCTAAAAGCAAGGAGGGTTCAGGAATTTGATGTGCCAAAGTTACCCTGTTCCATTTGTCAAGGCATCTTTCTTTGCTGATCCTCTCATGTCAAGTTGTAGGATATTTGTGAAAAGCCCCAAAAGAAATCAAGTCTGAGAAAGAAATGAATGGTTTAGTTAAGACTTGTTGCTTCAAGTTATAGGAAAACTAGGGTGACCGTAGGATTTATTATCCACACTTTGAGAGTGAAAGGAGGCACTGCTAATAATTAGTCCAGGACAACATGTATCAACTCAGACTGTCCTGGGCAAATGGGCCACCTTCCTATCCTTAAAATACCTCAACTTGAGTTGTCTTGAGCAATGCAAGGTATTCACTGGCCACATAACAAGAACTGCAGAGGTTGGTGGACTTTGAAGTAGCCCAACCAGTTTCTTCTGATGTCTCCACTCTTCCTTCTGGATGGCAGCTTTATCTTGAAGCTGGTTCCTCAGTGGTCATAGGATGAGTTCTGGAGCGACTGGGGCTCCAGGCTGTTGCTTTCACAAGCAGCAACAGGGAGAGCACTTCTGGTCCTAGGCTTACAAGCGAGGATTTTGAGGTTTAGAAACTTGGGTCATGTGCCCACCACTTATAAATGATGTGGCCCAGGAAATGGAATTCCTTGATTGGTTTCCAGCAACAGAGGTCCACCGTTGGGGCTGTGAGTGGGTCACTTTTTCTTAGTACTGGGACCGTTTGGGGATGAGTGGCTTTTTTGCTTTTCATTAAGATTTGGGTGATTTGGGGTCTTCTTTGGTGGCCCATTGGTTAAGATCCGTGCTCTCAATGCAGGGGGCCTGGGTTCGATCCCTGGTCAGGGAACTAGATCCTGTATGTCACAACTAAGCATTCTGCAAGCGGCAATGAAGATCCTGTGTGCCCCAGCTAAGACCCAGAGCAGTCAAATAAACAATTGAAAAAAATCTGGGTGATTTTAAGGAAAGAAAAGGGGATGCATACTGGAATACAGCAGCAAGCGTCAGCTGTGTTGGAAACAAACCTGAAATTTAATAAAGTGACATTTTATGCTGTGGGTAGTTAAGAGGGAGACGTCCTAGACGTAAACCCAGATTTTAGCGCTTACTAGCCATGTGACCTTGGACAAGTCATTTAACTTAAATCTCATTTCCCCAATTCAGAAAACGAGATAATAATGGTATCTGACTTCTATGGTTGTTACAGGATTAAATGTGATAATATAAGCAATGTGCTAGTGACATTGTCAGGCACATAGTAAGTGCTTAATAAAGATTAGCTTCTGCTGTAATGGTCATTTAAGTGACTCTTCAGAGGGATGTTCATGGGTATTTGTAAAGAAATGCTAATACATCAACAAAAGAGAAGTCCACTTACTTGGCTGAGAAAGAAATAATGAAGGTGAAAATAGGAGCTGCAGGAAGCACCAGAGTGAGGACGGCATACGGGAGAGGGAAAGCAAGGCCCCAAATAAGAAGAGGAATAAAATCGGGTTTCAGAGACTTTTCAGTGGTTCCCATCCAAGGTCAATCTGTCATCCTTAAACATTATAACAGACTCTTATAAAAGCCTTTTCCAATGCTTCATGGTCAAGAAATTCTCCCTTATATTCAAGATAAATCCCTCTGGTTGTCTCATAAGCCCATTTTATGTCTTCACACAGGATAAAACATGGGTAAAGGTTTAACAGACTTGGAAGGCTAAGATGGAGCTTTAGAGATGCTGTAGAGAAAAGTGACAAGGCTTAGTGACATCCATTTTTTAGTGACAGGGAGAAAGGGTAGTGTCAGATGCATGCCTGTGATAGTGGGCATGAAAGACGAGGGAGACAATGGTATCTGTGATGATGAGCGAGCAGGGTGAGGTTGGTCTGCTAGATAAGGAGTTGGATTTATAAATATATGGTTGTGGTATTACCAGGGCTTTGATAGTGAAATCAAAATGGTGCCAGAATAGTAAAAAAGACATTTTCTTTTTCTCTCTGTACCTTGCTAGATAAATAGGTGGTTAAAAAAGAGAGGAGAAGGAAAATATCAACAATAAGAACTTTTAGCAATCTGTACACATCCTGGCAAGGCTTATAAATTAGAAAATCATCAAAGGTGGGTATTATCAAGTCCTACTTTTTGGTGTGGGAGGATGGAGGGGGTTGGTGGCTTTTCTTTGCTTCTTGGGGACTTCAGTAACAAAAGTGGTACTTTTTTGCACCTGTCAATGACAATCAAGTGAAACGTCTGCCTTATAAATTCAGTTTCCGGTCGTTTTAGGTATTGTTTCTCTATGGACTTTCTGGGATATGAGTAATTTGTATTTAAGAAGAAGTTATATTTTCTTATGAATGGTTTCAATGAAAGCCCAACCTAAGTTATCCAAATTTTGGCTATTAATGTAATTGCATTAAATGTAATTTCTCCAAAAATTAAGTAAATTTTCAGTATAAAAATTATCTGAGGTTTTATAAGTTCTTAATTTAGTTTGCTATTTATATAGCATCTGGTCATCATTTTCCATCAAAAATAATAAAGAATAAGGACCTTCCCCCAAAATTTGTACTTTGACTTGGAAGTAGAACCATATAGCCATATAATTGTAGACAATTTAAATCCCAGAGAGAATTTTGTCCCATGAAGAGGAAAGAATATAAAAAGAATTTGTATTTTTTCTTCTGTTATGCTCTCCCAGCATGCTTTGCTTGTGCCACAAACTAGGAAATTTTCTTATATACCTATCTTAATCTCCAATTTCAAACTGAGGGCAAACAATGTGCTCTTTTACAAACAGTAGTTGCTCAAAAAATGATTGCAAATGAAGGATGAATGATTCTATCATACTTGAGAAAATCAATTCAGAGTCATGCAATTTTTAATGAGATGCATTGAAATATTTTATGTATTGTACAAACTTATGGACACAGTAAAGTTGCATTTTATATCTTAAAATAAATCTGGTCCTAATTTATTAATATGTTTAAGAATTTAATTCTTAACCACTTGACCTACTACTGTCCAATAGTCTCAATTATTTAACAACTTAAACTGACACTTAATAAGTATGTAAATGGAAAGCATCCTAACGTGATGCAGGTATCTTCCTAAGTGCCAATTATATGCCTCAACATTCCCTTCAATTTGGATGTGTTAGTAAGAATCTAATTATACTGGTTTATAGCTGATGGAATTACAGAAGAAGATTTCTCTCCTACATACTTATTAGACCTCAATAAGTGTTCCTTTGCAATCTGTTGCTATTCAATTACCAAGTAATAACTGTCTTAATGAATCTAATTGAAATGCTTATTTCAGACTCCTATAACACACAAAGAAGGAGGCTTCATGGAGTGCTTGCCCTGGATGGGGCCTGACTTGTTTATTCAGAAAGAAGTGACTTCCTTGGGAAGAGGTTCACAGGCAAAAGCTTTAGTAGAGTTTCAAGGACATTCACTTCTCCATCGTTCACTATCATAAAACTTAAAGCCCTCCTTTAAACCTTGCTACTCAAGCCCATGCCTACATGAACATTCACAAAATTTTCAGCTTGCATTTTCACTTCTGAAGTGTTGGTTTAGCTTTTTTCAATGAAATCAGAATAATAATAAAAATGTAAATGCTGCTGCTGCTACTGCTGCTAAGTCACTTCAGTCATGTCTGACTCTGTACGACCCCATAGACGGCAGTC
This sequence comes from Bos taurus, assembly GCF_002263795.3. Classification (NCBI taxonomy): domain Eukaryota; kingdom Metazoa; phylum Chordata; class Mammalia; order Artiodactyla; family Bovidae; genus Bos; species Bos taurus. The sequence goes on from NC_037337.1 coordinate 62,619,863, forward strand.
CACCAGGCACCGCCGTCCCTGGGATTCTCCAGGCAAGAACACTGGAGTGGGTTGCCATTTCCTTCTCCAATGCATGAAAGTGAAAAGTGAAAGTGAAGTCGCTCAGTCGTGTCCGACTCTTAGTGACCCCATGGACCACAGCCCACCAGGCTCCTCTGTCCATGGGATTTTCCAGGCAAGAGTACTGGAGTGGGGTGCCAGTGCCTTCTCCGAAAAATGTAAATACCAATAGCTAATACCCTATGTATAGGGTACTCCTAGTGCCAGGGCTGCCTAAACACTTAACATATAGGAACTCATTTAATCTCCACAAACTCCCTAAGAGGTACATACATTGTTATTGTGCCCATTTAACAAATGAGGAAATCCAGGATGGTTTATTTTTTGCAGAAGGGCAAATTTGCACAGCTTGTTGTTCAGTCGCTAAGTTATGCCCTACCCTTTGCAACCCCATGGACTGCAGCATGCCAGGCTTTCCTGCCCTTCACTATCTCCTGGAGTTTGCTCAGATTCATGTCCATTGGGTCAGTGATGCTATCTAACCATCTCATCCTCTGTTGTCCCCTTTTCCTCTTGCCTTCAGTCTTTCCCAGCATAGGCTAATAAATGCCAGTGATCGTGAAACAACCCCAGGTCAACTGGCTCCACTGCACAAACTCACAAAAGCAAAACTTGAAATAAATGTTAGAGCTTAGTTGATGTAACCTCTTGTTACTCAGGAAATTGAGGGTTCAGGCTCATGAGGCAAAGAGTCTATACCTGACCTCCATCCCTTGCACTCCAACCTAAACTATGTTGCGTTGTTTAAAAACAACAAAGTAGTTGCAAAACAAAAATAACAACAAAACCCCTTGGGTTAAATATTCTCCCTCCATCTTGCTGTAATTTTTGTTTGGATCAGCAACTGGGCTTTAAAACATTTATCTCAGGGTGATGATAGAATTTGTTTGAAAGAATGTAAGAGCACAGCCCAAAACATAGCATGGTGTTTATTTTCCTTGAAGAAGAAACTTATATTTATTGATCCAAAGAGGAATGGGAGGTTGATTCAGGGAATTGCACATCACTGATAATTCACAATTCCTATGCAAGTCTGTGAGGCTTCCCCATTGAAACCACCCTTGTAGAACTGGCTTGGCCACAGAGCTGCTGACACATGTGTGCTATGCCCAGAGACTCACTTAAGGTCAAGTTAATCTCAGCAGGATGTGGTCCTTCTCAGGACCTGTCCTCATAATCACAGTGATGGGCAGCTGTCCCACAACAGGGTCCAGCTCTGGGACACACACTGCATGGATTTTCTTCTCCAAAAACGACAGTGTGTTCAGGACTCATCACAGTGATCGCCAGGATTTCTGTTGGGACAACATCTCTATAGAATTCACAAAGATTTTAGATACACACACAAAAACTGTTTGGTAAGAATAAGAGCAACACTTTATATAAATTATCTAGGTTTGCTGAAGCAGCGTCTTACATGCAGTTTTTGTCCTTCATCCGTGGTCCATCTCAGTGGTGATTGGCATCGTTGCTACAGTTACGAACAGCCAGAAACAGGACTTCTCAGGCCTGCTCCTGACCCACCTTGTCATCTATGCAGCGCTCTTCTATTTTAGTCTGTGATGTTTTCCTCCAGATATCCATGCTTGTCCATTCTGATTCCAGGGGCTTGTTTTAATCAGGAAGTGTGTAGGGAACAAGTGTCCTCATATTTACACAGTGAACATAGTACCAAAATTACAAACACTTATATAGCAACAACTTCGTTTCTAGGGAAAGAAAATAGCACAATAGGAGTGAGACATTTACCCTCTTGAGGAAGCCCTGAGTTCCTCGAGCCAGCCAATGGAATCACTTTTGATTTCCATTAATGTGCCAAGCATGGTCTAGGTTCCCTGGCTCAAGGTCTTACAACCTATAGATTTTGGAAAGCTCACAGGACTGCCCTTACAATGATGTCCATGGGAAATTCACAGTGGGCAACAGGGAACACAATGGAGAAATGAGAGTTGAACTGAATCCTGTCTTTCTGAACAGAAAAAGCTCAGAACAGGGCTTCATATAGACCTTTAGTAGACAGGGACCAGTTCTGTGCAGAGAGAGTGGTTTATGAAACAAAATTAAAGAATTGCCAAGAAGTTAAGTACAAAACTGATTTTTTCTTTCAAAACTGATTTTTCAGGCAAATGACTGCTTTATATATAGAAGCATATGAATTTGAAATTTTTCATTTGAAATTTTAAAATATTTTAAATGTGAAATTGTGTAGGTGTGTACTATAGTAACAAGCAGTAAATTTAGGAGCGTATGTGGAAAACAATTTTTTTTCCACAAGGGAATAGATTGCATAGTATTTACAGAACATGCACTACAATCTGTATTCTTATTGTTTTTTTCGAGATTGCGGGCTGTTTGGTTTTGAACTCTTACAAAGATTATTTATTTATTAAATGTGACAATTTTTACTTTGTTGTTGCATTAGGGTACATGGTGTCAACCATCTTTGGACTGTTCACACTATTTTGTGAGTTACCAGAGGACCCCAATCTTAAATGCAATCTAGGGAGTGGTTGATCAGGTTTGCATATGCTGTTTCTGGGCTGCTCCTTTATATGTGGTCCCCAAGCAGCTTGCCCTGGAGAACTTCAATGTGTCTTTTCCCATTGTCTCTCTGGGTCTCTCCCTTCCTCTCTATGTCTCTCTGTAACACCCTCTGTATCTTTCTCTTCTTTTGCTTCTTCTTGGCTCTTTAATTTCCTTCATAAAAATGTCAGAATTAATTTGAGAGACTCCCTACTTTTGGGCCAAAGAGCTGGAAGGGATAGAATTTAATGATCTAAACTCTGGATTTGAAGATCCTGATGCAAACAGAAAGGAAATCCTAGGCTACTAGGAGAGACACAGAGTGTAAAGGGAGCCTGGGCTGAAGGAAGCGACTTTTTCTCACTCATTCAGCACATACTTACTGAGTATCATATCTATTCCAAGGGAAAAGCCATGAATGAAAGGAAGTCTTGCCTCTATGGAGCATACATTCTGGCTGGATAAGACAAGTATACAAAGTGCCAACAATTAACAGAATATATGATAGTGAAGAGTATTATGAAGGGGATGAAAAATACCATTAGGGCTTGGGAGGAAGGGGTTATTTCAAGTAGGTGAGGCTGCTTGTGAGCTTCCCAGGTGTTACTAGTGGTAAAGAATCTGCCCACCAATGCAGGGGATGTAAGAGAGGCAGGTTTAATCCCTAGGTTGAGAAGATTCCCTAGAGTAGGAAATGACACCCCATTCTAGTATTCTTGCCTAAAAAATTCCATGGACAGAGAAGCCTGGTGGGCTACAGTCAATGGGGCCCCAAAGAGTTGGACATGACTGAGTGAGCACAAGGCTTCATGTAAGAAGGTAAGACTTGAATGGAGACCTTACAGGCTATGCAGCTTTAGATAAATTACTTAACCTTCCTGAATCTCTCAAGGATAAAATTAAAGTATTCAACTCTTAGTTTATTGTAAGGACAGAGGAGAGGAAATATATATATATATATAGTTCAATAGATAGTACCTGTTATTGTCATTGACAAAATCTGCATCAATTAGGGCCCTAGAAATAAATTAACAATACATTCAAATTAGGATTATTGGAGTTGAGTTTAATAGAAGAAGAATTCATAAAATTCTTTTGTAGGGAAATGAGTGTAATATCTGGCATCTAATAATAACAGATAGATTTTCTCATCTCTTGACCCAAGAAAGAGAACAGAGTGCAATTACTGGCACTTGGAGGCAGAGAGAGACACGTGGGGCAGGCAACCAGGCTAAGCGCAAACCTTCAGTTTCCTGGCTTTGAGACATTTGAGGGTGTATTATGCCCTTGTGGCTCAGCTGGTAAAGAATTTGCCTTCAATGTGGGAGACCTGGTTTTGATCCCTGGGTTGGGAAGATCCCCTGGAGAAGGGAAAGGCTACTCACTCCAGTATTCTGGCCTAGAGAATTCCATGGACTGTATAATCCATGGGATTGCAAGAAGTTGGATGTGACGGAACAACTTTCACTTCACTAAATGCAGGGCTGGGTTATCACGCTGTCCTGGATTTCAAAGATGCACTGGATATGGAGCCTGCCATCAACAGGCTTCCAGTCAAAAGTGGGAAATGACCCGTACACATGCAGTTCGGTTGCAGAACAGAAAGCAAGAAGGGCCATAAAGGAGGTTCAGAGAATGACTAAAGGGTCCTCGGGTCAGATTACTTCCAGCCAATGCTGCTGCTGCTGCTGCGTCGCTTCAGTCGTGTCTGACTCTAGCCAATAGATCAGGGGAAATTCCACGGAGGAGGTGACTGTGTCTGCCCTGGACCTTAAAGGAGGCCCAAGTTTCACACATGCACTGATGCTATGCTGGGAAAACCCTGCGTGTGCAGAAACTAGGAAGTTTAGCTCAGCTGGAGCCTCTGGCATGTGAAAGGGATATAGATTTTGTCATGCCTGTGAATCTGTCCTCCTGATGTTCTTTCTTCTTTCAAGCTATGCTTCCCCTTCCCTCTCTCACTGACTTTCTCATTTTGCTCTTGTCCTCCTTTATAAGAGAAGAATTTGGGTGGAAGGGCAAATGGGAGTGAAGAGGGGTTTTATGAGGTAACCAAAAGGGATGCTCAGCCTGGAGTTCCCAGCCTCTAACAGCCTATTCCAGAGATTACATGACAGGGTGGGAACTGATGGGGAAGAACAGCATTGAAACATGTACATTACCACATGTAAAATAGATGGACCAGTGAGAATTCAAAGCATTAAGCAGGGCACCCAAAGCTGATGCTCTGGGACAACCTAGAGGGATAAGGTGGGGAGGAGTTGGGAGCGGGATTCAGGATGGGGGGATACATGTATTCCTATGGCTGATTCATATCGATGTATGGTGAAAACCACCACAATATTGTAAAGTAATTATAGTCCAATTAAAATACATTAATTCATTTTAAATAAAAGAAACAAAATAACCCCAGAGCAAAGGTTGTTTACTTTATCCTTTAAACCCCTTTCTCCTGCTTCTCTCCTCATCTTCCAAGAACCAAAAACAGAAAACATGGGAAATAGAAGGGAGATAGATTTTAGAGAATGTTAGCATGGCCTTTGTCCTGAAGTCTGCCACCTCCAGTTTCTGTGAAAACCTGTTGCATTTCACACCCTCACCATATGCACCCCCAGCCTTGTATTTGACTCAGGTACTTCTCCTAGGCTGCAGGGCAGCGGTACTTTCCAATGTGTTGTACAATTCCTCAGACTAGAGGCTCTTCTGCACAGGACCGCACTGCTTAGGGAAACATGGATAAACTGTTCTGGACCTTTATGTGTTGGTTTTCTGTTTCTTCATTCACCATGGAAGCCCACTTAAACTGGAAAATTTAAGCTCAGAGCATCCCCACTTGTTTCTTTAGGTGCTTTCATACTGCTCAGCGGTGGACACTCAATAAACGTCCATTGAACAGATGAATGTTTGCAAAAAGGTACCTGGGTTGGAAAGCTATCATAATTATCACACTGTGTGCATTCTAACTGCCATTTACAATTTTATTCCTGGCCCCAAGTAAGCCTTGAATCCACTGACAGGGAGTGGGGGAGAGAGGACAATACTTTGTTCATATTTGAATCTCTGGCAACTGGAAGATGATATATGGTCCATAATGATGCTCAATGAATTTTTGTTTGACTAAATGAATAAATTACTGAATGAACAATACTGGCTTCTAGGACTTCCCTGACAGTCTGGTGGTTAAGACTCAGCGCTTCCACTGTAGGCGCCACAGGTTTGATTGCTGATCAGGGAAGTTCCCCAGGCTGAATGGTGTGGCCAAAAAGGAAAAGAGACGGGAAAAAAAAAAAAAAGTGTCTAAACAATACTGGCATGTAAGCATGACTTAGGGAAATGATTGGAGAAAATGAAGACCCATCATTGAAGACATATGGGAAAGGGCTTGTATACAACAATAAGAAAGTTGGGCTTTATTACTTATTCTTTTTGTTAAGGTAATGACTGAAGCTTTTTAAGCAATCAGGGAGTAATTTAGTGATCAGAGTTGTTTTAGAAAGATCATACTAATGGTTACATAGAAGACCTGTGCAAAGTCTGATATATAACTAAGCTTTTGTTGCTTTCAAAAAGTGAGTCCCACTTTTGGGAGTCTATGCCTTGAAACGAGCTAGAATAGCCTCTTCGAGAGAGAGACAGGGAGAGAGAGAGATCCTGTTACAACAGAGGTCCACTCATTCCAGACATCCCGGCTGAGGTCCAAGGTATGTGAGGCCATCAGAGACCAGCCAGCATCACAACCAGCTCCACCAGCTGATGGACTCAGATTCATGAGAAAGCCCAGCCAACATCGTGTGGAGCAGAGGCAAGTCCTGATTGAGTCCTCCCCGAACTGCCAACCTCTACAGTGGTGGAACATTGCTGTCAGCCATTAAATGTGAGATGTTGTGGCAGACAGAATTTTAAAGACGGTCTCCCCAAGATTTTCACTCTCTTCTTATTCAATCACATATAGTATATAGGTACTGTTGTGAAGGGATTTTGCAAATCTAAAGAAAGCCCCAAGCCAGGAACTTCCTTGGTTGTCCATTGGTTAGGAATCTGCCTGCCCATGTAGGGGACATGAGTTCGATCCCTTGTCTGGGAGGATCCCCCGTGCCGAGGAGCAGCTAAGCCCATGTGCCACAACAAATGAAGCCTGCATACCTGGAGCCTGTGCTTCACAAGAGAAGTCACTATAACGAGAAGCCCACTCACAGCAACGAAGGGTAGGCCCTGCTCACTACAACTAGAGAAAGCCTGCACACAGCAGTGAAGATCCAGCGCAGCCAAAAGCAATAAGTAAATAAAATGTAAATTAGAAAAAGAGAGATTGTATCTTAAAAATTAAAAAGCCCCAAGTCAGTTGACCCTGTGGTAGGAACCTGATGCGATCATCTGAAGTGCTCAAGTGCACTTTAAATGCAGTGAGTTTTCTCTGGTTTTTCTTAAAGATAGAGGAGGCCACATAACAGGGAATGTCTGTGGCTCCAACTGACAGCTGGCACGGGAGCTGGGACCCCTGTTGTAAAATCAAAACTGAATTCTGCCAACAGCCTGAAAAAGCAGGAAGTAGGTTCTTTCCCCGGGCCTCCAGGTAAGAGCTTAACTCCGCGGAGACCTTACTTACAGCCTGTAAGACTCTGAGCAGAGAACCCAGTCCAGCGTGCCCGCAACACTAACCTACAACATCCCATGCTGATAAGCTTCTGCGTGTATGCTCAGTCACTCAGTCATGTCTGACTCTTTGCAATTCTGTGGATTGCAACCTGCCATACTCCTCTGTCCGTGGGTTTTTCAGATGAGAATACTGGAACAGGTTGCCGTTTCCTCCTCCAGGACATCTTCCCAACCCAGGGGTTGAACCCACATCTCCTATGTCTCCTGCATTGGCAGGCAAATTCTTTTACCACTGAGCCACTGGGAGGCCCTAATAATCATCTTGTTTGTGCTAATTTGCTATGCAGCAATAGAAGATTAACACAAGTTTATTTTAGATGACGAATACACATACCAACATTTTCATGACACACAAGAAACACATACCATAGCGCAGGGAATTTTAATTCTGGCTGAACATCAGAATCTTGTGGAGCACACTCTAAATATATCCATGCCTGGGCCCGCCCCAGAGATGCTGAAACTTAATTGATTTAATTGTTCTGGGATGTGGCCCAGGTATTGGTATTTTTGAAAACTCCCCAGGTAATTCTAATATGCAGCCAAAATTGAAAGCCACTAATATAAAACAAATTATGTACGGGCAAAGAGATGGATGAGAGAAATGTCCATCCCATCACCCCTCTGTTGTGAGACAGTTGCCTCGAGCATGTTGGTAACTCTGTCAGGTAGGGTGTTTCAACTGGAAGAAACAACATCCCATCAGCAATGGGGCAACAAGAACAGTAGTCTCTCCTTTAATGGGAAATCCAGAGATGAGGGGTTTCATAGCTGGTGAGTTCAGTGGCTCTGCATAACTGTTTTGCTCTGCCATCTTCAGCACGTGGGCTTTTCTCCCAGTTACTTCATGGTACTAATACGACAGTTCCTGATTTGTACACCACGTATCACTGGCCACATCCAAAGGAAGCAAATTCTCCTCATGTATTCCCTTCTAGAGGGAAAGAAAACTTCCCCAAAGCCTTCCCAGACTTTTGCTCAATTCTGTTGGCAAGAATTGGGTTACATTTCCAGGTACTCACTGTCCGAGAGACTGGAAAAGAAGTACCCAGCATGTTCAGCCTTTGTAGTGGGAAGTGGACTCTCCTAGCAAAACCTCAGTAGGGAAAGGTGTGTAGAAGGTTACTGGGTAGATGACCAACCACCTTGATTCTTTCATGCACCTCCTTATGCTCATCTAAAGATACATATTCATGTATCTCTATACATAGCTCCTTATGCTCATCTAAAGATACATATTCATGTACCTGTATATACAGGTGTATGCATAAATAGAATTACATCATAGATGGTCTTTACTGTGGTCATTCTTCCTCTCACATTCTACTATTGTTATTATAATAGTTTTAACTATTTTATTTCAGCCTAACATCAAATGTTGACACCTGATGTTTATCCTTTAGTAATTCCCTCAATGCCTAATATAAGTCATCAAAGAATGCATATAATTATGTGTGGGAACGTGGTTGTTATTCTTTATACATCAAAAGAGGATAGTATTATGGCAACTCTGTAAGGTATATACAGAGATTTTTTTTTAATTGATCTTTAAATATTGCCTACTGCTGCTGCAGCTAAGTCACTTCAGTCGTGTCCGACTCTGTGAGACCCCATAGACGGCAGCCCACCAGGCTCCCCCGTCCCTGGGATTCTCCAAGCAAGAACACTGGAGTGGGTTGCCATTTCCTTCTCCAATGCATGAAAGTGAAAAGTGAAAGTGAAGTCGCTCAGTCGTGTCTGACTCTCAGCGACCCCACGGACTGTAGCCTACCAGGCTCCTCCATCCATGGGATTTTCCAGGCAAGAGTACTGGAGTGGGGTGCCATTGCCTTCTCCAAATATTGCCTGTTACTGCCCAAATTTTCTGTTTTCCCTCCATTCTCTCCTTCAACTTCTATCAAAGAGTCCAGTTAAAACTGAGTACAGGGACTTCCCTGACCGTCCAGTGGTTAAGATTCCGTGCTTCCAATACAAGGAGTGACCATTAGATTCCTGATCAGGGAAGTAAGATCCCGCATGTTCTGTGGCGTGGTCAAATAAATAAGAAAAATAACTGTTGACTACTTTAAAAAAACGTGAGTATAGATTTTTTGCCTTTCATGCTTTGTTGTCTGGGATGTCAGGACAACATAGTTATGAAGTAAAGTATTTTCTAACTAATCCTCTATCTTTCAACTAGTTGCTTGTGCTTAGAAAAGTTGTCTGGTCTCCTGATACTCCCATTTAGCTGTTAAGGTCCTTCAGTCCCTTTCTACTTTCCCAATGAAAGCCAGTAATTAATTTTGTCCCTTCTAAGCTGCTGGAAGATCCATTTTCTCCTAGGGGATGATGTTTTGAATTTCCAAAGATGCCATATTTCCTCATGACGTTTGCTACCCGAATGGTAGAAGTCCCCTGTTGCAGGCTAGTGAGAAATCCATTCTTTCCAGATTCCCTTCCTTCTTTTCCCATGTGTATTCCAACATGAAAGGGAATTTCTTCACAAAACCCTAAAATACAACCATTTTGTTGAGGAGTTTTGTACTGTTTTGTTATGTCACTGTCTGTTTTTAGCAGTGATGGCGTCTTCTGTTATCTTTGATCAGATGTGAACAAAACCAAACAGTTGTCAAACAAATTTATATATATATATATATAATAAACCTGGATCCCTTCTGTATTTTTTCTAAACAATTCCCTAAATATAATGATGTCTGAGTAAAGGAGAGAAGAAAAAAAGCAAAACATCTGATCCCTGGAAAAGGCATAAAACCATTTAAAAAAGATTGCAACAGAATTGACTCCTAGACACCTTCAGTTTCTCGCACTGGACAATAACTTTGTGAGACTAGCACCTGATCAGATTCTAATAAAGGCCCAGAGCAGCCGGGATCTCAAAAAGTTTCAACCAATGTATTTTTAGTGAGCCCAGGCCACCCATTTTAGGTACTGGAGATTTAGAAATTAAAATGATTCATTTGAGGTGATTTCATATGTAAAGATGAGAGAAGTATTCTTCCTCTACAGATATTTCTTCATTGCCTGGCAGTAAGTGACCAATCTAAAACTAAAAGACGCAAGTCCAGTTATGTGATTAATTTAAATTTTTCAACAATGGGGGTAATTTTCTCTTCAGTGGTTTCTCTCCCCCTCGTGCATTTGCCAAAGAATGCTCAAACTACTGCACAACTGCACTCATCTCACATGCTAGTAAAGTAATGTTTAAATTCTCCAAGCCAGGCTTCAACAGTACGTGAACCATCAACTTCCAGATGTTCAAGCTGGTTTTAGAAAAGGCAGAGGAACCTGAGATCAAATTGCCAACATCCGCTGGATCATGGAAAAAGCAAGAGAGTTCCAGAAAAACATCTACTTCTGCTTTATTGACTATGCCAAAGCCTTTGACTGTGTGGATCACAATAAACTGTGGAAAATTCTTCAAGAGATGGGAATACCAGACCACCTGACCTGCCTCTTGAGAAACCTGTTTGCAGGTCAGGAAGCAACAGTTAGAACCGGACATGGAACAACAGACTGGTTCCAAATAGGAAAAGGAGTATGTCAAGTATATTGTCACCCTGCTTATTTAACTTATATGCAGAGTACATCATGAGACATGCCTGGCTGGAGGAAGCACAAGCTGGAATATAGATTGCTGGGAGAAATATCAATAACCTCAGATATGCAGATGACACCAGCCTTATGGCAGAAAGCAAAGAAGAACTAAAGAGCCTCTTGATCAAAGTGAAAGAGGAGTATGGGAAATGTTGGCTTAAAGCTCAACATTCAGAAAATGAAGATCATGGCATCCGGTCCCATCACTTCATGGGAAATAGATGGGGAGACAGTGGAAACAGTGTCAGACTTTATTTTTCTGGGCTCCAAAATCACTGCAGATGGTGATTGCAGCCATGAAATTAAAAGACAGTTACTCATTGGAAGGAAAGTTATGACCAACCTAGACAGCATATTAAAAAGCAGTGATATTACTTTGTCAACAAAGGTCCATCTAGTCAAGACTATGATATTTCAAGTGATCATGTATGGATGTGAGAGTTGGACTGTGAAGAAAGCTGAGCGCTGAAGAATTGATGCCTTTGAACTGTGGTGTTGGAGAAGACTCTTGAGAGTCCCTTGGACTGCAAGGTGATCCAACCAGTCCATCCTAAAGGAGATCAGTCCTGGGTATTCACTGGTAGGACTGATTTTGAAGTTGCAACTCCAATATTTTGGCCACCTGATATGAAGTGTTGACTCATTGGAAAAGACCCTGATGCTAGGAGGGATTGAGGGCAGGAGGAGAAGGGGATGACAGAGGATGAGATGGTTGGATGGCATCACCGACTCAAAGGACATGGGTTTGGGTGGACTCCGGGAGTTGGTGATGGACAGGTGTGCTGCGGTTCATGGGGTCGCAAAGAGTTGGACACTGAGTGACTGAACTGAACTGTGCATTTTAGGCTTATTTTCAGAGAACAAGAACTTCACAGTGAATTCGCTTGGTTGCTGACACACTTGATATAAGTTAGACCATCAGAAATACCAATGAAAAAATATGATACATACAGCTTAAATGCCAATATAGAGGTTGAATTCTATTTTAGCTGGCTACATTGGTTAAAATTATCCCCCAAAGTTTTTTTAATCCCTTTAAGGTGGTCCATGCTTTAATAGAGAGGAGAGGCAAAGTCAGTTTCTTCAAAGGGAGAACTTGTTGAGAAAATTCACTTTAAAAAAGGGAGGGATTCAGTGGGAGGGGTGAGGGGGGAATCACAGGGAATTTTGGAAAGGGATGTAGCTTTCTGGACAGCCCTAATTGGCATGCTGTCTCAGAGGAGAGGGTTTTGCTCTACTAATTATTTTGTATTTTCACAGGTTGTCATCACGGTAACAATCTGATTGTCCTCAGAGCTACCTGTCCTCTGTTCATGCGCGTCCTAGCTTTCTGTTGTTCTGGAATCCAGGGAGGAGAAGACAAAGGCGAAAATGGGCCTTTCCAGGTTTCGGTGTTCATGCCCTTGGAGAAGACGGAGGCTGCAGCAGCTTCTCCTTTCTGAGGTGCTGCTCTGGACTCGCAGCATCTGCTCCTGTCCCGGCTCAGCTGCTGCCTAGGCCTCTCTGCCTGGGCCCCAGGTCTTCCCTTGGAAGCCTCTGTTCTGCCTTTTGGGATTTTCAGTTTTCATATTCCATCACGTCAGTCTTAGGATCTCCAGCTAAAATCGAAATACACTGTTTAGACACCTTAGAAACCAAAGCATACGGAGGACGATCATCATGGTGACGTCTCCCTCTCAGCTAAATCAAAGCTTCATGGAGTTGGTTTCCAGCAGTAGACAGAAGTCACCTTTTCTTGAGACCAGATAACTAATCAAAATCAGGGGCGGTCTCCTGGATTTTTTTTTTCCTTTTTAAAGTGAACTTGTGTGTGTGCATGTGTGCCCAGTCACTCATTCATGTCAATCTTTGCAACCCTATGGACTGTAGCCTGCCAGGCTCCTCTGTCCATGGAATTTTCCCAGGCAAGAATACTGGAGTGGGTTGCCATTTCCTTCTCTAGGGGATCTTCCCCTCCAACGGATCTAAACTGCATCTCCTACATTGGCTGGCAGGTGGATACTTTACCACTGAACCACAGGAAAGCCTAAAGCAAACTTAGCAAAATATATGTTTGAATGAAGTACATTTCAAAATATGTTAGTTTTAATGATTACAACCACTTTTTAGTATTTTGTGTATTTCTTTCCAGACTCCTTTTTATAGTTGTATTTAAAATAATTTGAATTCCATTGCTTTCTTCAAATATTTTACTATTTTCATTAAATAAATGTATGATAGTTGTGTAAATTAATCCAACATCAAGAGTTCAACAGTTTCCACCTTTCTTGAGACATGTTGCATGGGTAATTGGAAATGATAGATTAGTAAGTAAGTCCTGGTATTCAGATGGGCTTATGTGGGGGACAGCCTTCACTTGGGCAGTCTGACCAGGCTGTCGTCAAGTCAGGTTGAATTTTAAGGTTCAATTTAAACTTTGAGTTGCCGCAGGTTTGTAACTGACCAGGAAACATCCAGGTTGCCCAGACCAGTGAATGGTCTTGTCTCTCAACCTGAAATGTCCTTGAATTTTGGAACCTATCTCAAACTCCAAACACCTGCTAACACCTGAGGTTTTCAAGTTAGCAAAAGTACCCCAAAGTTCCATTTCTTTTTTTACACTTTCTAAAACTCTCCAATCCTTTGGCATGCTCCATTCAGAATGTTAAAGAACCCTCTAATCCCCTAGATGGGGAACCTGATTTGAAAATGTGAAGTGGTATATACCTTTCTGCTTACTATCATTAACATTTGCAAATGTCTGGTCAGACCCTGCCACCTGAATTAGAATAAAACCCCCAAGACAATCCTCAAATTTGATGCTTTGATAGACATTTTCTATGGGCTTATTGCAGACCTCACAGAAGGCTAGGTAGCTCATATCAACAGAATACATTCTCCTTCAAGATGAAGTCTGACTCCTCTAGCTCCACCAACCATAGGGAAAAGTGAAAAAATATAACTGTGTTTAACTCCCAATCTACAACCCCAGCTCAATGTAAAAGAAATTCCAAAATAAGAAATAAAGTGAATTCTCTCCAAAGACTCTCTGACAGTCCACAGATGTAGGTCTGGCATGATGCCCAGAAACTTAGATGGGTACAATTTGGTCACATCAGGTTAATTTCTTTTAACATCTCTAAATATATCCTCTTTGGTTGCTTTCAGCCTACAGTACTGCATCAACTTAATTCATGGATTTTTTTTTCAAAGTAATTGATTTGACATGTTTATTATGACGGCCAAGCATGTGACTGATTGACTAAATGTTTCATTTTTCACTCCGTGTTTGGCACATACCCCCGGACACTGTAATTATCCTACCCTTTTTGTCTCTCCTCATTATATGTGAAATGCAGAGAGAGGCCACCCTTTCTGATTGAAAACTGATATTCTCTTTCAGCCCTTTCATGGAGTGCGCTGCTTTGCACACAGGGCCTGAGTGTGAAAATACATGAGTTAGCCCTGATTTGTAAATTGGCTGTCATCTATGTTTCCATAGTTGTCACAGGCCCGCTGATCTCAATTTCTGTATCTTGAAAATGGGAATGACAAATGTAATCCTTTTCCAACATACAGCATTACTGTTTTGTTGTTGTTTTAGTTGCTAAATCATGTCAGACTCTTTTGCGACCCCATGGACTGTAGCCCGTCAGGCTTCTCTGTCCGTGGGATTTCCCAGAAAAGAATACTGGAGTGGGTTGCCATTTCCTTCTCCAGGGGATCTTTCCAACCCAAGGATCAAACTCATGTCTCCTGCTTTGCAGGTGGATTCTTTACCACCAAGCCACCCTATTGGAAAGCACAGATATAGTATCTCCATCAGTATAGAAAGTTCTGCTGGACTGGGCTGTCTGACACTGACAAATCTTCCCTCTCACAGCTTCTCTAACTGGCCTTAAGTCAGTCTTTACAGTAACATCAGGTGAATCCATCTCACACAAATGAACAGCAGTCCAAAGTAACAGTGCGTATGTAACAAATGACATATTATCATACTCCTCTTCTCCCACACCCAGCACTAGCGGTTAAAATTAGCCAAAGTACATGCAGCAGAGAGATTTATCAATCAATAATCAATACCTAATTTTAAAAAGAATTATATCATGGGACAATAATCAATACCTAATTTTAAAAAGAATTATATCATGGGACAGAGTCTAGAAATATTCTGTTTTCCTTAATATGTGAGTCCCTATAGATTCATGGTCTGGATATCCAGGATTTGAGTGCCCTCCCCCATCCTCTTATCCCCTGATTCCTCTGTGAATTAAAGATTGATTTTATTATCTGCCCAGTTTCTCCTTGTTTATGGCTTCACATCTATTGGATAAAGAATGCAATGTTAGCAGATATTTAAGTGTTTTGCATGTTATATATGCAAAAAAGGTAAGCATCAAATATAAACACAAGCTGATTGACTTAAGATGCATTGTTTTCATGCCTTATTTTATTGCCAATCTCACATATCTCACATCTAACATGGAATAGGCCTCTCACAGTCATAAAAGGCCTACAAACCAAGCTATTGAAAGAGTAATATTTAAGCACAGCATTCATAAAATAGCTAATGGTATTATAGAGTTGACAGATACCATAGAACTGTCAGAGAAATGGATGTTGAACCATCTCCTTTCAAAAATAAGAAAACAAATCAAGAGAGGGAACCTTCCTATACTGTTGGTGGGAATGTAAATTGGTACAGCCACTGTGGAGAACAGTATGGAGGTTCTTTAAAAAATTAAAAATAGAGCTACTATATTTTGCAATCCCACTTCTGGGTGTATATCCAGAGGAAAAAATGACCACAAAAGATAAACGCACTCCAGTGCTCATTGTGGCACTGTTTACAATGGCCAAGATATGGAAACAACCTAAATGTCCGTTGATAAAGGAATGGACAAAGAAGATGTACATATATACGACAAAATAGTGCTCAGCCATTAAAAAGAATGAGACAATGCCATTTTCAGCAAGATGGATGGATCTAGAGATTGTCATACTGAGTAAAGTTGTCAGACAGAGAAAGAGAAATATTGCATATCTCTTATACGTAGAATCTAAAAAAATGATACAAATAAATTTATTTACAATGTAGAAACAGACTCACAGATTTATAGAATGAACTTATGGTTGCCAGTGGGGAAGGGTGGAGGAAGGGATAGGTAGGGAGTTTGGGATGGACATGTATTCATTGTTAATATTTAAAATAGATAACCAACAAGGCCTACTGTATAGCACAGGGAATTCTGCTCAGTATTATGTAACAATCTAAACGGGAAGATAATTTGAATAAGACTAGATCCATGTATATGTATAACTGAATCACTTTGCTATACACTGGAAACTAACACAACATTGTTAATCAACACACTCCAATAAAAAATAAAAAGTTCAAGAAAAGAGAGGTGCAGCGCTGCAGTGACTTGATGAACAGTGGAGTCAGGATTTGAATCCAGCTCCCAGACCTGGACCCTGAGCTATTTTTGGACACCTTGTTCTTTGCCCTCCCGTAACAAGGAGAATGAAGAAGAGCTAGGAGGGCAGGAGAAGAAAGCTGGCTTCTCTCAGCAGGAAGGTGAGTCCTCCTGGTACCTGGCCAGCACCTCGGTGATCCTTGCATGGGAGACAACATTTCTTCTTAGCCTGAACCAGCATTTCATTTGTCCTATTTCCCAGAGTAACCTAAATGCCAACCAATGGGATTTCTGGCACCACCACCATTCTGGTATGTCTTGGTTAATTTATTTATTTCTTTACAAAGCCTTCCTTATGAAAAGCTCCAAGTTCTCTAACCCCATTTCTTTCAAATGGCATCTAAGCATTTACCTTGAGGATTCATAGATATGATTTAAAGGGTCTGTAAATCTCCTGAAAAAAAAAAAAAAGAAATTCAGTTCTCAGTCCATACCATTTATTAAGTTATCAAAGATGTCTACGATTTAAAAAGGCTAGAATCTGCCATAAAGGGAAAAGAGAAAGATGCACTTTAGAACAAAAAAATCGCTGTACCCAGGAAAACTGGTATAATGGCCAGTCAGTATGATAAACACCAACTTAATAGAGATAGACAATGGAAATGAAAGAGGATATAATGCTCAAAAAGCCAAGGAGAAACAAGGCTGAAGATACATTTCCCTTATTGTCTCTTCCTTCATTTATTTTTCCAAATCCAATGACAGCAGCTACTAACTGATGCATGCTAAGAGAACCAAATGGAATCATGATTTTACCTCCCATTTCAATACCTGAGGAACATATATCTTACTACAGTCTTATTCAACTGAAATGATGGAACTGAGAAACATCCTGTACCAAACAGCAATCAATATTCACAGGAACCTGATTTACCAGTTATAATTTTAGACTAAAATGATATTAAAAATTTCATGTGAGAATACAAATCACAAATTTTAAAAATGCCTGTTGAACTCTTTGACATAAATCACAGCTATATCCTCTTTGACCAGATTCCTAGAGCAATGGAAATGAAAACAGAAATAAACAAGTGGGACCTAATTAAACTTAAAAGCTTTTGCATAGCATAAGAAACTATAAACAAGATGAAAAATCAACCCTCAGAATGAGAGAAAACAATTGCAAATGAAACAACTGACAAAGGATTAATCTCCAAAATATACAAACAGCTCATGCAGCTCAATACCAGAAAAACAAACAGTGCGATCAAAAAGTAGGTAGAAGACCTAAACAGACATTTCTCCAAAGATGACATATGGATGGCCAGAAAACACATGAAAAGATGCTCAACGTTACTCATTACTAGAGAAATGCAAGTCAAACCTACAATGAGATATCACCTCATACTAGTCAGAATGGCTATCATCAAAACATTTACAAACAATAAACTTTGGAGAGGGTGTCGAGAAAAAGGAACCCTCTTGTACTGTTGGTGGGAATGTAAACTGATATAACCACTATGGAGAACAGTATGCAGATAGACTCCTTAAAAATCTAGGAATAAAACTGTCATATGACCCAGCAATCCCACTACTGTGCTTATACCCTGAGAGCCATAACTGAAAAAAAACAGGTACCCCGATGTTCATTGCAGCAATATTTACAATAGCTAGGACATGGAAGAAACCGAGATGAATGAATAAAGAAGATGGAAGCTTGGTACGTATAACCATGGAATATTACTTAGCCATAAAAAGGAATGTACTTGAGTCAGTTCTAGTGAGGTGGATGAACCTAGAGCCTGTTATACAAAGTGAAGTTAAGTTAGAAAGAGAAAACCAAGTAACATATAGACACATACACATGGGACGTAGAAAAATGGTGCTGATGAACCTATCTGCAGGGCAGGAACGGAGATGCAGACATAGAGAACAGACTTTGGATGCTGCAGGGGAAGGAGAGGGTGGGAATAACTAAGAGTAGCACTGGAACATTTACATCACCATACGTAAACCAGATAGCGAGTGGGAACTTGCTGTGTAAAACAGGGAGCTCAACCGGGTACTCTGTGGCAAGTTCTGATGGGGGGTGGGGAGAGGTTTCAGAGGGAGGGGATACATGTCTATTATGGCTGACTCACGTTGTTGTATGGCAGAAGCCAACACAATATTGTAAAGCAATTATCCTCCAATTAAAAATAAATTTTCTAAAAAAGTTAAAAAAGGAAAAGCCTGTTGAACTAACAATACGTTGAACAAGTTGAGCCACTGGGATGCTGGCCTGAAGAATTTGACTGTTAAATAATACAGTTCACCTGGTTTTCTGTATTGTACATTTTTCAGGGGCTCTGATGATCAGTATCAGCCTGCAAGAAGAGCAATGTATAATAACCATGACTTGATGGCAAGTATTCTAGGTAAGAATATTTTGGTATATTTTAAAAGAAGCTCTCACTGGTGTTGACTGACTTAAAGATATTTAAAAATATGACACCTTATAAACCTCTTGCACATCTAGAGGCAGAATATAATGATTTGTATATTTTATTTTGACTTTACATGCGGTGTTAAAAACCCAAAGTACATATTATTTACACATCCACAATACAAGTTTACAAGATATCTATACATGTTAAAGTACTCTATAAAACAGTATAGAGCCACTTCACTTTAGGGTTACTTTTTATGCCGTACCATTAAAAAAGATACAATCTGTGTTTACCTTTGCACAAATGAATAAAGCATTTAAAGATTAAATTAACAGGATAGAGACTAGATTTTGTGTTAGAAATCTCAACATAAATACTGATAGAACTCACATTACAAACTACAAGGCAGCACAATGTCACAAAATGTTATCCGGGTTCACATACAGTTACTGTTCCATTTTCCGCACGCCAGGATTAATATTGGCAGGGTGAATTCAAACAGGTTTGTCGGCAGTGGACTGAGTAGTGTTTATCGTTGGTTGGTTTAATTTATTATCAATCTGTATTATTTTAGTTTCAAAGCTGAAGTGTTGCAAAAACAGAAGTTTTAGCTTTTGAGCTTCCAGAGACCTCAGGGAATCATGTTCTTTATAAAACAATATTCTCAAAAGAAAAGAATAACTGCATCCGTATTCTATATTCTGTATAAAAATGCTCTGGTCTTTTGCAACCCATCCTCCCCCAAGTAATAAGATATCATCACAGGAAATCAGTTGAACTTATTTGTCTGACTAAGTCAGGAGCATTCCTCTGCCTTGATACTTTCTAGATGAGGTTCAATAAACCGTGGTGTGCAGCATATTAACTGAAACAGTCGTCAGGGTTGCACATCATCAACTGTAAGTGGCTTCTGCAAAACTACGAATAAATGACTCTATATGGTTTCTGCAGGTGTCACATTACCCGGGAAACCTCATTTGACTTCACATTATCACTGATTCATCCTTAGTGAAAGCAGGAGTGGAATGTTTATCATGGCAAAGGATGTAATGCGGCTATCTGGATGGATTGCTTTACAGTTAATTGTTCTAGGTCGTTGTTATGATTTTTTTGAAAAGTCTTTTCAGGTGCTGGTTGAAAAACATGTACAACTGGCACTCAGTAAATGATGTGCTATACTGAAAACACTTGACGTATTTGAGTACTTCTATCATTCTCATGAATAAGGCACAAAATGCACAGATTCAGGTAAACTCACATGTAATATTTACAGTATACTGTCGTTACCTGCATGACTTAGGAGAAAGTTCTCACATCACACAACACAGACAACATGATTGCACCACTGTTAGGTTCCCATAGACTGTTCCTGTTAAGCCAACTATGAGCCTCTCACATTCCCTTCTTTTGTCTTCTGTTTTGTATGTGTGTGTGGTTCTTTTTTTTTTCCATCTTGGGGTTAGAGGGGAATTAAAACAAGAGGAATTTTACTACAGGGGAGAAACCAAACACAGTAAAAATAAAACCTTGTTAGTGTGTCCAAGGTTAACAGAGTCACTGGGGCTTGGATTCACAGTGGACTGGTGAATTTTACTACTGAAACTGGTGGATAAATTAAGGATACCTCTTAACGTCTCTATCTCCTTAAGCTGGCAAGACTGTAATTGAAGTTTCAGTGAATAGCAGCACAAAATTACTTAGTACTCTTACATTCTGGCACTGGGTAACATGGAAGTCGAGTTAATCATTTTGACTGTCAAAATCAGCCTTGGTTTTCTTTCTCAAAGCTGAACCCAATGGACTGCTGTGGGAAGAAATTATTGTCTCTTGTTCAGTCATGCGCGATGTAAACAACTCCATAGCACAAAAAGATGCAATGGGCACCGAAACAAATGCTAGTGGGGACAGAACACACACACACTCACACACACTCACACACACTCACACACACATGCACACACAACACAGTTCCTTGGTGGCACGGAAAAAAATGCCACACATGAAAAAGATGCTACAGTTTGGGTCAAAGACTGAATTTTTAGCAAATTGTTTGGTAATCTACAAGTTCGTTTCTTTGAGACATTACCATTTTTTTTTTTTTTGACATTTGTGCAAGAGGCAAGGTGAATGCATACATATTAAAATGTTCACATTTAATGGGAAGACCACACAAAATGGCAGTCTAAGTTGAACCCATTTTCAAGTATTTGCTCACAGACAGATTCTTCTGAGCACTGGATCAGCTCTTTATACTGGTTACAGGTAGCCCCTCAGAGCCACACATCTCTTTAGCTTCAAACAAAAGAAATGGAATGACCAGCACCTTCCTTTGTTTTCAGGCAAGTACACAGAAGCCTTGCTGCAGTAGCTACATATGGCAAGTTCTGATGTTGCCAAAGTTAGGAAGAGTTTCTTTGGCCACTTGCTTCTCTTGAAATACAAGCGAGTCTCTTTTCTTAAGGTACCCTTACCATATCATCCTCTCAACAACATAGACAGGATAAAGCCACACAAGGAAGGGCACACTTGAGGCCTAGTAAGTGTATTTGTTCAGTGGTCTGACGGAGGTGGTTTGAGGAACAAATGAAGGCTTTGGCGGCACGTCAGGTTTTAAGGACGGTGTCCTCTTTAGTCCCGTCCGGGGAAGGGTGCCATTACTGGTGTAGCTGCTCTGTCTGGAGAGGGAAGGCTGTAGGTGAGCACTCACTGGTGCTCCCTGAATATAGTCCACCTTTGGCCCTGCAGGGGTGGGCACGTACCCTCCACGGTTCATACTAGGCTGTCTAGATAACAAAACACCATTTGGTGAACTTAAGTTTTTAGGCATAGCCGATATAGAGTGCCTCTGGGAGGAATTTTTATGGTAACCCCTCTGTCTTTCCAAAGAAGTCATCGGAACTCCAGGAGTGGTGGGAACATCCACTCGCTTGGTTGGGCTATTTCTGGGAAGAGTCGAGGGAGGAGAGTAGAGAGATGCCTCGCGGTTAGGGACCTTGGGCGGGACTTCAGACATAGGTCCCACGGGATCCAGCATTAGGGTCTGGTGGGCCATCTGGATGTCTCCCATGATGGCTTTGGGGTTACTGTTTGGGTCATTTAGATGCTTCAGGAGATCATTGAGGGTATTTCTGGAATCCACAGAACGCCGGTGATCTCTTTTACTGGATGACTTTGTAAGAGGATGGTCAATGTTTTGAAGCTTCTTTTCAGCTTTGTGAGCATTGGAGTTTGAGAAAGAAGTGTTGTAGTCATGGGTAGCATTAGGAAGAACAATGGCGCTGGGGATATGCCCGTGACTTAGTGGGGAATGTGGTGGAGGACTAGAAGGAAAAAACTGGGGGGTTTCTTTCCTTGAAGCTCCATGGCCATGGGCCTTTTCTGAGTGGCTCTTCATGGCCTGCAGGGTCTTCTGGTGAAGCACAGGCGTAGACTCAGGAGTGGGGAGAGCAGCCAACTCAGGAGGTTGGCCTCGATGGTCCATGACCATGGATTTTGTATCTCCATTGGGTGGCAGCTCTTTCCGACTGGTCAGCAGGTTACTATATAATTTGGGAGAATCAATATTCTGTTGGTATTCCTTGACGGGGCTGTCAAAGAGACCATTCAGCTTGGCAAAACTTCCACTGGAGTCTGTGCATGACTGGGCAGATTCTGCATCTTTATGGATCTTTCTGTTTTTCCGAACAAACATGTCACGGTAACAGTAGACTGCCACACCTGCAATGAACGCACCCAAGACAAAAGCTGCAAAGACACAGGTGATGAGGACATTCATGTGGACCATCTGGTTGGCCTCTCCAGACTGGACTTCCCACCGTACACCTGCAACAGACACACAGGAGAAGAGTCTGAGTGGGGAGCTTCTTTAAAACTGTATTAGCCAGCAAATGGCTTGCCTTGAAGCAACACTACCTTCACATGGTCCATATGCTTAGCTTGGAGAGTGAGGTGGACTCCCAAATCTCATATTTGTTTCTTTAATCACAATAGGGTCCCCAGAGACACTTACAATTGCTACAAATAAAGGATAACTCTTCCATTGATCTGTATTATGTATTAGTCTTTTCCCTTCCAATCCCTCTTAAATAGCTGTTATATAACATACAAAATTTTAAGCGTTTCTATCTAAAAATTAGGGCTAGAAATTATATACTTTCTAACTGGCCCATTTTAAATTCATAATATGTTTTTCTTTCTCATGATTTTCTCTTAATTCATAAATCAGCATTAAAGGGCAGTTACTGGGATTAGGGAAACGTATGAATCTATATAAATACACATTTTGGTAAAATAATTATGCTAAGACAATTATGCTCTTCTTAATTAGCATGAAACTATATAATTTGTTCACAAACTAAAAGCATCTGCTTAGTCACTGTTAGCTACAAATACAACCTTTCCTGTTTGCTTTCTTTTTCATTCCATCTTGGAGTGAAGCACTCTTGAATTGTCTGCTATGAAAAAAATCCAGACAGTCTAAGGAAGTATACTATGTATTAGAGTTAAATGATATTATCCAATTGTTTTGAGATATTTTAGGAAATATTTAAATTAGACTAGAAGAAGAAGAATTAGTTTGTAATTATTGCTTTTTTTAAATGCAACCACAGACATTTAGAGATGTTAGTTTAAGAGGTATCCAAGTCTGTTACATGCTATAAACACAGCTATCCCAGAATAAGATAAGTCAGAGTGAATTGAAGATTCTGTTGCTCTAGGTTAGTAAGTACTAAGGCCTTCAAACATTAGTTGTTTTTAATCAATGTTGAGGGCAATGGAATTCAGTGGCAATGTGAAAGACAAAGAAAAGTAGAGAGAAATGGAATCATGAAAGAAAATAAAAGAGGAAGAATGATTATAAAATTGTTTACAATGAAAACATAAAAATCCAAAATCAACAGACATAAATCATAAATGACAATGCACTGCCATAAAAACTGATTGGAAACCTGATACCACAGTTTAGTAAGCACTAAAGAACAGATTTTTTTCCCCCCCAGAGTCATAGATCTTTAATAAGGTAATTCAACAGGCAGCTATTTGATAACTGCTTCTATTATGGGACGAAAATGATAGTTCCAGACAAGTGCTCTGTTATGTTTTATTGTGTGTGGTATTCGAACAACTTGGTGCCTGGCATATATCAATACTTCTCAGATCACATTGTAAACTGGAGCTAAACAAAAGACTGGGAAAGGCTCCTAAATAAAACAGCCGGTATCAGGATATTTGCAATTAATGAGTTTTGTTTTGGGATGTTGCCCGGGTGGCCCTCGGCATTTTCTGATATCCAGCAGGGTCCAGCTTCTTGAGACAGAAGCCAACATGGGTTAGATTGTCTGAGTGGCTGTTTCATCCACTCTTTCAGCTTTCCACCTCTGTCGCTGTTAAGGAACGCACTCCACATAACCACAGAAAACCGGAGCGACCGCGGCCAGTGGAGGCGGTGATAATAGCAGAGGTGGCTCCATCTGGGTTCACTTCCATCCACTCCTCAGAGATATTAGGAATCAGGTTTCCACTCAGTGAGAGATGAGTTCCCTGGTGAGGCCTTACCCTTTGGGATACCTGATAAAGGATCAGTAAAATCAGAAGTGTTTGGGTCATCTTGAACTACAAATTTCCGGGAGCTGGTCAGTTTAGGTCTCCAGGTATCAATCACTTTAGGTGTAATTTCTGGGATACTTGCCATTGTGGTAACAGAAGATGAAGATACCTCCATGTCTGTGGTGGCAAACAGATTTTTATTAACGCGGGTAATGTCAGCCCATTGTTTCTGACTGGACTGTTGTATTTTCAAGTAAAGTTTAAGCAAATTTTATGAGAAAGCCTGTTCGAGGATTTCATCAAAACACATCTAAGGAGATTACACCAAATCCCTTTCTTGCAAGGGAAAAAGAAAAACTAAAAATTAATCATAAAGACACATTAAGCAGATTTCAAATTTGAAGACACTCAAAATACTCCTACTGAAACCTCTGGGGTGATTAATGACACTCATGGAAAAGGTAATATGAATCCCACAGACTGTGATTTCCTCATCTTTTTGTGGGACAGCATCATTTCATTTCTTTTTGTGTATTTTTAAAAAATAATTTTGATTGATGGTTGGAAGCTGTATATCTTTCACTGGGGAACCTAGAGTGTAACTTCGTCAGAAAGCACCTGGTTGGTTCTGCATAAACACTCGATCTTGGACTTGACAAGCAGGCTGTCCTGCTTTAGCATAGACCTCCGGCCCATCTGTAGATTCCTGAGCGCACTGAGGGGTCACTGTCCATGGGGAAGCACTGAAGCTTTCCAGAATGCGCGTGGAGTTTTTTTCCCAAAGAGTAAGAGGCAACTCATGCATAAGAAATGGCATTTATGAGCTGATTAAGGGTGTCCTGATACATAGGATCTACCATTCTTTTCTCCCCTCTGAGGAATGAAACAGCTAGTGAATTTTAGAACCAGCGACAGGATCGGGAGTAACTTAACCTCTTAGCGCGTCTATTACTGAGTTCTGCCAAGCAGATTTTCCATCAAAATGGAAGTGTATGATTTTAGGCGAAAACTCCGGAGACCCAAATTCAGACTGGTACAACGGTCACAGATGAAGACTCCAGAACAGATGAAGACAAGGCAGGGGCGGGGAGGCACAGGGAACCCAGTGGACATCTTAATACATCAGAAACCAGCTTCATTCGATGGGGACCTTCTTCATACCACTGAGATCACAGCATTCAAAGGTTCCAGAGATTACCACAAACCATTCCAAAAAAGATCTCTAAAATTGATAAATACACATTTTGGGGAAATGTGTATTTGTTTACTAGGTCTTAGGAAAGGTGAGGAGAGAAGGGGGAAATAATGAAGTTCTGCCATCCATTAAAAATAGATGGCTGCAGGGAACATTCACGATGCGCAGGGGTGAGAGAAGAAAGCTCAGGTGGACGGGCGTGCAGCTGGAATGCAGCCTATGTTAATCCATTGGATTTTTCTTAAGGATGTGCGCCTTGGTCAATGATGGACTATTAACATGCTACACAAGGTGAAGTGCTGAGTAAGAAAAAGTCTTTGGGACCATCGGGGGTTATGAGTCAAAGCACAAAAATGACGGGCTGCCAAACTGCGCAAAAGGAGGGGAGAAGGGGCTGAAAATGCTGAACTGAAGGAAAGAAAAGGTTTGTTAATTCAAAAAAATGAAAAAAAACTAACCAGATGTTGGACCGCCAAATATTTTGTAATCTGGTGTAGTTGAAGTAGGCAAAATTTCTAAAAGAATTAAAGGAACAAGTAATCAGTAAGAAGTAACCAAAAGAAAGCAAAAATTTACGAATTCCATTAACTCAAAAAGTCAAAAGAAAGGACTATAAATTAAAAAATGAACCTACTGGTTAGACTACCTTTCTCTAGATTTCCTATGGAATTGCAAATGGCGAAGGTAAAAAAAAAAAAGTAAGATTCTTCTCTAACTTATCCCCATGATCAAACAGCTCAGCTTTTGCGAAGTTCAAGTTAAATGCTAGGTGGCATGTGTACTGAGTCATTATATAAGGCTGATTATAAAACAATGTTCACGTGCAAATGTGATCCAAAAGAAGCGCCAGGAGGGAAAGGAAGATTCGGTCTTACCGTGGCAGTCCCCTAGATGGGCCGTGTTGCCATATTCTGTGTCTTGTTCAAATCCTCCAGCGCTGTGGTTATGGAAAGCAAACAAGTCTTCAGTTAACAGCCTTCATAGGAACACAAATGAGAACCAGAGCAGAACCAAGAACACAGACAGATTAGTAAGAATGAGCAGAGAGAGAAAAATGGACATTTCAACATAGCTTGCTAAGATGAATACTTGTATTCAACATTTAGTAACTAGAGTGTTTAAGAGAGCAGAAGAGAATTGTTTTCTTTCTCGCCATCTATCCTTTTCCCTTAAGTATTATACTGTCTACAATTTTCTTTTCCTGTCATAGCTCCAGATTTTCTGTTTTTCTTTCTCCCATACAACAACAAAAACAGAAAAAAGGAAAGAAAGAAAGAAAAGAAAAAAGAAAGGTAGTGTTATTGGAATTTTTCTAAAATCCCTAGTTTTAGAGGCCCTGGAGAAGACAGAAGCACATCTGGAGAAGATCTCAGTTAATGTGACAAAGTGTACTTACAGCATCGCTGGGCTCACTCGACCACAGGCCCCTTGGCTTAACCAGCCACAGTATGGGTCTCGAGATGCAATACAAGACCTGTATGCAACCAGACAGAAGGTAACCTGAATTTTCTCATTATCAAAGGTCATGATCCTGAAAGACCCAGGGTAAGGAAAGAAACATCAGCTTACTTTTTACATGATCCATAACGCTCACAGCGACTGAGGGGGATGCGGATAACGCAGCTAGAGAACGCCACATATAAAGCATGATGGTCTTTATCCAACTGTAATGAGATGACCTTTCTGTCCTCCTCATTTTCAGCACTGCACCTATATTGTGGGAGACATTTTCAAGGTAGATGTTTAGTAAGTCAAGAGCTATAGGAACTAGGCGAGGCAAGTGGGGTTTGGTTTTTGCAATTACTGAGAGCTGGGGAGGTGTTAAGGAATACTCTCAGTAGCAAACTACGCAAGTACACAGTTTAGGATGTGATAATTATGTGATTCATCTTCTACTGCTTTGCATGGTTAGTTAAATTTCAGGCTGGACAAAGGGTTTTTTAAAGACTGGCTTCCTGTTCTGATGATAGAAGGGAATTGCACTTGTGAAGAGCATGTTAGGCTATAGGGAAGAAAAAGGATAATGTTCTAATGCATTTTAATCTTCCTGTGCTAACTATTTCTAGATCTCTCCTTAGTCTTCTTTGCTCCATTACTCTCATCTATCTCGTTTGTTTTAATGGTTCATATAATTTTTTATATCAGTGGTTGCAAGAATTATGGTGGTTGTGTGTGTGTGTGTGTGTGTGTGTGTGTGTGTGTGTGTGTGTGTGTCTATCTGCAACCAGCTGTAGCATAGTTCTGGATGCAGCACCCTGAAATAGATCTGTAAGGTAAGAGGGGTGGGGTAAAATATTCTCATTTTCCATAGGTGACAAGGGCTGAATTATTTTTAAATGTATCACTATCCACCCTCCAAACCCTGAGACTCAGGCAAACACCAAATCCGGGTTTTTATTTCAGTGAGAAAAACAAACAAACCACAATACTAATAAGCCAAACCACTACTAATTTGAGGCTTCCCTGGTGGCTCAATAAGTAAAGAATCCACCGGCAATGCAGGAGACCTGGGTTCTATCCCTGGGTTGCAAAGACCCTCTGGAGAAGGAAATGGCAACACACTCCAGTACTCTTGCCTGGGGACTTCCATGGACAGAGGAGCCTAGGGGGGCTACTGTCAATGGGTCACAAGAGTGGGACATAATTTAGCGACTAACCACCACCATTTCTGCTGCTGCTGCTGCTGCTAAGTTGCTTCAGTCGTGTCCGACTCTCTGTGAGCCCTACCAGGCTCCTCCGTCCATGGCATTTTCCAGGCAAGAGTACTGGAGTGGGGTGCCATTGCCTTCTCCATTTCTACCACTGCTAATATAGCGGGCTGAAAGGAAATGACTAGATGAAACAGACGCTGAAGTCTCAAAAAGCGTTCTGGTATAATACACCTACTTTGCATGGTTGTATGCTTCAATCTCTTCCAGTAATACGCTGTCATTCAAAGAGAAAGGGCTGGTCTTCGCCAAAACTTTAAGCACCACGCCAGCTTCTGAGCCAACAAAGATGACTGTGTAGTTCTGGTGGGGTCCGGCAGAATGGTCGACGGCGATGGCCGTCAGTCTGTACCTGCCAGAGGAGGTGAATCAGGTTAGACAGGGGGCCAACAGGAAGGGGGACTACTGAACGGGAGCGGGCCTGCGTGTCTGCCCAGTCTTACCTGATCCGAGTCTTTGTGAACCAGGGTTCGTCGGCAATGGGTGGGACGGCCGAGTCCATCAGGGGGTGGGATTTGATGAATGACAGGGTTTCATCCGGGAAATCGATGGAGGTTTTATATGCTTCCGCAAGACCGTGCTTTGCACAACACCCAGGCCTGAAAGAAAAATAGTGTGTTTTCCCCTCCTCACAGTTTGTATCTAGGGAAAAGGTGTCTATTCTGGAAGAAAACGTTAAGAGAGGAAGGAGAGTGAGCCAAACTCTCTGAGTAACATTATTTCCACGAACTCTGTGGGCTCTCCACATGCAGGCTCTCAGTCCTAGTCACTGAGTTTCTATCTGCGGCGCTGCACAGGGACACCCTTCCTGGAGAGGGAGGGGGCCCAGCTGCTCTCTGAGGATGCATGCTTCCAGTGACCAGAGGGCTTTGTTCCAGGGCTTTGTCACTGGAAGCATGAGGAAAGGACAGAAATCCTTTCCGTCTTTACTGTTTTCCTACCTTGGCTTTGGTACTTTGTCTTCAGGGACCGCTGTCCAAACAGAATCTGGAGTTTTCTGTTCTTTAAACCGTCCTTTGAATACTTTTTCAATGTCATCCATGCTAAACGCACAGACTGCGGAACCAGGAATGCTGAAAAAGAGGAACAGCATCAGGGGACGGCGGACCTGTTCTGGGTTCCCACAAACAAGACACAGAGCGCCTTCTGAAGCGCTGAGGGTCGGTTCTCACCTGTTGAGCTGTGTGGTGAAAACCCCTACCACTGTGGGAATGCCATTGATTTGTATTATGTCTGTAATAGACTGCAGAACATCAAAGTAGAAAAAGGAATCTCCAGGGACAGAACAGTTAAGCCGAGCCTTCAGAAACGAAGTCCAGTGCTTCTCCAGGACGCGCTGGGAGCCACCCATGTCGTTTTTACATATGCGGGCCACACGTGAATAGACAGCCTGCCCAGGGCACAAAAGCAAGGCGACAGGATCATGAGCATGGGGGGAGAACAGGAGCAAAAAGCTGCCAGATAAGGGAGGGACAAAAAATGATAAAAGATACACGTGGTTGAGAAGACTCCAGCAGCCTTCCCTCTAGGCATCTGTAGAGTAAGAATGTAAATTGTATTTACCTGTGAGAAAAACAAAAAAGGAGGGCCATTTTCCTGTTCTACCAAACAAGCTCCCTAAGAAGTGAGCCACTGGGCTGCCTGGCTGGATGGAAACCATTCCCATACTTCATTCCCCACTTAGCTTCTTATATTGTTAATGAAACGCACCGTCCTTAAACCTGGCATAGAAGGAGATGCAATATTTTAGAATCTTACGGACTTGGACTGAAGTACTTGTCAATGAACAGGGGCCCTTCCTTTCCATCCTGCCTTTTGACACTAAGAAAGAACAGCTATCAATAGATTTCTAAAGAGTTAAAGAAGCATCCATAGCTCAAGGGTGCCTGCAGCACATTCTCTGTAGTAACAGGAAAAAATAAATAAAACCTTCTCAAGGCTGCTGTTCCCACTCTGGCCATTGTTCAGTTATTTCCCAGCAACTATTCTCTTGCTAAGCAACACAACTCTCTGCACTTGGCCCTGAATGCACCGAGTGCTGGAAAACATGCAAAGACCTACCAAGGTGGGCTCAATTCCATGCAATGCGAGTGCACAGGCATATACTTGCCTTGCCTAAGTTGTTATGTTCTACAGCAATTTCTCGAAAGAAGAAATAGACGTAGTTTCCGTATTCTATAGCATGCAGAAAGTGTGGCTCTGAAAGAGAAAGTGAGAACAAACTGGTTCCTGAAGGGTAATTCAATTAGCATCATAGTCCGACTGCTAGGCATGACTGACAGACATCACACTGCTACTTTCAAGCCAAGAACTTTGATATGCCACCAAGTTTCTGGAGTCCCATTATGGGTATGTTGAAGATTTAGGGAACCCAGAGTCTTTAATGTTAGCTAATGGACTAGAAAAAGCCTACAGGGAACTGAACTACAGCAAAGGTCTTTGTTTCAACAGATTTATTCATTAACCTATTTAGCTAGTAAAGGAAACTTTTTATGTTGAAAATTAAAAATCTTGATTTCTAGACTCCAAAGAACAAAATAACTCTGAAGATATGAACTAACAGTTCCCAGGGTTAAACTTTCCAGGATAATTAGAAGGAAGTGGGCAAGGAGTAGTGCGTGCATTTAGTTAGGCAAATGGTACACAGAATGGTGATTTTTTTTTTTTTTTTGAGGTCACCTAAGATAGAAATCTACTTTCTAGACATAGCTACTGGTCTCCTCATTTCCCACTAATGCAGCCAACCAAGGCAGCTTGTACTGGGCTCTAAATTAACAATATAAAGTCATGCACTGAACTTTCCAATGCCAGGGCTCCTGTTCCCATGTACCCATCCTGCCACCCCTGGCAATACTGCTCTTCAAAGGTACCTTTGATCCATTTGGAATCATATTTTATTGTACGAAGAGCAGATCCATCACCCATGCTTCGATAAATAACAGCATCACTGGCCAAGAAGTCAGCCACTGTGGCAGAATACAGCTTCCCATCTGAAACCAAGGTTATAATTTAAATAAAAATAGCCACAGTTATCATAAGTTTATTATCTTATGTGTGTGCTAAGTCATTTCAGTTGTGTCCAACTCTTTGCAACCTTATGAACTGCAGCCTGCCAGGCTTCTCTGTCCATGGGATTCTCCAGACAAGAATCCTGGAATGGGTTGCCATGCTCTCCTCAGGGGATCTTCTCAACCCAGGGATCGAATCCACATCTATGTCTCTTGCACTGGCCGGCTGGTTCTTTACTACCAGCGCCACCTGGGAAGCCCATGTTTTCCCATGTAGTCTGTTATATCCTTTGGAGTGTTTTCACTGACATCATTGCTATATATACAAATAAATCTAAAACCTGATGCTCATAATCAACTTGTGACAGGTTGACCTGTACTATCTAAGTTTATAGATGAGAACTTGGAGCACCAAGAAGGTAAGCAACTTATTCAAAAAAGGCTTCCCTGGTGGCTCAGATGGTTAAAGAATGTGCCTGCAATGCAGGAGATCCAGACTCGATCCCTGGGTTGGGAAGATTCCCCTGGAAAAGGGAACGGCTCCAGTATTCTTGTCTGGAGAATTCCACGGACAGAGGAGCCTGGCAGGCTACAGTCCATGGGGTAGCAAAGAGTCGGACATGACCGAGCGACAAACACTTTCACTTTCAGCTTATTCAGGGTCACTGGCCTAACAACAGAGCCAAGTGTCCGAATACTTATAATATGCTCACTTATAATTCCTCTTTTTTGAAAATCTGTTCATAGCTTTTAGTCTTTGAAACACTCATGTCAAGGTAGCTATTCTAGTTATGAGCTTTTTTCCTTCCTTTAAATTCCTCTTGCATCTTCAATGTCATTAATCATTTATATTCATTACACTAAAGAATCTTACCAGCAAAAAGGGCAACATTAGTTTGTCTGGCATCAAATGGGCATCTTGCCAGGCCACTAATTTCTTCTCCATCATACTCTAAGGTATTCAACTACAAAAGAAAAATAAATAGCTAGTGTCACATCTGTTCAATGTACCTGTTTGAAGGCAATACTGCTTTATTTGTACTGAAATTCTATGGGAAAAATTCTGTCTTTATTCTTTCATAGTGTTAGAGATAAGACACATTACTAGATTTATAGAAGAAAGGATTCGACACTAACACCACACCAGTAGAGGAAGAAGAATTGATTAAAAACAGCACACTGTATAAAATATACTTACCTTATAGTATCTACACATGGGATTAAACGCATTGGTGCCACAAACAAAAACCATCTCATCGTTTCTTGGAACAAATACTTTAATAAAGTTGTGGCATTCATCCTAAAGAAAGTAACAACGACACTACCATTAGACATTCCATGTGCCTACATCGTGGGCTCAAGCCACCATACAGACTCAATCTAGTGATCATATATTTCTTTTACTTACTTTATGCTTGCCTTTCATAGCACAGTTTTCTCGATCCTGTTGTCTTGACCGCCATGTCAGTTTCTGTATCAATCGAGCAAAACCAAAGTTCAATATTTTAAATATTGAGGGGAGAGGGACATTACCCAAGTTCTAAGGGAATGCAAATAAATTTGCCAACTACAGTTGCTCACCTTGTTTGGTATTACTTCTGTTTTGGGGATTTCATTTAAGTTTACTGTATAAACTTGATCCCTGTTGGAAACAAGGCAGTAAGTCATATCATGTGAATACATAAAAATGTTAAGCTGCTTCTTATTTTATTTTTACAGAGCTGCTTTTATTGTGTTTTAGAGATCATTTGGATTTTCTCTGTCTCCAACAAAGTCAACAAAGAGTACTTTTTCATTAGTGAGATGCTTTTATATATCACTGTGGTTAGGGAGTGAAGAAAGTCCTTTTCTTCAGGCATGGGTCAAATGACTACTCAGTATTAGCATAGACATACTTTCAATATTTACTTGAATAATTCCAAGTTAAAAAAAGACTAAAGAAAAAAAATTTTTTTTTTCTCCTGCTGCTTTAGGAATAAAGAATGGTGTCTGATTTCTTGACTGCAGTAATAAAACGGGACTGCTGAAGGCTTTTGCTGTATTTTGTTCCTGGTACACAACGCTGACTCTTCTCAAGTGAGTATTTTTGGCTACTTGCAATTTTTGATCACAATCACATATTAGTTTTTCATGAACTAGACACATTAATGCAAGCACCACAAGAGAAAAGAATTTTAATCTAATAAACCAACGAGGGGAAAATTACCTGCCAGCAATATAAAGTGTGTCTCGAATTTTCAACATCAGCTGAAAGTCCAGCCTGTGCTGTGATTCATTGCCTGAAGGACGTCCTCTAAAAACCGGATATTGCCTTGAATCTGCAAGTAAAAACGGGCTAAACCATCAGTCAGGATTACGGAGCTGAAGAATCGATATACAGCATTGATTAGCTGTATATACTAGTTGTAGAAGGGTTTTAACTAAATTCTTTTCTTAAGGTCTTGAATATGAATGAATAAGAGATGGTGAGTATCACCAAATGGTCTTTTTCTTTTTAACTGAAAACATATAACCTATATATAGGTTGCTTTAGAAAAGTGCCTAACTAAATTGTCCCATTTTCTTCAGACACTAGGAAATGATTATGGATAAATGAGGATGTAAAACATTTTAAAGACATAAAATCCTCTTTCTAAAAATGAATATGCTTAGAAAATTAAAACCAAAACAACCCTTCCTTCTTAGAAAAGAGTATTCTTTAGATTACTTACAGTGATAGTCAACAGTATTAAGGGGTTCATCATCTTCAGGAAAGCTGACTGCCCTCAACTGGGAAATCAGTAGCAGCAGCATGTAGGCACAGAGCAGGAAGAACCTCATGGTTGGGCCAACGTGAAGGCAGAGCAGCCCCTCCTCAGAGAGTCCACTTAGCTACCTGGAAAACAGAACGAGTGTGGAAAGATCTCTGCTGTGATCAAAGAGCTTTGCCATTTGTAATCAGTTCAGTTTCCGTCATGAGCTCTCTCCAGCGTCCCCCTCCCATCAGAAAGATGGCAGTGGTGGAGGAGACACCTCTGAAAACACAGGCCAAAGGCGGCATTCTGCCAAGTTTGATTAAAGCATCTGGTGAACATACTGAATTTTTAGGCCCATTTGCAAGAGTTTTTGAGGTAACTACGTATGTCATCACAGCAAAATCACCAGAACCACAAACAGAAATGCTGGCTGCTGACTTGGCAAGAAGATGGGCAAAGTTGGGATTAGAATTTTAATTAAATGCCAATCTGCCTCCCTTCCCCCATCCCTGAAATAAATCCAGTACAGCTTGTCTCTGCCCTCCCCATCCCCCCAAAATGCCCAAGCTGCCTCGAGAGTATCCAAGGAGCTGATGGGCCTGTAGCCCCTCTCAGCCCCTAAAGGCACTGCCAAATTCCCAGCATTATTCAAGCTACCCCCTAAATTCTTAAGTAGAACAGTCCCCTAAGCTTAGAAAGAACAGCATGAAAGCAATGACATGAGTGACCTTGAATCAGGGTGAAAGAGAATGAAAAGAAATGAAATGATTTCACGATCAATCAATCAGGCAAAGCAGGGCAGGGATGACCAGCACAGCTGACACCAGGCCACTGGGGAAGTCTATATTTTTACATGAAAGCATTTGGACACAAACCAATACCCTAAGTATGCCTGTCCTCTTAGCTTTATTAAGCTTTAGAGCCATATGGGGCCTTAGGGACCACCTAGTCCAACCCCCTCATTTTTCAGATAAGAAAACTAAGGCCTGAAAAATTAAGGGACTCACTGAATTTCATGGAACTATTTAGGGCAAGATCAGAGCGTCCAGACTGACATCACCTGAGTCTCTATCCAGATGTTTTTCATCAAATTAGATCATGAAATTAAATGGGTTTTTCTCCTTAGAGAATAGAGCATTACAAAAATAATCTTTGGGGGGTAATGAATATACTCATTACCTTTACTGAAGTGCTGTTTCATAGGTGTAGGTTTATGCTAAATTTTATCAAGTTGTACAGTTATATATGCAGTGTATTGCATGTCAGTATACGAACAAAGCTTATAGCATTTTTTGTACATTATTAGCTGTAATTTTTTAAAATCTTTAAATATTATTAATTAATTACGAAAATAAACTAAGGCCCTGCTGGGACAATGGATATTTTTGTGAAATGGTAAAAGCTCTGCTTCGTAACAGTATCACCCCTTCCTTGACCAAAACTGTCATTTACTGCTATTATACTGTTAGGCTCAGTCTTTTATATCTAAAAACTTTAGCAGGGATCATAAGAATCACTTCAAATTCTTGGGGAGTTCAACCACTCAACTAATACTTACTATATACCTCTTTCATCATCATCTTCTTTTTTTTTTGCTGTGCCACACAGCATGCGGGATCTTAGTTCCCCAACCAGGGATTGAATCCACACCCCGGCTAGAGTCTTAACAACTGGACTGCCAGGGAAATCCCTTTAATTTTTTTTTGCTTCATCTTCTTAATGTCAAAAACACAGATGCACACACATGCATTCTTTGTAACACTTTCAATATTTATCTTTTTAACCGAAGTAGAAGCCATGTATATATATGCAACATTTGGAATCCTCGTTTTACAAAAGGAGAGAAAAATATTGCAATACAATTTTACTCAATGTACAACTAGTCCAGTAGTAAGTTAACACATTTAAAATGTCCTGAAAATAGTCTGGTGGAATGGAACCTGCAGCATCATCATCTTGTACTTGAGTTGAAAGACTGTAGAACTTGGTCGTGATGGGATTTGGGTTTGAATGGAACTCCACCACCTACTGGCTTATCAACCTGGGAAAGGTTCTTCAATCTCTCTTAGCATTAGCTTATTTATAAGATGTGAATAATACCACCTTCTCCATTGGGTTAAAAAGAACTAAGTGCCTGACACCTACAGATTCTGAGCAAAGTTAATCCTCCTCTCTCTTTTCCTGTAGGACACCATGCATATGACCAAATTGACCTTAACAACATGGGCAGAGTCTGGGGAAAACGCATCCTAAAATATTAAAGCTATTTGGTCACTTGTTTTCCCAAAGGTTTAAAATGCTAAAGTTGTTTTTAGAATAAATTTTACAACTTGAGCCTATTTATCAAACATAGAAAAGAAAGTAAAAAGCAATCACTAATAATCCTACCATCCCAACCCAACAACTATGATGATCTGGTTCTAGTTTTCTTGCCACATGCATATATTTTTCAATCTTCACAGAAGAGAACCTCTTTCAATTACTACTTCTCCTTAAGTGGCATCTCCCTATCTTGCTTTTCCACAGTATTTTGTCAATTTTAAAGACTCTAAAGAAGACATGCTCCAAAATCACTGCAGACAATGATTGTAGCCATGAAATTAAAACATTTATTTGTTCCTTGGAAGGAAACCTATGACAAATATAGACAGAGTATTAAAAAGCAGAGATATCACTTTGTCAACAAAGGTCCATATAGTCAAAGCTATGGTTTTTCCAGTAGTCATTAAGGATGTGCGAGTTGGACCATAAAGGCTGAGAACCCAAGAATTGATGTTTTGGAACTGTAGTGCTAGGGAAGACTCTTGAGAGTCCCTTGGGCTGCAAGGAAATCAAATCAGTCAATCCTAAAGGAAATCAACCCTGAATATTCATTTTAAGGACTGATGCTAAAGCTGAAGCTCCAATACTTTGGCCACCTGATGAGAAGAGCTGATTCATTGGAAACGACCCTGATGCTGGGAAAGATTGAAGGCAAAAGGAGAAGAGGACAGCAGAGGATGAGATAGTTAGATAGTATCACTGACTCAATGGACAAGAGTTTGAACAAACTATGGGAGATAGTGAAGGACAGGGAAGCCTGGCATGCTGTAGTCCATGGGGTTACAAAGAGTTGGACACGACTGTGTGACTGAACAACAATATACATTTATATATACATGCGTGCGTGTGTGCTCAGTCATGTCTGATTCTTTGTGACCCCTTGGACTGTAGCCTGCCAAGGTCCTCTATCCATGGGATTTTCCAGGCAAGAACACGACAGTGGGCTGCCATTTCTACCTCCAGGAGGTCCTTCCAACCCAGGGATCAAATGCACATCTCCTATGTCTTCTGCTGCACTGGCAGATTCTTTCCCACTGTGCCACCTGGGACACTGTGTGTACTCAGCTATAAAAACGAAACAATGCCATTTGCAGCAAAATGAATGGACCTAGAGATTACATACTAAGTGAAGTAAGCCATAGAGAAAAACAAGTATGATATTGCTTATATGCGGAATATATAAAAATGATACAAACGAACTTATTTAGAAAACAGAAATAGACCCACAGACAGAGAAAACAAACTTATGGTTACCAAAAGGGAAAGGAGGGTAGGGATAAGTTAAGAGTTTGGGATTAACATACACACACTAATATATATGAAATAGATAAAACAGATAAGCAATAAGAACTTACTATATAGCACAGGAAATTATACTCAATATTTTGTAATAACCTATGAGGGAAAATAGTCTGAAAAGGAATATATATATGTGTGTGTGTGTGTGTGTGTGTCTATAACTGAAACACTTTGCTGTATACCTGAAACTAACACAACACTATAAATCAACTATACTCCAAAAAAAAAAAAGAGACCCTGGACATATAAAAATATAAAAATATGAACTGTTGCCCTAGGAATTAAGTTCTGCTAGGACATCAATACCACACTGGATGTTTCTGCTGGGTATCAGATGGAAAAATGAGAAACACTAATGAATCCTAAAGAAACATAGAAACATTTGCCTGAACACAAGATAATTCTGTGAATCTTTGTCCACTGGGACAGGTAACTGAACAGTTCCCATCATGTGGGCAGAGCTTCCATGCCCCAGACAGCAAGGCAGGGAGGGGCACTCACCAGGAAGAGTGTCTTTTACAGCTGTAATTCCAGCATTGAGATGAGGATGGAATCACTGCTGACTCACTGGCAAGCACCGAGCTGCTGGCTGAGCCATCATTTCCTATAACTCATTCAACTGACACTGCAGAAAGCAATTTCTCGCTATACCCTGTTCTCCACCAATCTCATCTTCCAAAAATAAAACCCCACTGCTAATTACTTCCTGTCCCTGCCTAAAGCTGTATTTAAAAAACTACTTTCAGATTTGCCATAGAAATTATAAATGGAAATATTTAATGTGAAATACATATCAAAGCAAAGCTGAGTAGGGAAGGAAAGAATTTGGAAATACCTGAGAAAAATGGACCAACAAGGAGATTTATTTGTATGTAAACCATTTAGACTACTTTGTTCTCACCTTATTTAAGGAAATATTTAATCTCAGGGTTCCAGGGCTAGTGAGACTATCAAACCAATTATGTGGAATGAAGGCAAGACATGAGGCAGGATGAGATGTTGGTAAAGAACATAGACTTTGAGGTTAGAAAGATCTGAGTTTTGTTTTACTTTTTTTAGAGTTTATTTACTTGGCTGCGCAGGGTCTTCGTTTCACCATGTGGGATCTTCAGTCTTTGCTGCAGCGTGCAGCATCTTCCAGCTGCAGCACATGAACAATTAGTTGTGGTGTGTAGGATTTCATTCCCTGACCAGGGATCAAACACTGGGCCCCTGCATTGCAAATTCGGAGTCTTAACCACTGAGCCACCAAAGAAGTCCCAGAAAGATCTGAGTTTAAACTTGCTTGTGCCATTTACTTCCTGGCTCTGAGACCTTATTTAAGGAGACTTAACCTCTTTAAGCCTCAGTTTCTTCAAGTGTAAAATATGAATAATTACCTTTACTACCTCACAGGTTCTTCTGAGAATCTATACAAAACAACTAACACAGAATCTGGTCCATAGTAAATCTCTAGTAAATTTTAGTGAATATTATCATGACTATTATTGTTACATCTTATGAGGCAAAAGGAAAAAGTGTTTATTCTTTAATTTTGTATAACTACCTACAACTGTCTTATGTACATCATCATAACAATAATAGAGGTATTGGAGAAGGCAATGGCACCCCACTCCAGTACTCTTGCCTGGAAAACCCATGGACGGAGGAGCCTGGTGGGCTGCAGTCCATGGGGTCGCGAAGAGTCAGACACAACTGAGAGACTTCACTTTCACTTTTCACTTTCATGCATTAGAAAAGGAAATGGCAACCCACTCCAGTGTTCTTGCCTGGAGAATCTGAGGGATGGGAGAGCCTGGTGGGTTCCATCTACGGGGTCGCACAGAGTCAGACATGACTGAAGTGACTTAGCAGTAGAAGATAAGGTACAGCTTCACAGGCACAGATGCCTCCAAGGAGGAGGAGGGAACCACATTTCTAATGTGTACGTTTATAGTAAAGTACCTACTTACATGAGGTCATTCCTCTCAGTGAGAGAGCAGGGGTACTTGAGTAAGTACAGCTTGGACTTTCTTACATGGGGTTCCCCTTACACTCCTGATTTTAAGCTTAAATATAAAGACAAAAGCTCTTTAAAGGAGTTCAGAGTTGCCAAGATAGCCAGGGTTTGAAATGATAGGATTTAGGAGAAAAGGGAAGTACAAGGAAATGAGCCCCACACTCAGCAGTTGAGTTCACATTATGGGGTTTGCTAGTTATTAAATTATATAAAGGTGTGAATGTAGTTATAATGAAATGCCAGATTTTTGGCAGTCTCAATTTAGGACCCACCAACAAGGTGGGGGGACAGGGGTCCTAGAAATATTCAAAGCCTTTCATTTGGACCTCTGAAAATTATAGTATAGATCTTTAGAGACTGATCAAGCCTTATAAAAACTCACTAAGTCTGGACTGGATGAATGTAAATTCCTCTCCCTCTAGCTATTTACAGAAAAGATAATCACCCAGAGACTATAATTTTTTACACAAAGTGCTCATTCCAAAAGAAATGACAAGACATTTCAAGAACTAAGAGAGAAAAAAGACAACAGAAAATAAGACTCAGGTACTAGAATTCTCAGATATAGTTTTAAAAGCTATGTTTATTTTGTCCAAAAAAAAAAAAAAAAAAAAGATGACAAGATGAAGAATTTCACCAGCTCCCTAGAATCTACTGAAAAAGAATTATTAAACAGAAATTCTCCATCTAAAAAGCACAGAATTACAGCTTTTTGATAGATGTCTTTAGCAACATATTTCTTACAGCTGAAGAAAAGATTAGTGAACTGGAGATGCATTAGTAGAAATGATCAGACAGAAACACAGACAGCAAAAAAGTTGGAAAAAACAGACCAATGAGTAAGAGATACATAAGATCTTGTGAAAAGATGTTATATACGGGAATCCCTGAGAGTGAGGAGAGAAAAATGAATAGAATCAAAATGTGACAAGATAATGGCCGCAAAGTTGATGAAAGACAATATGACACCTATTAAAGGAGTTCTGAGAACTTATAAACACAAAGAAAAAACACACGCATATCCATCATAGTCAAGATGCTAAAAATAAACATTTTAAAAATGTTAAAAGCTAAGATATTTTACTCTCAAGAAGCAAGAATACTGACAGCTGACTTATCAATAGAAATGATGGAATCCAGTAGACCACAGAATGACGTTTTTAAGTGCTGAAGGAAAATACGTTTCCAGCCTAAAATCTTATAATCAGTGAAAATGTGCTTCAAAAATGAAGCGAGATAAGATGTTTATGACAAGCAAAAACCGAGAGATTTATTGTGTAACAGACACAAAATAAAAGAAATACTGAAAGGAAGTTCTTTAAGTACTTAACCTTAAATTTTTCTTCGAAATTTATAAGGTTGGTTAATACAGGTTCTTTTACGGTTAAAGCATAGTGGCCATATTTGGAATTAATGAATCCCAGACAGAGAAACTGATCTATAGTCTATCTCCCATAAAACTATATTAATTCAAAGGAAATGAGAATTCAGAAATAGAGCAGGCCTACTTAATTTTCTCCCCAGTCCAAAGAATTAAAAAAAAAAAAAAACCCACGCTGATTTTAGATCCCTGGCTCTCTTCTGGAAATGCTCCTTCTCAAACAGGAGCTGCTTAGACTCATACTCCCCCAACCTCAGGATCTGAAAGGGGAGTTGCTTCTTCCCAGTTTCCCAGTGCCTTTGGGAAACCTTGGGAAGACCCATACAAATCAATCTGGAGACCTTGAGCTTCTAGCCTTTTACAAAAAAATCTTTTGCTTATTGAGGTTCTTTCCCTCCTCCTTTCTTTTAGCTAATAACTTTCCAGTCACTTTCTCTAAGAAAAACATTTCAAAGACTTTAGCAGTCCTGGTCCATGGTTCCACTCTCAGACTTGCTATTAGTTATAGATTCTTCATCCCCCAGATCACGAAGTCAAGCATTACATGCTTTGATCCCAAACTTTTGTCCTTCTAGCTTGCTTATCTGACTGCTTTCACCATGACAACACTTTCTTCTCATCAGGGCCTTGAGGCCACTTTCTTCTCATCCATTATCCATCCCCAGTCTTGACACTTTATCCATCTTACATGTGATATTCAGTAGTCAATCACTTCAACAACACTTTTGCCTGGACTCTAAACTCCCTCATCCTTTGTTTCTGTGTCAGAGGTTCTCACAAAGTTTCTACTGTGGATGAACTCAGCCTTCTGCACCTGTTCCAGAGCAGCTGAGCAATGAAGTCAACCACAGTTTATGGTAATTTGGTACGTACTAATGTCATAGTTATAAAACTGTGGGGTCCACTATTTTTCTACTAGATTTGCCCACATCCCGAATCAGTAAGTTTAAACTTTCCCCTTTCTCCTCAAGGCCCTTATCTCTTCTCCCTCCTCACTCTATAAATTCTTCCCTCCTACCTGGAAGCTACTTCACCTAGAAAATAAAGCCTTAAGATAAGAACATCCTTATTCCTTCCCCCTTCCTATTACCAAGAATATCAACCTATATGATTCTTCCTCTAGTTTTCCTCCTTTTCTCTTGCTTTAAGAGGATTTCACTCCCCAACTCCTCTCCATGTGCCTTAAATCCAATCCCTGCTGTTTTCCCTGGAACAGAAAAAACAAACAAACAAACATGGATTATGTTTTTCTCTACTGGCATATTCTATAATTTTTTATTGCATAAAAACTATCCATCAGCACTTAAATTTGCTCAAACCGCTCTCATCTCAAAAAAAAAGAAGGTGAAAAAGCTCCATGACCTCAGATCTCTCTCCAGCCGCAACTTACCTCTTTCCTTCCATTCACGGACACTGACAAAAGGTTCTTCATTCTCACTGTCATTATCTCTGCACCCTCCACTCTGCTTTCTCCTTCCTCTGTTCTAGCTCCTCTCTCCATAGTTCCTTTCTAAAAACACTGATGACCTCCAGGTAGCTCAACACAATGGATGGTTTCTAGCTCTATGTCATGGGATCCCTCAGTAACCTAAAACACAGATGATGGTCCACAGCTTTTTCAAGCCCTGGGGATCCTTCCCTTCCCTTCTGCCACATTCTTCTGACCTTTTTACCTACTTTCTGGCTACCCCTTGTTTGTTTCCCATTCATTCTGTAGATGAAGTGAGATGAGGTTTTCAGAATATAAATCCCATCACAGAATTTCATAATCCTCCAGGAACTTCTTATTACTCCTAGGACAAAGTCCAAATCTCTGCCATGAGGCTTTTCCTGATCTGAGTCCTGGCTCCCTCTCCAGCCTTATCTCAAGCCTCTCTCCCTCTTTGCTTGTGTTTCTACCACCTGACCCCGGAATGTGTCAGGTGCTACCTAAATGCCACCAAGTCTTTGCTCCTCTCTCCCTCTGGACGGCCTTTCCTGCCTCCCATCCTTGACCTAATTAAGTCCTCCTAATTTTTTCAGAGCTTGGGGAAGAGTTTTCCCAGTCCCTTGGGGCAAGCATGTCTCACAGTTGTCAACATTGACACAACTGTGAATAAAGTGTAAAGGAAGCAAGAAACAAAAGAACTAATCGTGTGCCCTGAATACCACGAGCTCTGGTAAATCTCTCAGGGCAAGATTAGCATTTTGGATTTCTGTCTGATTTAGATTTATTTAATACTGTTAAAACAACAACGAGAGCAGCAAACCCAGGGAGGACAGGCACCCCGGGTTCTGTTCCCAAACAGCATTTATTCTTTTATTTGAGAGTGCTGTGAACAGCAGGAGAGAACAGGGGTGGACCCGAGGCTGCAGCATAAGGGGTACCATTCATTCCACAGTCTGTGAAATTCCAGGGGGCACTGTCCACATGGCAGTCGATGAGAAAGACGGCCCGCGGAGTTACAGGAGTTATGTCTATGGCTTGACAGCCTCACATGACAAAACGGAAAAGGAGCAATGGGTTTAAGAAGACTGAAAAAGAGCGAAGAGAAGAAAGTTAATTGCTATTCCTTGGAGTCTACCAACACACAGAGGGTTGTAATTGAAGGTCAATTACAAAAGAGAAGTTTATGTTTATAGAGCACTCACATTTCTAGATTCTAGGCAGTTCATTCTGTGTAGGGCTATGGATTTTAATTGGTGCTCAACATCAGTATTTAATGAGAATGGTATGGCAGCCAGGCTGACAGCATAACCTCTGGAGTATAAGAAGATGAGAAGAAGGGATGATGACACGGATTTCAGAAGACCTCTAAGCAGAGTTAGGGGTTCTCTGGGTCCTTCTGAGCAGCGTAGGTAGCTTCTTACATCCAGGCTCATTTAGTGATTCTTGACTGATAGAGTCTCTCGGGAGAGCATTAGCTCTCTCACTTAAGAAATTCTCAATTGACATTCCACCCCATAGCCACCCACTCCTCTTCTGCACAAGGGCTTTGGGACCATGCACCAGGTATGAATAAATGTCTTCCCTGACCCTGGGGCATGAAGAGACGTCTGAAAGCCCCCTGACTTCGAGAGATGGTTCCTCCCTGTACTGTTATGTTAATGACACTTTATAATTAACAACTTACAACACTGCCCCCTGGCACGCTGAGGAAATGGCAAAGCAGCTCTCTGACACCGCCCCCCACCCCCAACACAGATGAAGCCCTGCAGACATGTCAGAATCTAGAAGGATGTGCCTTCTGATGGAGCAGGGAAGAGTCGGTCTGGAGGACTGGAAGCTTGGGACTGGAAGGCGCATCAGGGCTGCTTCTCCCATGGACACCAGCAGCGGGGGCGGAAAGGGACCAGGCACCAGGTCACTTCACTTTGGGGGCTTGAGTTTCTTCATGTAATAAAAGGTAGGTACATTCCAAGTGTAGGAGCACTTTTTCTCAGTCTGTGAGCTCC
The DNA here is from genome assembly GCF_002263795.3 of Bos taurus. Classification (NCBI taxonomy): domain Eukaryota; kingdom Metazoa; phylum Chordata; class Mammalia; order Artiodactyla; family Bovidae; genus Bos; species Bos taurus. The sequence goes on from NC_037337.1 coordinate 62,664,150, forward strand.
TTCTGGGGTTGGAGGGCAGATTCTAACTTTCCTGCCTGCTCAGTTAAACATCCTGGTGACTTTTTCTCAGTCTGTGAGCTCCTTCTGGGGTTGGAGGGCAGATTCTAACTTTCCTGGCTGCTCAGTTAAACATCCTGGTGTAACACCCACTGCTCCACATGGCCTTTCCCTGTCACATACCAGCATTTCAAGTGACTCCATCGCAAACTGGGTCCCCCTGATCCTAAGGCTGCCTCCATTACCTCCCCGTCTCTCACCCCCTCTCCAGTCAAACTTCTATGATAAGAAGTCTGAGCTCACTGTCTCCCTTTTCTTACTTTTTATTAAAATTTTAATCCCCCCCCCAGTCTAACTTCAACTCTTGCCCATCAGCTACCATATGGTCAAATCCAAGTCAATTCTCATTTTAAATCTTCTTTCATCTCCCTGAAATATTCAGTCATGTTGGTCCTTCCATCAGATCTTGAAAGTGGACCTCTGGATTTCCTAGTTAACTCCTCATTTCTCTAGCTACTCCATTTCAGCAACCTTCCCAAACTTGTCCAAACGTGCCCACCCTTAGATGTGGTTCTTCATGACTCCAACTGGCTCTTTGGAGATTCACCCACATCACACCCACCTTCTTCACTACCAGCAGTTAACTGATGAATTCTCAACTCCATGTGCCCAGCAGAGACCATACTCCTCAGCTCCAGATCCAGTTGTGCAACTCTCCTGCTAGATATTTTGGCTTATAAAATATAGGCAACTTAAATTTGGAAGGTGCAAGCCTGAAATTCAGGTACTGTGCCTTGACTTATACTCTTGTTAAATTCCCTACAGAGGGCAGGCTCTGAGCTTCAAATGCTTGGGTTCAGATTCATGCATTATCACTTATCAGCAATGTGACCCTGGGTGTGCTACTTTACCTCTCCAAGTCTCAAGTTTTCATGCCTAAAATGAAGATAATTTAGCACTAACATTACAATGATTCAATGAAATAATCTACTCAAAGCACAAAGCTAAATCTCTTGTACTTGGTATAGATGCAACAATTACAACTATTATTGTTGCAATTACTGTTACAACAATTGTTGTTGTTATTTGTATTTCAACATCCTACTTGGTCACTGAAGCCTTAAACCTGGGAGTCACCCTACATCTCCCCTGCCCCACCATCCCATTTTCAACCTGTCAGTACATCCTATTGATTCTCTCTTTTCAACATTCTAGAATCCACTCTGGACTGGTTTCTGCCCTTCTAGACTTCTAGTTGAGTCTCCACAAAGCCACCAGAATAATCTTCTCAAAGTACAAATAGCATCATGTTAATTCCTTGTCTAAAAACTATTTTATGGCTCCTGAAGGCCTATATAATAAAGTCCAAATTCATTTCCAAGATGTACAAGGTCCTCCACAATCTGATTCTTGCTAGCCACTCTGTTTAAGCTTTAGATGCTTCCCAACCTTGATCCTAAAGTAGTGTCTTCTACACACACTGTTCTCCCTCAAAAGCTCTTCCTGAAAATTGTCTACTTACCAGCTCAAAATGTCCCTGGCCTTTGCCACTTTCCCATTCTTCCCATACTCCAAATCCCTCTCTCCCCAGGCTCCTCTGTTTCCCTCAGGATGACTAATCATATGATACTGCGTAAATACTTCTAACACAGAACTTACCACTCATCATGTTACTTATTTCCACATTTTCCCTACTAAACCAGGACTGCTTGAGAAAGAGTACATTGTACTCATCCTGTTTATCCTTTGCATCAGGCACAGAGCCTGGCATGTAAGGAAGTCTTCAATGAGTATGTAACGGATAGAAGAAAAAATAGACAAAGGCTGCACATGTGATTGACTTAGCCGTGATGGCACAGGTGCCTTGGCTTGAATGCTTTGCCACCATTGCCACAAACACCAAGTCTTGTGTCTACTACTTTCCTCTGACAGCACTGGTACATAAGCCTCAACAGCCCCGGGCACTTCTAGGTGCTCCAAAACCAACAGGTTCTTACTAATGGCAACAGATGCCTCTTTTCACACCTTCGCATCATTAACAAACTGCTCTTTAATCCAGGAGGGATGGGCAACACAGGCCAAGACAAGTGATTTCTGTCACCGCCCTCCTACCCCCACACTGAAATTCCTCCTCATTTTACAGTCTTCTAGTACAAGAAAAGGAAAGCAGAGCTATTCCTGAGATTAAAGAGCAGGGCATACAGAGGCAGAAAAGGAAGTCTATTTGACTCCCCACTACCCAACAAGCAAAAATAAAATAAAAACCAGCCTGCCTAATGGCTGCCTGATGCTAGAGACTCTGCAACGGGAAATTCTTTTCTTTGGCTGACAGCCTTTTTTCCAGGTATAAAGTATGTAGAGCTAGAGAGTAACATAAGCCAGAAATCAGTATGAATACATTTATAAGATCTTTCCTTGGGGCTAGATTCTGATAGAAGAGAAAGGTGGCAGCAGACACCGCAGAAGGCAGGAAAGGGCACCCTGCGGGGTATGGAAGCCTGTTGTGTTCTTTATTAATGCCTTGCTTTTATAATCAATGTCTTCCTCAAAGCTGGGTCAGTTTTGTTTATTTTAATTATATTCTACATGCATGAGGAAAGCTGGCTATTTAAAGAAGTTTTCTGAAAATTAAAGTAGCTCTTATGTAAGATTTTCCCTTTAAGCCTAGGTTTTCTTAAAGCAAAGCATAACAATATCTCCATCAGTAATGCTTCTGGTTAAATATTAATAATTCAAAAAGGAATAGCACTTAAAAGGAATTGAGCAGGAAGGGACAGAAAACAGGATCTAACCTGTCTCTGCCAAATTCTAAGCAAATCTGATCAGGAATCCCAGAATTCAACCGCTGATCAGAACCATGGCTCTGGGGAGCATAATTCCAGTGACAACTTGCCTGCAAGATCTTGCCTGTCCGTCCTAACTCAAATTGGGTAACATTTTTAAAGCTAAACCACTCCAGAAACAATCTTCATTTAAAGTGAAAATAACACAAGAAACGAATGAGAGGATGAGCCCCAATCTAAGCAGAGACTATCTGCTAACCAGGCAGACGACAAACCACATCAACTTCTTAAGAGATCAGGTGAACTAGCTTTGTGAAAATACAAAACACAGGAATCATCTACAATTGAAAAGAGAGAGAAAGCAGAAGGTTGCTGTGGCCGAAATGAACACAATTGTGTGTCCTTTCTTCAAGGAGGACCACAAGGCTTCTAAGGCTGACTAGTGGCAAGAGACATGAAAAGCTTTTCCTTTGTTATCTCCTCCAAATGTGTGGTCCCAGCCCGACTTGGCTGTTCCCCTTTGGCCTCCACGAAAGGAACCATTCTAGACAAAGGAAAGGCTCAGGGTTCCAAGGGATGACTGAGATGCCAAGGGACTCAGCCTGTCTTCAGAACATTGGCTTCTTCTAGCAGCTGACCTGCTGAGGCTGCCGTATGGCCTGAGCCATGACATTCAGTTCAGTATAATAGGGTCTGGGCCTGTGCCTGGTTCTTCCCTCCAGGCTGAGATGACAGAAGTAGAGCATGTTTGCTCTGATTCTACTGGCATGTCTGATGCTGCCTCTATGGAGACATAGCTTTCAGTTTCCTCCACAGTGCCTCTTTCTTTTTTTGTTTTTTTTAGGATTTTCAAAGGACGTGAAAAATACCCAGACAAGGAAGGATTGAGGATGGGTTACTGCTCCTATTCCTAGGAAAGAATGAAAAGATAAATTAAGGGACTTAAGGTCCAGGAGTCGTGAAACTAGTGTAGAACCCAGATGTCACTGAAGTCTAGTGATCTACATTGCTCAGCCCTGCCCATGGCAGGGATTCACTCTAACATGAAGAAGCTCAGGTCTTCCTGTTTCATCTTCTGCAAGGCCCCTCACCAGAGGTTCCTAGGTGATGTCATGACTTAAAACAGTTGCTGAAGGGTTTATAGAAGGGTTAAACTTAACAACCAAGAGAAAGAAAAGTGCACTTTAAACTTATTTGTAAAGCCAAAAATTCCTGATCCAAGCACTATGGCTTCCAGATGCCTTTGTATCTGCCCTCCTATTTGAAAACAGTTAACAGCTGCTTGTCTATGAGAAATGTAGAGAATGATTATTAACTGTTCAGAAGGATCTAAAGCATAGCACTACTATTATCTGTATTCCATTCAAGAACTGTGACTTGTTTTTAAAAATCCACTTCCTGGGTGAAAAGTACACGGTTCTCTGCTACTGTTGCAATTTCCTGTTAGTTTATAATCGGTTCAGAACAACTTCTAAAAAATGTTCTTTTGTTCTACTGATGCAAATTAAGTCTTCAGTGAGGGTTCAGCCAGCAGTCCTGGACTAATAAATGGCCCAAGTGAATTTTATGGCCAGAGAAATCTCTGTGAGGGCTCAGTCAGGGCCAGAGTCAGTTTACCTGGGAGTCACCTGGAGCCCTTCGTCTGGGCTCTGAATCTATGAGCTTTAGAAACCTCTGTGTTCACAGAAGCAAAATGGGAGTCTATGTAAATTGATGCCAATTTTTGATTTTTACCAAATCGATTCAACACCCAGAGGGTATGAGCAGTCAGGTCCTTCCTCCTCTGGGCTGGAGCCTGAGTGAGTGCTGAGCAGTGCAGTACCAACTTGCGAACATGACTCTGGAGCCAGAATGCCTAGGGAGGAGATCCAGCTTTGCCACTTAATTAGCCTCGGGCATCGGACACGACTGAGCGACTTCACTTTCACTTTCATGCACTGGAGAAGGAAATGGCAACCCACTCCAGTGTTCTTGCCTGGAGAATCCCAGGGATGGGGGAGCCTGGTGGGCTGCCGTCTATGCGGTCGCACAGTCGGACACGACTGAAGCGACTTAGCAGCAGCAGCAGCAAGCTGCTTAACTGCTCTGTGCTTGTCTCCCTGTGAAGTGGGGAGAATTAGCAGCTCCTCTCAGGGAAAGATGCTGTGAGGACTGGGTGAGGTGCCTAAAGAGGTGAGGTGCCCTGAGCTCCTTTGATCCTGTTCTGTGGTCAGGTGAGTACCAGGAAGGTGCAAGGCTAACCGCACAACCTTGAGGAAGGGCTGTGTGGTTCAAGCTATTGCTGGAGAGAATTATGCCTCAAGTGTTATATGACCTTTATTTACATTTATTCTCACCTCTCCTTATGACTCACCTGAGGGGATGTTAATCTCACCCCAAACATCAAACATATCAAACACACCTGGCGATAACAGGGGCTTGAGAAATCTAGATTCTCCTCTAGGAGCCCAGAGGCCCCACCTCCTCTGGCTTCAGTTTCCTCATCTATAAACAAGGGGTTGGGCTAGAACATGGATGATCCCTAAGGTCCTTCTAAGTCATTAGATTTTATTGATTCTGACTTAGGTGCCTGAGTTGAAAAGGGCTCTTCACCAAAAGGAACAGAATTCCCAATTCACACTTGTAGATTTTTCCTATAGCATTGGCGTTGCCTAGGATACAAAACGCACATGCTCCCTCTGAACCCTGAGACAGGAGAGCTGTGATCACTGCCTCTGATCTGTAACACCAAACCACAAACGGGCTCTGTAGTACAAACCGACAGATGCGTTCAACACAGAACGCGTCTCCACACATGCTGACGTGTGTGGATCTGGCATTCTGACTCCAAGCCAGATGGAAAGGCAGAGGGTGCATTTTTCCCCCTCACACTCACGTGGTCTGGGAAATATTGCCTTTAGATGCTGATCTCTAGCTTCTGGACCCAGGGGTGAGGTGGTGAGGGCCCTCCCTCTGGTCAAAAAGATCATTTTCAATTTCTTTTTTAAATTGAGGGACATGCTTGTGGGAAGTTCAGGTCACATACGCCAGGAACCACTAAGTTTCTTAGCCCTTCTCTGCGTTCCTAGAGGTACTTGGTAGCTGATCTGCTGGAGGTATTTCACGAACTTCTTCTGTGTATATAGGCAGGGATCAGGAACTCCCAGCTCTCAGTGGCAGTCATCCCAGACCAGAGACCATGGGCCATGGGGCTGTTCGCTTTTATAGCATCCTGCACTTTTTAAAGCAGATATACCTTATCTATTTTTGTCCTTAAAGGTTTAAGACAGAAATTATTATCTCCACTGAACAACATGTCAGCTTCATGAGGACAGAAGTTACATCTGTTCTGTTCTCTGCTTTATCTTTACAACCACAACCACTGTGTTGTATGGTACACAGTATCTACTTACAGAATGTTTGCTGAGTGAGTGAATCAATCTTTATTGTAGAGACCAGGAGATCAAGAACTGCTGCAGGTCAGGCTTCTAGATCATCTGTCTCCAGGCTCATTGCTCTATCACCTCAGTGGCTAATATCAGAGAGGCTCAAAGTGGATTTGCACAGAATAAGAAAACCCAGGTTCCACAGTGACATTCAGTGAATTTACAAGTTGTTGTTCAGTCACTGAACAGAGTTCTCCTGACTCTGCAACGCCATGGACTACGGCACGCCAGGCTTCCCTGTCCTTCATTATCTCCCGGGGTTTGCTCAAATTCATGTCCACTGAGTAGGTGATGCCATCCAACCATCTCATCCTCTGCCACCCCCTTCTCCTTTTGCCTTCAATCTTTCCCAGCATCAGGGTCTTTTCCAATGAACTGGCTCTTTGCATCAGGTCGTTAACGTATTGTAGTTTCAGCTTCAGCATCAGTCCTTCCAGTGAATATTCAGGGTTGATTTCTTTTAGGATTGACTGGCTTGATCTCCTTGCTGTCCAAGGAGCTTACGACTATGAAGACCCAAAAGGTCCAGAGGTCAGCATTTGGATCTCACTTCTCTTAGAGGACACCTCTTTTAGTACCCCATTTCTGGGTGTATGAATTCACTGAATTCTAAAAACAACACTGTTTCTCCTGTCTGTTGGCCTTGCACATGCTGTGCCTATCACCTCGGGCGCCCTTCTTGTCCTCCCTTTTGCTTCATGGGGTCAGTTTCTAATCAGAGATCACTTCCCACCAGGCTCTCCCCTCTTTTCCTCCACCTGTTGCCCAAACCTGGGCTCGCCTTTTATCAGAGCACATAGCATACAATATGCTATGTACATGATAATAAATATAGATAAATGTATCTATATAGACTATAGAAAATAAAAATAGAATAAATAAACTTCCTTATTTTCTCAATATTCTCTCCCCCCACCCAGCCTCACACTGTGAATTCCTTGAGTGCGAAGACTATGTCCTTTACATCCATAAATATATTCTTAAAAAGTGGCGGGTACATCGTTGTTTTGTTTTTAATTGGAGTATGATTGCTTTACAATGTTGTGTTAGTTTCTGCTGTACAACAGTGAATCCGCCACCTGTATACATATGTCCCCTCCCTCTTGTACCTCCCTCCCACTCCCCCACCACCCCTCTAGGTCATCGCAGAGCACTGAGCTGAGCTCCCTGGGCTATACAGCAGCTTTCCACTAGCTATCTGTTTCACACATGGTATTGTATACTGTCAATATCACTCTCCCAATTGGTCCCATCCTCCCCTTTCCTCACTACGTCCAAGTCTGCATCTCTAGTCCTGCCCTGCAAATAGGCTCATCAGTACCATATAGGTTTTTTTTTTTTTTAATGTTTATTGATTAGATGAGTTGATAGATGCAACTCTGTATCTTTTGAAGAAAAAAAGAAAACTTACAAAATCTGGGAAGAGCACCTTTCCCACTCATGGTGAACTGCTAGCAATAGGTTACCCCCCGTCACCAAGTAACAGATACACAGCAACACTGAATGATGTTACAGTATGTGGGGAAGGTGGTCTCTTAGATCTGTCCACAGTAAGACTGGGACTTCCACTGATCTTACTATTGCTGGGATAGATATGCAGGACTTTCAATAATGTTCCAGCAATATTCTCTGACCTATTTCCTTTAATGATTAATGCCTTGGACCTGGGGCCCACAGTTCTACCGCTGTCCCAGGCAGCATCCTGGGGAGGTATAGAAAAATAATTGATGCTTTATTCATCCAAACAGGCTGAACACTGTTGAAATTAGCCTGCTTACCTTTGGAGGGAAAAGTGTGGCTGGCGTTCCTTTTTACCATCCACGCTTATCACAAACTCACAGCTCCTTGATAAAAAGGAAAGATTAAAAATTCAGGGGAGATGGAGGGTTGGAGGTCTTTTGTATAAAGGATACAGGGACAAAAGTGGGCTTACAAGGAGATTTAGCAGAGACCTGGTAAGTGGTACTTGGAGAAGAAAGTCAGGAGGGACCTCATAATTTCCTCCAAAGTTGTGTCTACACCAAGCTGGGGGACGGAGAGCTGCCTCTGTCATGCTTTACATGCTAAGGTCCCAGACAGCCCTCAGGGTGGCAGGAAATCAAGGAGCAGCAACCACCAACAGGCATGACCCACAAGCCAAGGGAGATGGGGGCGTTCCTTTCAGAGGTGCCCTAATCCAAAGTTCCCAGGCCCTAAGCTCTGTCTTGAGTGATCCTTTACACCTTCTCTGCTTACTGTGTCTTTTGCAGCATCCAGCCTGCCCAAGGGAGAAGAAATGGAGGCCAGAGGAGCAGAGGGATCCCAGGGCAAGGTTACCACTCACACGTGTCAGATTCTTCAGCCTCCCACGCTCTTAGGCTGGCCCAGTGCTTCTATGGAGGTGAGATAAGGAAGCATCACTGCTGACTAACTGACCATGGTTTTTTAAAGGGACAAGTGAGAAAGTGAGCATAAAAATACTCTGTAGATTGTAAAGGTGCTATACATGTGAAGTAGTAGTGTTATTATCAGTGCTTTATTTAGTTCCAGTCTGCAACAGCATGGTACACTGACATTGCTTCTGCTTTGGTTCAGATGAGTATTATTAACCTTCCTGTTTCCCTGACTTCCCTGGTGGCTCAGATGGTAAAGTGTCTCCCTATGATGCAGGAGACCCAGGTTCGATTCCTGGGTGGGGAAGATCCCCTGGAGAAGGAAATGGCAACCCACTCCAGTACTCTCGCCTGGAAAATCCCATGGACGGAGGAGCCTGGTGGGCTACAGTCCATGGGGTCGCAAAGAGTCAGACACGACTGAGCGACTTCCCCTTCCCCTTCCCTTCCTTCCTTCCCTGGATGCAGCTACTCTGCAAGTTGAGGGCCCTGATGGGCTGCCGACTCTCGTCTCCTGCTGTTCTGTGGACCAGGGACCGTTTCCATGACTTCTCTGATGGCAAGTTCCTACTCATTCCTTAGGACTTTTCACCAGTTTGAACCCTTTTCTGTTTCTTTTTGCAACATTCCATCCATTTTGACTGTGGGTTGACCATGGTAGGAGGTTGCACTGACCATCTACGAGTTTGTCTTTCTAATGAGAGCGAGTTCCTGGAAGGCAGGATCTGAGACTTCTTAGTGGAAATAAGTTCACGGGCCACTACATGAAATATTTCCCATGCCCACTTCTCTAAGAGAGCAGGGCTTGCCTAGTAACATACTCCTTTTTATTTTCATGGGACATACCTGGAGTTCCGAGTAACATGCACATGTTAGAAACTGGAAAAGTGGAGAAGATTCTGAGCACAACAAGCCATGGTTGAATTCTAAGGAAATACTAGGCACTGTGCTAATAAACACTCCTTAGGAAGCTGGTGCTATTTTCCCAAATTTTTAGATAAGAAAATAAAAAGGTAATCTGCCTCAGGTCACAAAACTAAATAGCAGGGCTTAAGTCAGTTGGACTCCAATGTCTGTGGTCTTAATCACGACACCAGAAAAAGATAATGCAGAAGAAATGGAAAGGAGAAGAGAAAGGGGCCTTTTTAATTTATTAAGAAAAGCATAGTCATATTTTTAGCTTGCTTTTATTATTGTTATTTGAAGATGTAAACAGTATTCATGTCTTCTTCTAGTCTAATGACCTAGCAGGTAACTGCAGCAGACAAATAAATAAATACAAGATTTTATGAAACAACAAAATAATAAGAGGACTTTCATGGAGGAAGTGAGCAAAGATCCTGTCTCCCTAAGCCTTGGGAGTTGGTTTCCACCTCTTCTTCCTACCTCCCCTTTTGAAGTGGCTGGGGCCTCTTCCTTACCATCTCTGACCCAGCATCAGAGTCTTCAAGCTGCTTCTGGTGTGTGTGTGAGGTGGGGGGCGAGGTGACAGGGCAGGGGTGCAATGGGGACCCACCTCCAAAATCAGGGAACCTTCTTGTTCAGGTGCTCCTCCCGTGTGGACACAAACTGAGGGTGGAAAGCCCACCAGGTCCCTCTGCTCCTGGGTCTCCAGGGTTAAAGAAAGCTTTCCTTGAGAATCCCTTCCTGGAAATGTCCAGCAGGCCGGGCAGCATGGATGTGGCAGGGAGCACGTAAGAAGGAAAGTCTGAGCCTCTGAAGGCTCGTCTACTTCTTTTCTTTTCTATCATCACTGACCAGTAAGAGAACAGCAGAGAGGAAACTCTTATCCATACTCCATCTCAACCCTGAGAAACGGCTGGAAAAAGGGGGTCAATATGAAGCCCACAGAAGGAGCCATGAGTCAACAGCCCATCTTCTCACTGTGCCTGAGAATAAACACCCTCATACAATTCACTGAGGAAATGGGGTTTAAGGATATTCTGGTTCTACCACCCATTAGCTATGTGACCTTGGAAAACCTACTTTGCCTTGTACCTGTAAAAAATAGAGAACAAGTAGACTATCTTAAAGGACTGTTTAAAGGTTACAGGCTTAATATTCAGAAAACCTTGAAAAGTGTGCAGGCAAATAAGTGGTCTTAGCTATTACGGTTATTGCTGTTAGTATCGTTATTGACATAACTCTGTTTCTGTGTTCCCTGCCCTGTGATAATCTAATCTTTCCTGAAGACCACCTCTGGTGATTTCAGTGTCTTCTATGTTCTAAATTCTCTCTTGGAATCTGCCAGCACATCAGATGCTAAACATTTTACTGGTGTAAATGCACCAAATATACTTAAAGTTGTTATTTTTTTTTTTGAGATGCATCACATATTCAGGCCCACTTCTAATATCTGTCTTAGAAGAAAAGAGCCATGACACAGATGATTAAAAGCCCCGAGACCTGGCTTCCTAGGGAAGGCTGGGGAACGGAAGGAATGCTGCTTGTGGAAAAGTCAGTGAAGAGACACAACTCAATGACTGAATTCCCTGCTGTGGGAAAGGTGAGTTAAACAATTGGAGAACTCATTCCTGGAGTATTCTAGAAAGCAAGGGTAGAGATCAATGCTATAATACCTCCCAGACTATGACGTTTCAAATATTTAGATTCTTAGCCTCTCAAAAACATGGTCCCCAGATATCATCTACCGTTCCCATTTAGAAGTGGGTATACAGATCCCTCCTTTGAGTCTAGGATATGACTTGCCTGAATAGAGAAGAATATGGTGCAACTGATGTTTTGTCACCTGTGGGTCCAGAAGGTAATGAGTGGGCAGCTTCCAATTTCTGTTTCTTCAGATACTTTTTCAACCCAGCCACCATAGTATGGGGCTTCCCAGGTGGCATTAGTGGTAAAAAAAAATCTGCCCTCCAAAGCAGGAGACACAAAAGACTCAGGTTCCATCCCTGGGTTGGGACCATCCCCTGGAGTAGGAAATGGTATCCCACTTCAGTATTCTTGCCTGGAAAATTCCATGACAGAGGAGTCTGGTGGACTACAGTCCATGGGGCCGCAGAGTTGGACACGGCTGAACACACACACACACACACACACACACACACACACACACACCCCCATAGTATGAGAGAGCCCATTCTGTTTAAAATCAGGCCTTCATGAAGAGGCCCATGTAGAGAGAGACTAGACTGTGGGTTAGTCTCTGAGACTAAGGCTCAGCCCTAGTTGATCTCCCAGCTTATAGGCAACCACGTGGGCTTCCCACATGAGTGGGCCAATTGTGAAATGGATCCTCCAGCTCATAACTGAGTCACCCTACTTGATTTAAAGTGGAGCAGTGCTGAGTTATGCTCAAATTGTAGATTTTTGAGTCAGATGAATGATTGCAATTATTTTAAACACTCAGTTTTGCAATGGTCTCTAATGAAGCTAGATAATTGATATACTGCATGTTTTGGGGAGAATTCTTTCCTAGATCCTTTAAGGTACTCGCTGGGGCCTGAAATACTGCTTTGTTTTGCTTTCTCCTCTTGGTCCAGCTGAAGACTGAAATTAGCTGTCAGAGCTGAGTATATGGTAGAGACACAGGAAGCTGCTGGTCAGAATGTAGATGCTAACACAATTCCCAGCCTTCAGACTGTCTAGGTGTCAGCAGGACTAAACTTGTTCCTAAAAGGTCTTGTCTCAGTTTCTAAAAAAACATCAGGCTTCTTGTTAATAATCAGGAATGCAAATTAAATCAACAAGGTACCTTTTACAAAAGGCAAATACATGTCTTTTTTCTGAAGGATAATAATGTTAATTGGAATTAATTGATATATTACACATGGCAGGGTAAAAAAAATTACAACATTTAGAAAACAGTTTGTCAGCGTGTACACACATGCTCCCATCCATGATGCTAACAATACGAACCCTGATTCAGTGATTTTTACTTCTTATACTTTATCCTAAGCAAAAGATCTAAAGAAGAACAAGGAAGATGCTTATTTAACATGGAGAAGTAGTAAAAATAAAAGTACATTATACCAGGCTCATGGAATATCATGCGACCACTAAGATAATAATAATGAAGACCAGTAATCCTTAGTTTATGATGTGATACCAAATGGGGAAATCAGAGTGTAAAATTATATGTTCATTAATTACAACTCTATAAAAACAGAGATACATATTGGCAAATGTTAAAAGGGAATAAAGGCAAAATGAGCTATTTTAGGATTTTTCCCTTTTAAGAATAATACTTTTAACACTATAAAAGGAGAGATTGAGCGATGATCCATTAAAAATATAAAATCACTCTCCAACCCAAATAAGCTAAACATTTTCCTGATGAAGGCAATTATTGACCTGTTGACCAAAGCCAAGAACAAATACTTGGATCCTATGGAATCTGTCTCTTAAAACATTATTTTAGATGATAATGTCTTAGAAAATAAGTCCTCTATAATTTTATATATCATTTTTACACTCTGGGCATCTAATAAAAGAAAATGGAGGTAATTCAGAGATTTCAGTTAAGTTAGCATATCATAATTTTGGCTTTGCTTCCCACCCTGCGCCACTGCGCCCCCCTCCCCCACTTTTAACCTTCAGTTTTTTCTTTCCTAGGTTTCCAAAATATAAAGTGCTAAAATAAAACCAGCAACAACAGTTTCTACTTTTAAAGTGAACTTTAATCTGATTTTCACAAAGATACATCCCAATTCAAAATCACTGCTGTTCTCCTGGTGCTAGTAAGATGGTGTTTGTCTTTTGCATTAAAAATTAAGAATTCTAGTCACATAGGAGAAAGAAAACCTGGTTTAGACTTCTCAGTGATCAAATGCATGCCAGTAAAAGCAAAAGAATAACTGGTTGCAATTGTGTCCTTGGATATTTAAAGCCAAACCCATTTTCACCCTGGTTGTTTAAACACTGGCTTTAAGGTCTCCTTTCTCTATCCTAAAAACACGCACAGGAAAATGCAGAAGAAAGACCTGGCTCACTCAAATTTCAAACGTCCTCTTAGAGCCCGGTGAGCGGAGTGGCAAGAAGTAAGGATGACTTCTCTGCCAGCCTTCTTGCTGGGGTCATCAGCCTACTTCACCATGAGCCACATAAGTGCCAATTCTAAGCATTAAACATACTTTTATTTGTGTGTGTAGCCAAACATTAAATATACATTTTTCTAAGCTAATGTCCAAGCAGAGCAGTTTATAATTTTCTTTAAAAGATAAATGGCTGCAGGAACACTGAATCCATTTCAGAATTTGGTCGCATTGAGCCATTTTTCTTAGTCATAAAATAAATTCCATAGTACAGAAAGATAATCCCATAATTCTGCTTCTAGGTATTAGAGCAACAACAAGTCAGACATCAGCTCTGTCTGTAGCCCTTTTTGAATCAGCCCACTCAACACTAATATAAATGTAAACACATCAGTCAGCCAGTCATTAGGGGCTCAAGAAAAGTCTTGGGAGCTAAAGTATAAACTCCCATTTGGTTCCAAGGCTCCTAAGTTAAGCATCTTATTGCACATACACAATAAAACAGGCAGAAGTCAAGATGTTCTCTACCAAGATAAACTAAAATTAAATGAGGTTAAATTAAATTAAAATAAATGAATAAACAACTCCTAAACTGAGTAACTTTTAGGAGGCCAAAAGAGATGATACTTCCAGCTCTCAAAAGTCGAAAAGATTACTATTCTTTCTCTCATATACACACCTTAAATCGAGTTGTTTAAAAGAATCTACATTAACACCTCTTGTTCAGTGTCAAAGTAAAAATTGCTTAATATTTAAGCGATGAAGTCTGTAGCATCAAGACTTTGATTTTAATTGGCTCGTGGTACTGTGGCTTACACTGGAGATGTCTGTGGGCTTTCACATTACAGAACAGCCTCCCATCTCTGTATTTAAACAGGCCAACAACATGTTTGTAAAGTGGAAAAGGTCCACTTAGATGATGTAAATGTTTAGGTGTGTGATGAGAGATACTTGGAGCACCAAATTCTCTTGTGATCTAAAATCTGCTCAAGTGGAAGGTGGCTCCAGGCAGAAATGAAGATCTATCTAAAAATGATAATTGCTACATCTCAATTAAAGTTGTTTTTCTTTGATAGTCTTTATTTAATATGTATTTACTTATCAAGTTGGTACCTCAACTTGATAAAAAACCTGAGTATACCTGAAATCCATGCTTCCCATTCAACAGCTATAAGTTTTAATACAGAATTTGCAAGTGTTCTGAAGTGTCATAATGACTGAACCAGAAAAATCATGGTTCTTACACAGAGTAAATGCAGATTCATTGGTGGTGCCTCTTTCTTGAACCTTGGAGAGAATGGGTCGCCACAGAACTAGATATTTGGGCCACCATGAGTAGAGGGGCACCTTTTTTGAAAGTTAAAACTAAGTTTAAGACTACTCAGAAATTGGGTCATTTGTAGAGACACGGATGGCCCTGGGCTTCCCAGGTGGCACTAGCGGTAAAGAACCTGCCTGCCAACGCAGGAGGCGCATTAGAGACACGCATGTGATCCCTGGGTTGGGAAGACCCCCTGGAGGAGCCACAGCAACCCACTTCAGTATTCTTGCCTGGAGAATCCCATCAAGAGAGGAGCCTGGTGTGCTATAGTTCATGTGGTCACAAAGAGTCAGACACCACCAAAGTGACTTAGCACACACACATGGATGGACTTAGAGACTGTCATCAGAGTGAAGTGAGTCAGAAAGAGAAAAACAAACATCGTACATTAATGCATATATGTGGAATCTGAGAAAAACTGGTAGAGACGATCTTAGGTACAAAGCAGAAATAGAGACACAGGCTTAGAGAACAAATGTGTGGATACCAAGGGGGAAAGGGGAGGGTGGGATGAATTGGGAGGCTGGGATGGACATACATACACTATTGATACTACGTATAAAATAGATGACTAATGAGGACCTGCTGCATAGCTCAGGGAACTCTACTCAGTGCTCTGCGTGACCTAAATGGGAAGGAAATAAAAAAAGAGGGGACATAGTATGCATATAGCTGGTTCACTTTCCTGTACAGTAGAAACTAATACAACATTGTAAAGCAACTATGCTCCAATAAAAATGTTAAAGAAAAGACTACACAGAATAGACCCAGAAGCAGCATTCACTTGGCACCACACTGTGGGGTCTGTTTTGACTGGTTAGTGGCCCATGCCAGTGGGCTGGCTAAATAGTTTATCACCTTGTAATATACAAAACTGGGGCAGTATATTAGAGAACTCTCAAGGATGCCAATATTTGTATATTAGAGTTTTAAAGTCTCAGATATAGATTTTTTTTCTAAGCGTGGCAAAAGTCCTGGAGTGAGTTACATCTCCTCTGGGATATCAGCATAAAATCTATAGAGAGGAAAGGACAGATCCAAATGAAATGAGCAGAATAATTCCAGTGCTGAATCAATTTGATTCTATGTTATAAAATCACCATACAGCATGTAGGCCTAGTCTAGAGGTCAAAAGTTTTAGCTATACAGCTCAACTTCTCAAGAAGAGTCCTGACTTCTACTTTTTTTTTGATCTCATATAATCCCCATACCATAATTTTGAGAGTCTAGTCACCCCAGTTATAACCCAAACGCAGGCCTGACATCATTTGACACTCAAGTCTTATACTCTCTTGTAGTGTGCAGATTACTAGCAGTGGCCCTGAACACCACGTCTATTCTGCCTCAACTTACAACTGAGAGAACCCAGGGAAATTATGTGCCTTGCCTGAGTGTGCAGAGCCAGAAAACATGCCTCTTTCCAACTCATGTCTATCTACTCAGATGCTACAGAATAAATGACATTGGTAAAAAGGAGCAATCAGGCAAGGCTACATGATAAGCAGGGACCAGTGCAAAATGAAAACGGGGGCTCCTTATTCAAAAATTATTAAGAATTTCAAGATGGCTAGAGCAGCACATTCTAGGCATGGGGCCAAGTGTGACTGCACAAGTAACACATCCACGAAACTGATCCTGGCTGCAGTTATGTCAGCACTTACTAAACTGTGACTCTTTGAAGGCCAAGGGGAAGAACATCTCTTTGAACACTGAATAAGCTCAAAAATGATCTATCACGTGGATAAGTGAATGAATGTGTAGGTGAATGATGAAAGAATGCAGCTAGAAAATTACACCTCAGACCCAGGGACAGGTTGAGTTAATACAGTAAGTCACCCTGAGAACTTGGTCCATTATTTAAGTGACACAATTCATAATCTGAAAATACTTCACAACACACAAAATTTCCTAGCTCCAGCATAAGTAAGTTGCCAGTACCATGTCCAAAATGTGAGCAGCGAGCTTTACATGTGGTAGTGTTACAATACTTTTATGTGCTCAAGAAATGCCAGCTTCTTAGCAGAACTGCTCTTATGTTCTTTTTCTCTTTGTGTTTAGAAGTAGCTATCCAGATATATTTTACAGAGCCTATCCACGTGCAGAACTACAAAATACTTCAGATGTGAGTATTTCATATATTGCCAAGCATCCCTGATTTGAAAACAGTAGTAATAATAACAACACAACAATTTGTTGAGTTTTATTATGTCAGATACAATGCTCAGTGCTTTGCATATATTTCTCCTGAAAAAAGACCTCAAAACATCAAACCGTGAATGAAGGAGATATATTATCCTGATTTTCCAGTGAGGAAAACAAGGTTCCAAGAGGTCGAGTGGCACATCAGACAGAATTTGCCTTTAGGACCGTTTGGACTCCTGAAGACTAATAGTTCTTTGGAAGGTTGGCTATACACAAAACAGCAGAGCAAGGGCTATGGCCTGCCTTTAAGGAATGAGACTTTTATCTGATAAGGGCTGAGTGAAGTTTCACTTTGGTGAGCAAAAATGCAGTCATAAAACCCTGAAAGTAGCAATTTCTGATATTGAAAATCTAGGTGGTTAATTTTATAGCTTATTGCAAATTTGGATACAGACAGGTAAAGGAGAAGCCTCCTCACCTATCTTTTATGGGGCTTTAGGATCTGATTCACTGCATTACTGTAACAGGAGAAGAGGCTGAACTCTATACTCAGAGTGAAGGAAGACTTTGCCAGGCTGAGATTTCCACTCAGGTAGTCTGCAATATATTTCATTAAGGGACAGAAAGGCAAAAATGTGGGTAACATTCATGATGACAGACTCACATTTGTCTCAGAACTGAAGAGAAGAGAGTTAATGTTTCTGTCTCTACCTCTCCAGATAGAAGTGGCTTCATAATTATGGCTTGTATTTATTATGATGTTTCAAAGTGTAAATCTGGCAGGGGTATCTTAAGTCTCATTTAAAACAAGCCATAGGGAAGAAAAAAAAGAAAAAAAAAATGAGAGCAAATTCATTTGATATATCCTGTCCACTTTTTTGTAGCATTGCCCACCAATGTCATAGTTTTTACATTTTTAAACTGCCTAATTAAATGAAAGTGCTGTTCCAGGGATGCAAAATTTTTTCATAATGGCAGAAAAATATTTCTGGCCAAATGCCAAAGTTTTCTAGCTTGTAAGCCCTCATGAACATGTTTATGTAATGTTACACGGGGTGTATACAACATGCATATATAACAATGTATAAATACAAATTCTGTTGTTGTTCAGTTGAAAATAGTACAAACTATAGTTACAAAACAAAATGCTGATTTTGTACATGTTTTCAATAATAAACCAGTCTCCTCCATGTAAGCTGATCGTAGTGGTCCCATTCTCTGCCCAAGACTGCCGACTCTTTGGAAAATACCCTGATGCTGGGAAAGATTTAGGGCAGGAGGAGAAGGGGACAACAGAGGATGAGATGGTAGATGGCATCACCAACTCAATGGACATGAATTTGAGCAAACTCCGGGAGATGGTGAAGGACAGGGAAGCCTGGCGTGCTGCAGCCCATGGGGTTGCAAAGAGTCGGTCACAACTTAGTCACTGTACAACAACAACAAAGAAAATGGAAAGAACTGGCAAAAGTAATCATTACCAAGTTTACTTATCCACTGAGTTACTTATTTGCCTTCTCACAGGTCAGATAATTCAAGCTCTGTTCTGAGACACAGCGCCAGATGGCATCTGCACTAAATACTCGTCAACCTATACAGAGATCATTAATGAGGATGGCTTCCAGGTGGTGCTAGTGATAAAGAACGTGCCTGCCAGTGCAGGAGATGTAAGAGACTTGGGTTCGATCCCTGGGTAGAGATCACCTGCAGGAGGGCATGGTAACCCACTCCAGCGTTCTTGCCTAGAGAATCCCATGGACAGAGAAGCCTGATGGATTTCTAGTCCATGGGATCGCAAAGAGTTGGACACAACTGAAGTGACTTAGCATGCACGTATGAGTGTTTTAAGGGAGATAAATGTCTCAGTTCAGTTCAGTCACTCAGTCGTGTCCGACTCTTTGCGACCCCATGAAGCGCAGCACGCCAGGCCTCCCTGTCCATCACTGACTCCCGAAGTTCACTCAGACTCATGTCCATCAAGTCAGTGATGCCACCCAGCCATTTCATCCTCTGTCATCCCCTTCTCCTCCTGCCCCCAATCCCTCCCAGCATCAGAGTCTTTTCCAAGGAGTCAACTCTTTGCATGAGGTGGCCGAAGTACTGGAATTTCAGCTTTAGCATCATTCCTTCCAAAGAAATCGCAGGGTTGATCTCCTTCAGAATGGACTGGTTGGATCTCCTTGCAGTCCAAGGGACTAAATGTCTCAAAAAAATTTAAATCAAAGATGGCAAATTTGCTGTATTGAGACTACCATGCACTTTCTATATTTCGCATAGAAGACTCTGCAAATAAGTCAAGGTATCCTTTTTCTCCCTGACCTTAGATGTAGCCCCACACATTTCTATAACACTAGATGCAAGAGCCTTCTACCAATCAGGCTTGGCCTCTCTACTTTGAAACTCATTTTCCCTGCCTGTCCTATGTGTTCCATGGGGAATGGCTCTTCAGGGATGTAACTGAAAATTACAGGGAAATTGTGCCATGGTAGCGTATCAACCCCTGAGAGCTGAATGAGGTGCAATTACTGCTAACTGAAAATATTATCTATATATTTCTGAAAATTGAGTATAAAAACTATATTAGCAGCAATGAAGTTTTAAGTGATCTTGAAAGAAAAGGGCAAAGTGTTATAAAATGTAAATGGCAATAATAAATTTGAGAAGTGGGGCTATTTGTGTGTGTGTGTGTCTTTGTACAGATGGTTATATGCACATTCATGAGGTGGGTTCATATTTTTTGAAATCACCAGTAGATGTGATACTATGTGGCAATTAAAATACAAAGATAAATATAACATTAAGGAATGCTACTACTAGAAAGAAACTTGGAAATCATTTAGATTCTCTTTGATGCCCATCCCACCCTCACTTTGTTCTAATGAGAGCACTAGGGGCACAGAAGGCCAGGGCTTTGTCCAGAGATAGCTGGTTGGCTAATAGTGATGCCAGGCCAGGTTTCCAGATTCCCAGCTCTGTCCTCTCCTTTTTAAACTGTTCTGATGGCCTTTTCAGTGACGGGACCATGTTTTGAACTTTAAAATTACATTAAGCCTCACAAATTAGCTATTAAGTGTGTGGCAGAGAAGAAGAGAGGACACGGAAAGAGTGAGGGAGAGATCTCTGATAACTTCCCACACTTCCTATCAAACACAGCATCTGATTTCCTGATTGACCTCTGAGGACACGAAAGCCTCATAAATTGGAGATGGTCTTGGCTGTGAGTGGGCGGGGTGACTGTCACCTGAGGAACCATATCCGACTGGCCAAGAGACACTGTCAGAGCCGGCAAAGGAGAGCCTGGTTATCTCCATCACCTTTGATCAACCATCCTTTGCTGAACCAGTAACTTCATTAAAACACTTTGTATAGTCCTCCAATGGAGAAGGCAATGGCACCCCACTCCAGTACTCTTGCCTGGAAAATCCCATGGGTGGAGGAGCCTGGTAGGCTGCCGTCCATGGGGTCTCGAAGAGTCGGACACAACTGAGCGACTTCACTTTCACTTTTCACTTTCACGCATTGGAGAAGGAAATGGCAACCCACTCCAGTGTTCTTGCCTGGAGAATCCCAGGGACGGGGGGAGCCTGGTGGGCTGCCGTCTATGGGATCACACAGAGTTGGACACGACTGAAGTGACTTAGCAGCAGCAGCATAGTCCTCCAAAATGGTCCCCCATTCCTTCTTTGTTTAGTCACCCCATGAAAGACAGCTGGATTTAGGAACCCTTCAATTCAGTTATTCAGGTAAATAATATTCACCCTCCTAAGAAAAAAGTGAATGACTGCATATAGAATGCCTAGGACAAAGTAGGACATGAAGACCAGTAAGGTTAATATTTTTATTGTTACTATTATAATGATTTAAAAGCCCCCAACTGATATTATAAAAGTAACATGGCCCTCCTCACTACTTACATTCTATGATTTTATTTATTTCACTGAATGAATCAAGATTTTATTGTGAGCGGTTTGACATCACGGGGTTTGGAGTCAGACAGGTTTGGGCATGAATTCTGACTCTGCCACTGTGTGCTCCTAGCAGGTACATAATTGTAGTGGACAGAATAACGTTCCCATTCATCTCCAAAGATGTCCATGCCCAATCCTGAGAATCTGTGAATATACTGTAATATATGGAAAGAGGAACTTTGCATATGTGATTAAGTAAGGGATCTTAAAATAGGTGGATTTATCCTGGATTACATGGGTGGACCCAATGTAATCACAAGGGTCCTTAAAAGGTGGAAGAGGAAGGCAGAAGAATCCAAGGAGTCACAACTATGGAAACAGAAGTCAGAGTTATAGGATGGCTAACTTTGAGTTTGGAGAAAGGGGCCACAGCAAAGAAAACCAGGTAGCCTACTAAAAAGCTGGAAAAGGGAAGGAAATGGATTTTTCCCTTGAGCCTCTGGAAAGAACACAGCCTTGCTGACACCTCAACTTTGGCTCAGTGAAGCCCATTTGGGATTTCAAACCTCCAGAATTGTCAGGTCAAATCCCTGTTGTTTAGACATCTAAGTTTGTAGTAATTTGTTACAACAGCAACAGGAAACTAACTGATGCTCCTGGAGCATCCGTGCCCTTATCTAAAAAATGGGAGTAAAAAAAATATGTGCCCCAAAGGGCTGACGTGAGGATTAAATAAGAGAATGTAAATAAAACTCTTTAGTGCTTGGCAGAAACGAAGAACTCAATAAATGTTCACTGTCATTATGTATGATATCATTACATAGAGATGAGATGGCTATATTATGATTGTGATAAATGGTGATTCCATAAAGTATAATTCATTGTATCATAATGATCCCTTGCATTTGAGTGGCACTTTGGTTTTTATGAAGCCCTTTTATCAACACTGTCTTATGTGATGCTCATTTTAACTGCGAGTCCACAGATGAGGAGCCAGAGCCTCCGAGGGGGACAGTGCTTCCCTTAGGTCACTCAGAGAGCCCACTATTGGCCAAAGTTGGGAGTCTGAGTCATTCCAGACACAGCAAGCTGCCGATTTCATCATGTGGTTTATAGAAATATACACAGAGGGTATGGAGAATCTTAAAATGAAACAAAAATGATAAGGCCGAATGATGATGGGGTTGTTCATCCCACACAAGGCCATTTCCCACGTGGTCTCATCCAGCGGCGTTTTTTGCCCACACCTCCTGCCCCAGCTCTTGCAAGCGCAGCCTGCGACCTGTCTCAAATGCATCTAGTCAATTGTGCAAAGCACAAGGGAAAAGATTTCATCCTGACCGCAGCAGGCAATCACCTGATGCCCTGAAGCATGAAGTTTGATTACCCTTATCTCAGTTTATCATTAAATCAAAGACTGTTGCTCCGAATACTGGACCAGGACTCCATTTATGAAATGATATACACCAGTCAGCAGAAGTGAGTGAGTGCCCTTTTTCTCTCTTAATTTCTGCTCACCGGGAGGATCCTTTGCAAACTAAGAAAAAAAAAGTCTCTTCAGCTTTGAGCAGATTTTTTTACTCTTTTCACTCTTTCATGAGCTGGCCGGGTTGCCTTTGGCTCATATGTATTCTCCCTGTGTTGTGGGCAAGAGGTTTGCGACCTACTACCCAGTGCCCTGCCAACACTAGTCTTGATGTCTAGCACCTTGCTTGGATGGGAATCTGAATGTTACAAGATGCTGGGCAAACTGCAGGTGCTCTGAGGTTTGAGAAACTCTGGCTACATCAGAGCATCATTTCCCAATTTGTGGTCAAGGTACCATAGAATGTGAGTCACTTGAGGAGTTTGCTGAAAATGCTAACACTGGGACCTCATGCCAGACCCAACAACACAGACCCACTGGTGCTGGGGCCCTGGGAATCTGCATGTAGCCCTAGGTAATTCTGATCAATTTTAAAGTTTGAGGACCACTGGTAGAGATCAAAGATGTGGGTGATGACAGCAATGGGACTGATTTTCCATGATGTTATTCAGGCTTTAATTGGCCTAGAGGGCAAACAGCATAGAACACATGCCAATCACCTACATTTTGTCCTTCAGCCCAACCATCCGTGGAGCCAGATTTCTGACATCATGGATCTGAAATGGCTGCTATCTGGGTCAGGGCTAGGCAACTAGGCATCAAGGTCTGGGTACATCTCAAGGGCCTTGGAGCTCCCCTGCCACATTCCCCTCTCCAGTCTGGCTGAATGTGTGGCAAGCGTAGTGTGTGGGGGTGGAGGAGAGCTGGTTGTAAAACTGGCTTCAAGGTCTATATATCAGTCAAAGAGATATGACAGAACCACATGTGAAAAGACTGCATAGTATAAGGGCTGAAAGCATGGGCCTTGGAGCCAGACTGCATTTACTTTTACTTAACAGACACTGAGACAAATATAGTACGCACTACAGGCCAAGTAGTGCCGTTCAAATATTAATTCATTTACGTCTCACAAACACCCTCCCAGGTGGCTACCACTCACCATCGTCCACCTTTCATGTCATGAAACTAAGGCTCAGAGAGGTTAAGTAATTTGCACAAAATCACACAGTTTATTGATCACATAGCCAGGACTCACACCCCAGTAAGCTGGTGCCAGAGTTCATGTCCTTAACCACCGTACTAAGTTGCTTCTCACGGGCCCAAGTCCCCTGGTTCTAGTACTCATTAGTTGTCTGACCCTGGTAAAATTACTTAATCTCCCATCCCTGTTTTCTCCTGTGCAACAGGAATAATAACAGTAGCACCCACCTCAAAGAATTCTGACCAGAAGATTTAATATATTCACTTAAAAGTATCAAGCGCACAGTAAGCACTTAATAAACGCTGAGTTAGCTACTCATCCATCCTCCACTCTCAGGGGTAGCATGAGGATTAAATCAGATAATATACGTAAAGTACCAGGCACAGTGCCATAGCACCCGGTAAGCATACGGTGAGGGCTAGCTGTTATTATTAGGCAAGTTGAGCCAGGACGGTTTATTTTAGGTTTTGTCTGGAAGGCAACTGTGTTCTATGCAAGGGGAGGCGGCACGCCCTTCACTTCAGAAAGTAATTGGGTAGGAGCCAGACTAATTATTAAATCCAACAGGTTCTGTGCTTTAGGTGACTGGAATATTCCTGAAAAGTCCCTAATACTGAATTCGTATATGCTTAACCCTTTTCCCCCACTGACCTCTTATCATTTCTGATTGATCTTTCATTGGCAGTGATTCTTCAGACTAAGAATCTGCTCTCAGACTGTCATGTAACCGTTAACTTATAAAAGACTTAAATATACCAAGGAAAATTGAACCACTGGAGCATTTCTTGGCCAAGCAATTGGCTTAATCATCCCTTAATGTAATTGTTTTCATTTTACTTTTCCTTTAGTATGTGTTCTTGTGCTTATACTTCTGAGAACTTCTGGTATTTCCTCTCAGAAAGCTTATGTTGTTTAGACGCTCAGCCGTGTCCAACTCTTTGCAGCCCTGTGGACTATAGCCTGCCATCCTCTATCCATGCAATTTCCCAGACAAAATACTGGAATGGGTGGCCATTCCCTTCTCCAAGTGATCTTCCCAACCCAGGGGACGACAGAACCCATGTCTCCGGCATTGTTAGGTGAATTCTTTACCACTGAGCCACCAGGGAAGCCCAGAAAGCTTATCACCTCCACTGTTTAATGTAACTGTGGATTGATTACAATTTATGGTAACTCAAGGGGTTAATAACGGCGTGGGAATCCTCATACCCAAACAGCCCCACATAGAGGAGGGATGGGCATGGGGGGAAGCAGGGAGAAGGTAAGAGAGTTGGGAAGGCAGGATCGGGGGAGCCACTAATGGGGGGTGAGTTATCCTCAAAGCTCAGACTCAGGAAGGGATGCTAGACCCCCAGGGTCCCTCAAGGATGGGTCTTCCAAGGGGAGTATTACATCAGTAACTGCACATTGTTTGCTGCTGCTGTTTCACTTGTTCTATCAGGAGAAGGTTGCCAGAGTTCCAACCCCATTGCTTGCACAGTTCAGCAGGCATGATAGATTATAACTACGATTGAATAAGAAGTTAAGACGCAATTAACATGTTTATTACAATATTTGCAACATGTATACTATGTGTCACACACTCTGCTAAGTTACAGGGCTGAATAAAACAGTCTAAGCTCCTGGGGCCTGCAGTCGAAGGAACACCTGGAGTCCAACTCATGCTTTTCTCACAATTTCTATAAGTCGCTGCTCTCTCTCTTTCACTTCCTGTCTCCACATCCTCCCCAAACCCCTATCTACATGTGCAACCTGTTCTTTGTTAAGAGTCTACACCTAGTCTTTTCAAGTTAAAGCAAAAAGCTGAAGCCCATGATGCAGCAACCTTCTAGTCTGAGTCTTATAAACCCCTCTGTGGGGGCAACCGGCTTGCAGGGTAATATGAGGCAAACCACGTGATCCTTTGCCATGCCCTGTGTAACACTGAACCAGTTGGCAATTGATGTGGGGGTTTTAGCTCTGATCACGAAGCAAACTCCTGAATCATCCCAAGATTGATCCCATCCATTCTGATGGCTTAAGCTGCAGGGCCATCTGCTGATCGGCTCAGTACAGTAGACCAGAGACACTCAGTAAATATTTGTGGATTTGCATGGCAAACTGCTTCTTCACACCTGAAACGCAAGTCTAGGTCAGGACTCAGAAGAGGACAAGTGAGCTAGACCCCCCACCCCCACCCCTGGGCCTTTGCCTAAGCTGTTCTCTATGCCTGGAATGCCCTCCCTCTCAGCACCTCGCCTACTGCGCCTCAGTGTCCACCTGTCCAAATCCTACCTAGTTCAAGGACCAGCTCAAATATCAGCGCTCCACAAAGCCTTCCCTGACCACCCTAGCCAGAAATAACTTCTCACTGCTCTCAATTTCCATAGATCCGTGTGTGTTCTGGCACTTAAGACACTGGCCATTTTATTTTGGCTGTGTGTTTACCTCGTCTTCAATACACCACTCAGTAACAGCCTTGAGCTCTGGATCCATGTCAGTTCCTCTTTGAACTGTTTCCCCACCCTGGCACCTCCTTGTACGGAGTAGACACTTGGTAAAAATTAGCTGTATGAACAAATGGTTACCCCAGCAATGACAAAAACAGAAGCAACTGCAACATTCTTTATCCCTCCTTTTTCTATCTCTCCTCCTTCTTCTTCAATAGCTTTTAAAAATACATTTACTTGATCTACCAATTACCCAGGGGAGGTTTGGGGACTTACTGATATATGTAGACAACTCTGCAGACCAAAAAGTGTTTCCAGAGACCCTTCTAATGACAAAGGAGGCCTCGGCCAATGTAGGTGCTGTGGGAGTCTGCGTCCCTGGTCTACTGACAGCTGGCTCCTGGGAATGGAAGTGTTATTTTCTCAAAGAGCTTCATCTGCTCTGGTTCATATGTGCCAGTTCCTCGCCTGAGTAGAAACTCCTGACTTTATTTTTGAATACAGACTCCAATAATAGGCTAAGTAATTGCAGATCTTCCCAAGGACTTTTTATACATGTACCAACATATTGGACTTTTTAAAACCCGTATTGCCTTTCCATAAATAAATGTTGAAAACCTTAAATTTCAGCACTATAGGTAGTGGTAATGTGTATTTGTTTTTTTTCCCTCCTTTAGGAATCCTGAATCAAAAAGATCAACCAAAAGTACTGACGCATGGGTGATGATTTCTCAAACAACATATCTGATTACTCACAGAGGTAAAAGGATTCTCCCTCAGCTATAAGGAAGAAAAGTGTATATTATAGTATAATATGCAGTCAAATTTCAGTAATACACTTTTCATCGTCATGCCACTAAAGCTTGAACAGCTGCAGCTCTCACTGTCTTTGCTGATGGGGCCCATAAATACTCCTGGGAAATGGGACAAAGATACATAATGGATCTTCACCTGCCAAGATCAGGGAAATGAATGTCAATCGCACTCTGATGCAGAAGCACTTTTTGGTAGAGTGATGAATATTGCCGTTTGTCCTGTGCCATGCAATTTTGGACAGGAAAACCTAACAGGGAAAAAATGGTGGGAGAAGATGCTACCCTAGGACACTTGGAAAGAAGGGTATATCATAATTATTTGCCTAACAGGAATTAAAATGAAGAAGAGTGTGTCGATACAGTTTCGTTCAGAGAAAGGCCAAAAGTTAAGAGCATACATATTCTGTACGTATCATTTCAATCAATGCAAAGATTTCCCTCAAAATAGAACTCTTTTATTGAAAAAGAATGTCAGAAGAATCAAGGAGTCGGAAAATTGCCTGGGGGTCCGGATTCCTGAAAACAACTCAGTGCAGTGATGGCACGGTGGGCTGAGATGTCAGGCAGACCTGAGTTCAAATCCTTACTCCACTACTTCTCTGCTCTATGATCTCAGGACAATGACCTGACTTCTCAGGTGCTTGAGTTTCTTTTTCTGCTTTTTTGATAAAGCAGTGATAATAACAGAACCCGCCTTAACCATCCCAGCTGTCTGAGTGTTACAGGACATAATTAAGATAAAGATCTTAGCGTAGTACCTAGAAATTAGTAAGCAGACTAATGATAAGTGATCGTTGTCAAGGTCGCTGCTTTCTCCTCTTTCTTCTCCACCATCATCGTCACATCATCCCAGGTATCTTGTAGCTGATTTCATTAATAAACATTAGAAAAAGAGGTGAGAAGACTAGCTCCCACCAAATTATGAGACCCTCTCCCCTTCCTATCAATTCAGTCGCTCAGTTGTGTCTGACTCTTTGCGACCCCATGAACTGCAGCACGCCAGGCCTCCCTGTCCATTGCCAACTCCCTGAGTTTACTCAAACGCATGTCCATTGAGTCGATGATGTCACCCAACCATCTCATCCTTTGTCGTCCCCTTCTCCTCCTGCCTGCAATCTTTCCCAGCATCAGGGTCTTTTCCCCTTCCTATATCAAACTCCAAAAGCAGTACTTATAAAATCTTTTTCTTTTAAAAGCTTGGCAACATAACCTTACAAACATGTCCACCTAATTCATGCCATTCTCGCTTTAATAAGCAATGGCTACTGTAACAGGTATCTTAACTGAATAAAAGGAAGAGAAAACAAAAGTTATAGAATGCACTGTGTTCCATTAGGCTTGGGTCTCAGATAATTAGGTCCATTACATGTTCTTTGTGATAAAAGATAAAACAATGATGTGTTCACTTCTTCAAACAACCAGACAGGGTCTTTTTCTGTTTCAGTCATTCGGGATCACCAGCTAAAGGCATTTCATTCTTTTCTTCCCCTTTTCGGTAGACTGAGTTTTAAAGGTCTAGGATGAGTGATGACTGAATGACTCTAATTCTGTAATTCTGGTGATTTAATTGTATCAAGTCTGAAGAGGCTTTCCTGTGAGTCCTGTAAGGTTGAGGCAAGCCTCCTCTTAAGTGGAACAGGCCACGGGCAAGCCAGCAGGGTCTTTCTGCAGGTCCCCCCGCCTCAACCGCCCCTAAAGTGGGTGAGGGGCACAGCACAGGTTGGCAAACAATGGAAACTTCCTGTTCTGGGTGTTAACTTTAGTTACCACAGCCAGACAATGCTGCCAGTGGTGTGGAAGAAAAAATTGCTATAGCCAGCTGTGTTGTTCACAGTCGGATGGATTCTGTGTAGCTCCAAATGGTGATGGAGCCAGCAGCCTGTTGTAGCCAAGGACAGAATGATGGATGATCTACATACTGTGTCCAAGTAGAGAGAATGGCAGAAGTTCACTTCAGGGTTGTTAAAATGCTAATCTGGGTGAGTTAACAAAAGCTTAATAGAAAAGAAAAGTTTGAGAAATAGGTATACCTCATGTGGTACCTATGTGGAGCACTGATTTGATTGCTCTTGGTTACATAAACAGTTGCTTTTCAAAGTAAGAACATTTCCTTGTTTTCCTGTTGGGATGAATGGAAGCAGAATCACTTATCAGCTGCACTGCCATGCTGTCAGGTCTGAGGAGAAAAAGTCAGCCTGACAATAGCCACCGTAACTGAAAAGGTTACGATATGCTTAATATAGTTATATGATTTCCATTCTCACCACGTGTCATGGGAATAAATCAAAACACACTTTTTTCCCCCAACTGGAAGTTGGCAGCTGTTCACAAAATAAGCTGCAACCTAAGACACTGGCTTTGGTAGATTTTAATGCTAAGTCTCCATTCACAGGAGCTACTGACAGCGAGATCTCCAGCTCCATTGACAGTTCCAACATGTGAATTACACTACTAGTACATTGCATTATTACTGTTGAAAGCAGGAAGATTGGCCCCTTGTAAATATCTGGTATGGACAATCTTGCCTTAAAACCTTTAGGATGAAATAACATGCTTCAGAAAAAGATGCAGATTTACATTTCTTGCCAAATGATCCAGTTTTGCCATTCTCTGTTTCTTTAGATTCTTACTAAGTTTAACGTAGAGAAACACGTCTGCCTCATGTGATGTTGGAACACTGGCTAGCATAGCTCCTTGTAAACGACAGGGACTCTATAAATGCTGACTGCCTTGCATACCCCAAGTGCCTCTTGCTTCCTCTAGGAATGAATCTAGAATGGGCAAGCTTAAAGTCTATTAATTGAAATAAAAGGTAATATTTTATCTTGCAATATGCTAAGGAAAGCGTTCACCTCCTACTCCTACACCAATAATGGTTAGGCATTTAGCCAGGCTCTTAACTCTGCATAAAATGCATCAGAAGGGTGAAAAATGACCCTATTTCAGATGCATTTTTCACTCTTTGTAACTTAGTGAAACTCAAATGCAAGAACAATGACTAAGCTAATTACCAAGGTTTATTATGATGGAGCAGCAAGAAGTGAAGAACTTCTCCAGTTTCAATAAGTCCTTAACAATTATGGGTATCTTCGCGAATCCAAGCTCTGATTCCTGCTTACTTTGCTTGTGTGCTTTAAAGAAACAGAAATCACCACACAGGATTCAGGGGCCTACTTACCCCAGAACAGGTACTGGACAGATCCTTCCTGTTTAGCAAGCAGCGAGTGAACTGACGTCCACTGGGTTTCTAAGTAAGTAACCCCCACTCTACAGTTAACGTCACAACCATCTTTCAAATCCATCAAATGAGGGGAGACAAGGCCAGATGGTGCTATTAGAGGACTTCAAAATAAATAAGTAACTAATAAATAAATAAAAGAGGACAAGGGCAGAATGCCCACAAATCTAAATCAAAGTCAAGTTAACAAGCTGTTTGGTGAAGGAGAAGCCACAATAATCCTGGCACATTGTCCTGAATCACAGAAATGTTTCTCAAAAAAAAAAAGTTCACCTATGTAGCATCCCTCATAGAAACAAAGACAGGTAACAACTAGAATCCAGTCCGAACTAGGTGCTGGCTGTTAAAATCTCACCAAATATACCACTGGAAAAAAACAGTCTGCTAAACAACACATTTGGAAATCTCAGGGATTTTTTGACTTAACTGTCTTTCTAAGGGAGCAATCCAGGGACCTAAATCAAAGCAGACACCAACTATAAAATACAAAACTCAAGTTATGGCTGGGCTACAGTTTATTTACTTAAAGATGTTCAAGTTCATGGTAACATAGGCTTACATCTCAGAACTTACTTAGCAATTTCTATTTATCTGAGCCAGGGTAAATGTCTGTATAGTACTCACCATCCTGACAGAATATGCCTGTCACTTACTACATTAAACATGACTACACACAACTTAATTTCTTGAGTTAGATACCAAAGAGAGGGAGGGGATTTTTCAACCACATGAATAAGCCAGCATCAAAACCTATTGTTAAACCACCAAAAGAACAGTAAAATCCTCACCTTGAGCTGTCTGGGATAAGATTTCTCAATTCTACAAGAAAGAAACCTTGAAAAATTTCTCCAAACAAGTATCTGTCCAATTCTGGGCAGGGAGGGGAGACCAAAGCAGATTAGAAAAATGTTAAACCTTTCCCTCGGACTTCAGCCTTGAATAAAAGAATCCACTTTACTGGCCCAAATATCAAGTAGAAGGAAGGATAATCCTTAAAAAGCAACATTTTACTGCAGATTTAAATTCTTAGGATCCAGAAGTTCTTGGGAAAACTGTCCCAGTCATTTCTTCTCCCAAGTAACTGGAAACACTACGGTTATTTTTAAGGGAAAGCAGTCGTCCATAGCAATGGACATAACGGCCAATGACTGTTTACAAAGTCTGTATGTCTATAATAATCCTTCTGTGTGAATCTCCCAGCTGAACGCGGTGAGAGGTTGGGATGCTGGAACTTCGGTTGGTTAGTGACTGGTCACCTCGGAACGGAGAGTATTACTCTGTTTCTCTAACACTGCTACCTCACTCCTCTCTAGCTCCTTGGCATTTAGCTCTTCTCAAGTTCGGGATTTAAAGAATCACCTGACAGCAATGGTCCCAAGAGTCTATACGGCAAAAAATTTCCAAACCCAGTTCTCATCCACACCTTCAAGTCCTTATGACCTTTATTTCAATCCAAGAGTTATACATGATAGAGGAAGCTTTAAGCCCTTCCAAATTACCCAAGGCAGCTGCAGTATCAGTTTCTGCAGACTAGGAACAAACACCACCGCTGTCAAGACGGGAAATAAAAGTTTCCCTACCTTCTCCTCACCATCCCCCTTGCCAGCAGCTGCCGACGCGCGCGGCGGCTCCCTCCCGGCTGCGGATGCCTCTAGCCGCCGGAGAAGGGGCTCATGCAAAATTGACTCTTCCTTATTTGTTTCCATCCATAATTGATGGGTAGATGAGAACGTAACACATCTCAGCGCTGGGCTCTTGCCGCCTGGCGGAGACCCTGTCCAAGACGCTTCCGTAAATCATTTCCAGCGGGAGAACAAAGCACGGAAAGTTGCGGGGGAGAGTGGCTGGGAAGAGAAACCCGGGCGCCGGGTGGGAGGCGGGGGTGGGCGGTGGGCAGCACCGGGCCCCGGAGCCCGCCTCAGTGTGCTCGGCCAGCAGGGGGAGAGGGAGGGTGGGAAGTGGCCGCCCTCGGGGCAGAAGCCTGGGGGCTGGGGAGGGGCCGAGTCCCCCGAGCCCCCGCCCCTCGGCACTACCGGTGGGCCGTCCGACCCCGAGGCGCACCGACAGGTAGCTGGCGTCGGCCAAGAGCTGCCCGGGTGTCGGCGGCTGCGCTGCGCCCCCTTTCCTGGCGCGGACGAGTGCTAGCCCGTCCACTGCTTGCCTGGCCCGGCGATGCCGGAGTCTGCTCCGGGGCTGCCGGGCGGGCGGAAGCGGCCGGCGGAGCCCGCAGCCGGCTCCTTTAGCCTCGGCTCGGCGGTGGCGAGAGCTGGAGACGTGGTGCCCGGCACCTAAGCAGCTCAGGTTCCCCCTAAGGTGTGGGGGAGCGCGGAGCTGGTGCTGCCTGGCAAGAAACTTTTGCTAGCTCCTTCCTTCTCCTCCGTTTTTTTTTTTGGGGGGGGGGCACAATGTTGAAGGGCCCCTCCCCCCAAGCCTCCAGCAATGCCAGTTTTGACGCGTCCACCAAACCTCTCCAGCCTTTTGCGCGTCCCTTGCATGGCAGGCGGAGAGCTGCTTGGAAAAGAAATCAACTCTCCAGTGCCAACGCACACACATCCGCACACGTACACACACACACATTAGAAGCGATTCAGGCTCTAAGGATCTGGGTCCGATCCCCACCAGGCGCCTAGGGCATTAGCAAATTTTTATAGGGCTGTCTTACCTCATGGGGGGAGGCTTGGTTTAAAAAAATAATAAAAGCTTGTTACGCTCAAGGAGAAATGAAAATAAAAAATTGAAATATATATATATATATCCCTGTGTCTCTAGGTTTTGGTTTCTTCGGTATAATCCTGAAACTCGCCGCCACCAGTCCTTGCAGCAGCAGCAGCGACAGCAGCAGCCGGACCAAGCGGGAGCAAAACAAATCGAGGCACGGCAAATGGTGTAATTCGATCCATCTCCAAGTCAATCCATCAGGCGAGCCGGAGTCTCGTTCCCTCCCCGCACTCGGCAGCTCGCGGCGCGGGGCCCACCCCCGGGCGCGGACAGCAGGAGGCGCGGGCGGCCCGGCGCGCTCGCTTGTCCGAGCGCCGCGGCCAGCGCCGCCTGGAGGCCCCCAGCCCGGCGCCGCGGCCAGGCTGACCCCTCGGTGGCCTCCGCGTCCCTCCTCCCCGGCGCTCGGTTGCGCGCCCTCCCTCTCGCCACCTCTCAAGAGCTGCTCCTTCCAGCAACTCCCAGCGCCTCAGTCATCCGGCTCGCGGCGGCTGCTGCAGCCTGCGAAGCAGCCTTTTCGCTTTCCCCCCTCTTTCCCTCTTTTTTCTCTCTCTGAAAGATTTTTCAGAGCTTTCCTCCAGACATCTAGAGGACAAATCATTGCAGCCCAGAGGAGCTGCAGGCACAGTTGTTCCGTAAAGTTATGCCTTACTTTCTGATCTAAGATTTATTTTTTTATGCACATCCTTACAAGCCCGCCCCCATATTACCGTTGTCGCCCCCCCCCCCAACTTCTCTTTATAACCACTAAGCAAAACAGCTGGGGAGAAGCAATCAAACATTGTTTTATCTTTACAAAATACAGAAATTGCCTACTAAAAATCCCATTTCTACTTTGAATGAAAGCCATTCAGTACAGTATAATTTTGCAGGCTAATGAGCCGGTTTTACAGGCAAGTGTTTCGTGTAATATGTTGTGGGAGAAATGAAAATGTCCTTGAAGTGACATCATTTAAAATTGACTGTCACAAAGGAAAGGAAAAAAGTCACACATTTAAAAACGAGAGGATTTTAATTCAAACTTCATATCCAAGAACGGGCTTAGTTTTATTAAAATTTCCAGTTGAATTATGACTCACTGAGGGTTCTAAATGGCTGGAATGAACCATGATGCCCTCATTTAAAGAAAAAGATGAAAGCTTTCCCGCCAAACTTTTAATTTTCATTTGAGCATGGTTAATTACCGTGAAAGAGAGAAGGGGGCATTTCCTTTCTTCAATGGTTCCTGCTTCTCCCAAGCACAGTTACCTGTTTACAGTTAGAAAAAAAATACCCGGTTCTGAGTTATTTATGAAACTTCCAGGACAGCCTTGAAAAGGAACTCAAAAAAGACACCCCAAGGAACTGCTGCAGGACTCATCCGGAGAACTGTTTCCTTACTAGTTAACACTTTGTTACCAAAAGGAAGAAAGAGGATGCACCCCGAGTCTTAAAATATAAGCTCTCTTCCTGCTGTTCTTCCCATTCCAAGTAAAGGGTAGGGGGCGGAAAGAACAGCTTTGGCAACACAGCTTTGTGATTTTTCTGTTGTTGTTAAGGCTTTTGTTGGCTGGCTGGCTGGTGTTTTCGGGTTGTGCTGGGCTCTGACATCATTGCAAGTTACTTGGCAGTCAGGGCCCTTCCCCAGCCAACTTCTGACCCAGAAAACTCTGCATCTTTCACTCGTACCCAGTCATTCTGTCCTTTCTCCATCAAGAGAGCAAGCCCCGCTGCAGGCAGAGGGCTCTGTGCATTGAATGAATATGCAAAGGAGTGACCAGTGGCTTGACGAATCATATATCGCCACCCACCTAGAGGCAGAAAGCTTATGAGTTGTCCTCTGTCTGCAGTAGCAGCCAAGAAAAAAAAAAAAAAAAGTTGAGTTCTCCAGATTTGTGAATTCTTTGTTGAAATTCTGCGATGGCCAGCTTTAAAGAGTACCACCCCAGAGAGTGCCATTTACCTTAGACTGAGTTGTAAATTCAAGAATGAAAACACCTTTTAGGTTGCAGAAGAATATGCTGATAGATCATTTCGAGCCAAGGGTTAGACATGATTTCAGTCTAAGTAGCAGTGTACACCTCAAAGCCAATCTCCATGTTTGGACCAGTACGGAAAGAGAGAGACAAAAGCGGACAGTTTAGTGACACCGAAAGAATGGTAAAGAACACTTTTACTGAGTGTTACTTTCACCAAGTAAAAGTGCAGACTTAGGTGAGTTATTCAGGCTCTATATTCAAGGTGTAATTTGTAAGAAAAAGAACTTTTCAACAACTAGAAGATTAAAGGCTATAACATTCATATGCCCACCACTCAACTTCAACACATTTTAACATTTTATGTGTTTGTTTCAGATGTATTTTAGAAATAACACATTATAGTGGAAATCTAAAAAAAAGAAAAGAATCAAAATATTACTTTTGGTCAGATAAAAATATTATTCTTAAAGATTAGTCATTTCTCTGGTTCCCAGGGTCTTGAATGTCAAGAAAATGACACTCTTTTTTCATTTGGGTTTTAGTGGAGAGAAATCTAAGGGAACTGCTCACTCTGTGCAGTTTATTAGCATTTGTCCTTTCAGTTGATTTTACACACTTAACCTTTTAGCCCTGTTTACTTCTCCAGTCAGACTGGACTTTCTCTGCTCACTACAGTATGCTTTAGGCTCTAGCTGCTGTTGCGTGCTCAGTCCTGTCTGACTCTTTGCCACCACATGAATTGTAGCCCACCAGGCTCCTCTGTCCATGAAATTTTCCAGGCAACAATACTGGAATGGGTTGTGACTTCTTACTCCAGGGGATCTTCCCAAATCAGGGCTTAAACCCGAGTCTCTATCTCCTGCATTGGCAGGTGGATTCTTTAGCACTGTGCCACCTGGGAATCCCTTAGGCTCTAGCATAGCCCTGCTGTGTAAAGTTCCCCGCTGTCACACTGTCTCTTGTCTCCATGTCTTCACTTTTGTCTGCTTCTTGGGGTACTCTTTCTCCATCACTTCAGGTACTTTAGTTTCTGCTTTTCTTGACTTTTAATCATTTAATAATTTCACTTAGGTGTCCGAATTTCCCTTATCCCACTAGCCCCCAAGATGGATATAAGCATCTCTCTTCTGTATTCTCCTAGCAAGTTCACTTCTCTAATTTACCAAATGGAAGGGAAAATAATTGCTCAGGATGTCTTCCTTACTGGGTGCTTCTTAACTGCGAAGATCTTGTCTTATTTACCCGGATAACCCCAGTGCCTATCACAGTGCCTGGCATTTAGTGGACACTCAACAAGTACTTGTTAAATAGATCTGGCAAGGGAAGCCACAACTTTCCCAACTACTCTTTTATGTGCTGAACCAGAGAATACAGTCTTCACAGTAGGGATTGATTCATTGGTATCCCCAGGGCAAGCACAGTATCTATGCAAGGGTGTTTGTTGAATGAGTGAAGAATGAATGAATCAAGAAAGAAAGAAGGAAGATATTTGGCTCTTTTAACACCTAGAAAGAATACTTAAAATGGTCTGTGTTTTAGATAGTTAAGGATTTTGCTTTTGTGTTATCTGTATACATCTCCCAGCAGTGATGTGATAAGTAATAACTTCTTTTACAATCTATTTTTTTGTCTGTTTGCTTAAGGAAAAGTTCAAAATTTTGTTTCTATGTTTCATTTCTAATACAGCTTTAACAATAAAATTCATCTGAAAATTATAGAAAATCAGTGTGTAACTGTAAAAGTTTATCAATCATCAGAGAATACCACTCCTTAACTATTACAGCTATTAAATAAAACATTAGTGCTTACTGTGTATCAGTCTCTTTTAAGCATTTTAAAAATATTAATGTGCACAACAATTCTATGAGTTAAGTATTATTATTATCTACATTTTGTAGAAGAAGAAACTGAGGCTTAAAGGGTTTAAGTGACTTGCCTAAGGCCACGCTGGTAGTAATTGTGTAAGAGAAACCTAACCTCTTACTTAGTTATAATAGTGGTTAATACTGAGGTCATAGTTAACAGCAGTGGTAAATAGTGAATTCTTTGAAAACATTAGACAGTTCAGTTCAGTTCAGTCGATCAGTCGTGTCCGACTCTTTGCAATCCCATGAATCGCAGCACGCCAGGCCTCCCTGTCCATCACCAACTCCCAGAGTTCACTCACACTCACTTCCATCGAGTCGATGATGCCATCCAGCCATCTCATCCTCTATCGTCCCCTTCTCCTCCTCCCCCAATCTCTCCCAGCATCAGAGCCTTTTCCAATGAATCAACTCTTCGCACGAGGTGGCCAAAGTACTGGAGTTTCAGTTTTAGCATCATTCCTTCCAAAGAACACCCACGGCTGATCTCCTTTAGAATGGACTGGTTGGATCTCCTTGCAGTCCAAGGGACTCTCAAGAGTCTTCTCCAACACCACAGTTCAAAAGCATCAATTCTTTTCGGTGCTCAGCCTTCTTCCCAGTCCAACTCTCACATCCATACATGACTACTGGAAAAGCCATAGCCTTGACTAGACGGACCTTTGTTGGCAAAGTAATGTTTCTGCTTTTGAATATGCTATCTAGGTTGGTCATAACTTTCCTTCCAAGGAGTAAGCGTCTTTCAATTTCACGGCTGCAGTCACCATCTGCAGTGATTTTGGAGCCCCCCAAAGTAAAGTCTGACATTGTTTCTACTCTTTCCCCATCTATTTCCCATGAAGTGATGGGACCAGATGCCACAACCTGGATTCAAATCCAGACTCCCGCTGCTCCTGGGATAATTTATTTAACTACACTGTTCATCAGTCTTCTTACCTGTGAAACAGGAGTCATAACAATACTTCAAATGGATTTTATGAAAACTGAGTGTGATAATGCATGTAAAGTGTTTAGTATCTTACCTGGAACACTGCAAGCACTGAATAAATATTAGCCAATGTTATTATACATGCCCTGTAGGCAGAGCAACCTTGGAATCCTGCAGAATTGGATTAGAAACTTAATCCAGCCTCACACTAAATGTGAGACTTAGGGTAAAAGCACGTGGTATACAATAGATTTGCAATAAATTTTTGTTCCATTCCATTGCTTTAATTTCCTCATCTATGTGTGTGTGTGTGTGTGTGTGTGTGTGTATTATATATATATATAAATTCAGATATACCACTTACTATCCAGTTGATATGAAATAACATTTTGCATGAATTTTCATGAATCATAGTTTAGAATGTAGAATTTCATGTTTCAAAATAAAAAGCTAGAGGTACTGAAATTTCAAAGGTAGCTATAGCTTCTGTGATTACTTTAATTTGGAATGCACATATAGTATTCCTTGCGTTCGCACATTATAGAAAGTGCTTTTGTGCCAAGGGATTGCTTTCAAAACTAATCTAAGCTCTCCATGACATGATAAATCATTAATAATATAGACCCAAATCTCAGCATCTGCATAGGCACAGCTGGTCTCCTGTGTCAACAGTCTGCATATGAAAGTGACTATGCCAAGATATTTCACTTTAATGAAAAATATTTATCATGATAAATCTTAAACCTCAAGATTTTACTGACATAATTCATTTCTATTATTATGTACTATGATAGCATACCACCACAGTTCTGCTTATGTTTGGAATGATAAAAATATGCTTTTTTAGTCATTGTGATTACTCCATCTTAGCATGACTAATTTTGCTGTGCACTCCAAAGGAAGGGGAATGCACCATGCATTTATGGAAATAATAAATCAGTTACTTAGCTAGTTTTGCTAATGACTCCTCAGGTGCCACTGTGTGGAAGGACACTGAGTTCTCAAGACAAATAAGAAGAATCAGGCTTTTCTTTTTCCATCAAGGATGAACAGCAAACAACCTTTAATAATACTAGCACTTTTGAAAACAGGCAAGACGCAGGATACTATCAACACTTTATCGAAAATCTTTTGAACAAACAGAAGCAAAATAAACTTTGTGAAGGAAAGGTCAAATAAAGAGGTGTTAACTCGGTTTGAGTTGCTTAATTTTATTTATACATACGTTGAGGAGGAAAGCTTAGGATACGGGGAGGTCAGCTTATGAGACTCTGTGTAAGTTCCTGACAGCCTTCTCTCCACAAATCTACAGTAACCAAGCCTCTGACCTTGAAGAATTGGGACCAAATAATACCTAATAAATGTTAGAATGTCTTAACCAAGGACAAAGACAACAAAAATAATCAAAAGTGGCAGAAAATTAGAAAATTTCATGTTTCAAAAATATATAACTTTTTACTTTGTTTTTAAAAATAGACCTCCTTTCCTATTATTATTATTATCATTGCTTAAGTCAATGTTAAAATTCCAGTCAACAAAGGGAGAAGAAACTGTGACTAGCCACAATAGTATCACTTAATTCTGACACAGCTCTTGGAGACAGGCATGGTTTAGGAACAAAGAAACCCATCCTTGTTTAAGTTAACCATCTTGTCAGGATTTTTAGCTCCAGTAGATGATGGAGCCTAGAGTCTAATAAGGTCTGTTTGGCTCTCAAGCCTAATTTTCTTTCAAGGAAACTATGCTCTGAAAAATAGAGCATAAGTTTAAAAAAAACATGTCTTGATTTATAAAGGAAATAAAAACATTAAAAAAATCCTCAACTAGATACTCAGAGTAAGGTTAAAATGTGTGCTTCAGTTTCTAATCCTTTACTAGTTTTTGTTTGTTACCTATAAACTAGTGTCAGGGACCCTTTGATGGGGTTTAAAACATAGCTTAAACCTCTATACATTATATGTATTCTATTACCCATGAAATTCCCCTGGATTGCTTGTAAATAAAGAGAAAACAGACCTGTTTAGCAGCATGTGAATTTATATTAAAATCAACCTTACTGGTTAGGTTACAAATGTTTCAGTTAGTGGTTAGGGCTATATCATCAAAGCTTTGACAAAATCATCATCATCACGAGAACTTTTCCATGTTGGAGCCACAGAGCCAAGGTATTGCCAGCAGCCACTAGTGCCACCTATTGGTTCAAAAAAAGGAATAGGATTCTGGGTAATTCCTGTCTTTCAAAATAAAGGCACACAGTACATTTTTTCCTTTCTTTGTTTCTTTTCGCTTTCTCAGATAGGATGCTTACTATGACGGGCATTTTGTTAATATTGAATCTATTAAAGTCATTTAAAAATTACACTGCTGATATGCAGGGGAGTGAGCATAGTATGTGTACAGAGGATCAGAAGAAGTTGACATTGTGGGAGAAAAATCAATAGCAAACACTGTCAGTGCTCCACTGTAATTAGAGGAGTTGTCTCAAATCCCCAGTGCCCTATTAGACCGTGATGCAGTGGCAAGGCCCAGCAGCACACAGGAGATATATCTGGGTAACAAGTGTTTAAATCCGGGTCTGGGATATGGTGTGCATTGAGTCAGCAATGGCACAAACTAGGTGACAGGAGGAGAAGGCAATGGCACCCCACTCCAGTACTCTTGCCTGGAAAATCCCATGGACGGAGGGGCCTGGTAGGCTGCAGTCCATGGGGTCGCTAAGAGTAAGACACGACTGAGTGACTTCACTTTCACTTTTCACTTTCATGCACTGGAGAAGGAAATGGCAACCCACTCCAGTGTTCTTGCCTGGAAAATCCCAGGGATGGGGGAGCCTGGTGGGCTACCGTCTCTGGGGTCGCACAGAGTCAGACACGACTGAAGCAACTTAGCAGGTGACAGGAGGTAGTGCTTGCTCCACCAGCCCCAGCTACAGGCAATTCATTTATGGTCTAGAATGAGGTTAGGAGAAACCTTCAGCTTATGTAGCCTTTGCTTGGTTCCACGGGGTATTCTGCACTCATGTTCTTGTCCCCAGATCTCTCTGGTCTTCTAATCTAGAACCTATCACATGTTGACAGTCAGCAAGTAAAAACAAGGCCTATTTCATTTTTTTAACAGAATTTCTTACCAGGGAGACCCTAGTAGCCAAGTTAGATTTAAACATTATCTGATTCAGTTGACTATGGGCCAGGATGGACTCCTGCATGGCCGTCTTCTAAAAGTGTGAATTGTGATGGATGCTGAACAAGTGCTTCAAATGTATTATTAAGGAAAGCTTTAAAAAGGAGTCTCACAGAGTTTTCAATTGTCTGAATTTGTATTTCAATTACAAAGCTAAAATAAGAAACTATTGGCTAAGAGCCTTTCTGGAAAATCTAGAGAGGTCCAGTAGTGCCGTTTTTAATAGTGAGATTTTTAATAGTATCACACATCATTAAGTAAGAATATCTCCATGTTATTTTAGTAGTTACATTCAACAGTTGACTCTTCAAATATTATTGCATCTGAATCCATGCATACATATGCTGTGCATGGTGTGTGTGTTTGTATGTGTAGTTTTCCTCCAAGAGTCCCTATTTAAAGGCTTTGTGAGTTCCTTTATTATATTAAAATTTGGGGAATTGTGCTCATAATCTATCCCAATATGTTCTGAATCTCTGGGTCATAATTACAGGATAAACAGAGTCATTTCTCACCACAAATTTTAATTAAGAATTCCAGTTATGCAATTATTTGCTAATGAATAATAACTGCTCATTATCAAAGCATACCATTAAATATGTTTACTCAAAATTATGTTTTATAAAGATAGCTTCCATAGGTCAGTTTCACATTTTTAAGTCATCCACCTAATGCTAAAATAAGAGGAAATGTTTGTCTCTTATTTTATTGAGATAGGTGAGGATTAAGGAAAAAAGATAGTCTGTAATTGCTGTAAATAAATTAATTTCATAATAAAGTCTAATTAGTCATGATCTCACCTCTTCATAAATATCAAGATACTGAATTCTGAGATTTATCTTTGTTTAGATCAGTTGGTGATGATACCCAATTGTCCATTCATTGGCTAGGATTTTACCTAGAAAAGGGGTCAGTGGAGGAAATCATTTACCGCACATTTATTTATTGTGCTTTTGAAAAAAATTACCCCAATCTGGGTTACTGATTCATTAAATTTGCTCTTGGTTCTCAAGTGAAAGGAGAACAATCAGTTTGTTTGCTTTTGATTTATTTGCCAACTTTTACATTGATGAACAAAAAATACAAACAAATGAACAAATAAGAAATCCATTTTGATAA
Organism: Bos taurus; assembly: GCF_002263795.3. NCBI lineage: Eukaryota > Metazoa > Chordata > Mammalia > Artiodactyla > Bovidae > Bos > Bos taurus. Next base: position 62,705,903 of record NC_037337.1, read on the forward strand.
CAGGTAGGTGTGCAGCCTATTGAAGGCAGATATTTTAGAAATTTCAGACAAAGTTAACACTTCCAAGTTAAACCGCTAGGAACATACAAAGCCTGAGTTAGACTATCTGCAGAAACGTTTCACCTAAGAGACAGTAAGTTCCAAGGAGAACAGAAATCAGATCAGGGCATCACAAAATCCAATCAAGGTGACAAGGAGATATTTTCCGGAGAAGAACATAAGTGAAGTGGAAGAGGGTAGGATCATCCACTCATTCATCCTTGCAAGCATTCATTTTACCATTTGTTATTAATAGCAGCAATCTGCTTTGTGTAAAGCTCTGTGCAGAGATAAATGAGAAATAACTTGCATTTAGACAGCAACTTCAAGTCTGAAAAGCAGTTTTATCAGTCAGAGTCCTGGCAGAGAACAGATGGCACATTTGACTTGGGTAATTTGAGGAGCCTTTAATAAAGAAATTATTTGCAAAGGTGCAGGGAACCCACAAGGGAGAGTTACTCTGGGGCCTGACTACCCCGAGGACCTGAGCAGCCAGAGGAGGGAGCAATTAGCGGAACCTGGAAACACAGTGGTGATGTGGAGGGGAACCCCTTGCTTAGAGGTCAACTTCTAGAGGCAAGGAGTAGAGGAAGAGGACAGAGAGTGAATCTGGTGGAACCAATGGAAATGCACTACTTAATTTTAGTTTGAGCCTTCAAGAACACTAAGTGGTAGGGATCTTAATTTTGCAAATGAAAAAAACTGAAACAAGGAGATCCATTTATCACAACTTACACAGCACATCCAGACCTTGAACCTGAGTCTTCTGAATCTAAGTTGGTGCTTATCACAGGGTCTCCGTATCCCCTGCCCTTTGGACTTCCTTATTATACTTATTTCACCATATCACATTACTGACCTGTTTTATCACTTACTAGACTGAGCTTCTGGAGAGAGAGAAGTAGCTCTTTGTATCATTATTGTCTAGAACAGTGATGGGGACTGGAAGCCTGGATGCATTTGGTGAATGGAATGAGTGACAGAGTGTGCATCCTAGCTGGAGAAACAAAATATGCAAGAGGCTAACATCATATGTGGCAGCACGCTGGAGATGCTACATCCAGAAGCAGAGAAAGAGTACTGTAGACAGAAAAAGAAGGCTCGAATAACAGTGTGGTTGTGAAAGACTTAATGATGTGGGATCATATGAGCTGAGCCCAGCACTCTGAGAGACAGGTGTCAAAGGGAGAGGATTATGGCCAAAGTACTGTGGACCTCGAAGACAGCAAAAGTGGAAGTGGGTGGTAGGGGGCATGGTGGAGTTGGGGCATGACTGCTGTTTCTGGAGGCAAAGAAGGAGATGTGAAGGAAAGCGCAGGATAGGATCATTGTATGGTATTTCTGAATTGGCACTTGCTGGAATTTGAAAATTTTACTCAGAGAGTTTAGAAATCATAGGGTTTTGAGGAAAAGGTCATCCTAATCTAGGCTGTACTTTTGCGAGTCAGCTCTCAAGAGGGAAGCACAGCTTGGAGAAACAGGAGGCATCAGAGAAGTCAGGATGCGATTAGGGGTCATGACAGAAGACAACTTCAGTGGTGGAGTCGATAGAAAAGTAGGATTATGTATATGAGTGATGCAGCAGAGTGGGCTGATCTTTGAATGTCAGAGGTGGAGATGTGGGAGATTTTTCCAAGTTTCTCTGTCTTCCTGAATTTAAGAAAAGTTGAAATATTATAAGTGACGGGGATGTAGGAAGTGGAACAGGTTTGCAGGGGGAATAATTAAGTTTAGTTTTGGCTAAGTGGAGCTTAAAGTGCTGGTATGGTGTCCCTGAGGGGATATCCAACAGAAAATTGGAAACTGTTCTTATAATTACAGTTAGTGGACAAGGGAACTCCTACCTTCCAGAGAAACACCAAAATCTAAATGAGCTAAATACTTACAGAGAGTAAGAGGGAATCACTGAATGACTGAAAGCAAAGTGCTAGCTGCCCTGTGTGTCCAGCTCTCTGTGACCCCATGGACTGTAGCCTGCCAGGCTCCTCTGACTATTGGACTTCTTCAGACAGGAGTACTGGACTGGGTAGTCATTGGTTTCTCCAGGAGATCTTCCCGACCCAGGGATCAAACGCAGACTCCTGCATTGCAGGCAGATTCTTTACCATCTGAGCCACCAGGGCAGCCCCTGGCTAACGAATATACTCTGAAGTCACATGTCCTCAGATGCACTGAGGTGAGAAACGTTTACCCTTCCCACCTCTGGACTGTTTCCTCCAACACAGAAACCACACAGTGGAGAATTATGGGGTTATTCCCACTTCTCACTCATGTCTTGCAAACATAGGAAAATTAGATGTGGCAATTCATCATATTTTACCTAGTACCTTTTTGAGCTGACGGTTTGGTGGTATCTTTTCAGCCTGACACTTTTATAAAAAATGCTGATGGATACTTTAAAAACTTTCTGTGAAACTATCCAAAATCATTGTGTTAGGTTTGCTACGGGAACTTCTTTCTTAGTGTCCTTTCTCATCTAATTCTTAGATGAGGAAAAATGTCCACAAATTAGTTTACTTAAACCATCATCACTCCATGTAAAATTAGGCATCTGTATGCTCTGATTATCAATACTTGCTGCTAAACTCTAAATGAACTTAGAGGAATACAATTCAGTAGTTTCTTCTCTAAATTATCTTGGACAACATGAACATCACCATTTTACTTGATTTGAAATGTTAACATGAAATATAATAGAGAGTGGATCATTTCAGAGTAAGAAATCACATCCTGACAGTTAGGTGATGAAATGCTATAACGATAAAGATTAGATCACTTCCAATTCTCCTTACAAAAGTTCTAGATAAAATAGAATGTGACTTTAATTCTTCAAGGACAGTTTTTCTTCTTATTTAGAAAAAGAAAGTTTATGAAAAGTGAATGTGGTAGCCATGATTATTGTCATATTATGTAATGATCACAGTGAGCTTTGAAGTAACAGTATTTTCAAGAAAATTTATACTGTCAAACTTAGAGGATTAGAAAAACAGCCACTTTATTTTTTTCTTATAGTGATTAGTTTTTCATTTATATTATGTAGGTCACTTAAAAATACATAGTGTTTTCCTAACATTTAGGGAAGAGAAAGAGGAAGAGAAAAAGGAGAGATGGGCAGAAAAGTAGAGCAAAAGAGTGAAAGAAAAGGAAGACAAATAAAGAATCTAATTAAATTTAATGACACATTTCCAAGAAAAAGTCTTTAGCAACATCTGCAGTTTCAATTTCCAAAATGTAGGTACTTACATAGGCAGGAACTTACTTGTTTTCTTTTTGTTTTATTATTTGCCATTAACAGAAGAAGAAATAAAATAGATATAAGTATTTGTTAATTTCATGCAAACTATTTCAAATTACACAGAATGTCATAGAATGTATGCTTAATTACATAAGCAACCTTTGCATTAAAAACATCACTTTATTGCCCTCTATAAACATTTTATGAATCCATTTAGTTTATGGTTAAATTAAGAGGAAACGAAAGGCAGGGATAAACTACAAAGGATTCTTTCCGTATCGTTTAAACTGACTTCATTAAAACTGTAGTTTAGAGTGATGTATATCTGATCAACACAAGAGTAGAGACGGGACAAAGCTACACTTATATCAGTCAAATGTTGAAAAAGTAGTGTTTGGCTTTTGATGAATATTTAATATGCCAGAGAGCTCTCAAGATTCCACTTTAGCTGTGAGATCTGGGGCAATTTTCACCAGGGACTGAATTGCTGATCTGGCCTCCTGAGCTCCCTCTACCACTTTCTGCCTCTGATATGCCTTAAGTTGGAGAAAGGCAGAAAAACACAACATCCTGTTGCCCAAAAAGTCTCTTCTTATGTGTGCTCCGTCAAAGGAGAGGACTGGAAAAAGGACTCTGGAACTGAGGCAACTCCCACTTTGCGGAAGCAGGTTCCGCTTGGTTTGAGGAACATGGCTACCATGCAAAGGTTTCTGACTCCTCGCTAATGGCCTTAAGGCTTCAGGGCTTGATGGAAAAAACCAATGTCTTTTCATACTGCAGCAGAGCATCTGGTCCTGATTGGAGTACCTCCTCCCTTGCCTTTTGATCAGCACAAGTCAATGTGGGACAAGGACATAGGACTTTCACAGAAGACTGGCCTTAGGGAGTCCTACAATTCAGAGGGATTGGGAAAAGCAAAGATTGGGAAGCCTGGTGTGATTAACAAGTGATTGTCTGGTTTAAGTGGGAAATGGGGACTTTGCTGGGGGGGAGGGAGGTTAAAAAAACAGGGAAGAATGAATTCTAAAACCCTCTGCCAAAGATTATGGAAATCATTAAACCATATATTACTTTATTCAATTATTTTACTACAGTGATTGCAAAGAGCACAGATTTTGTTTTTTTGCTTAGCTTTAGTATCCCAACAATTCCAGGTTTCAGTTTCCTCTTCTGTAATGTTGGTATAATATGTAACATGAGTAGGAGTAAGGAGTAGAGTACTTTTGTGAGAATGCATGTAAGTTTTATAGAGTAAAACTGTAAAACTATATATTAAGGTTCAGTTCAGTTCAGTTCAGTCGCTCAGTCGTGTCTGACTCTTTGTGACCCCATGAATCGCAGCACGCCGGCCCTCCCTGTCCATCAACAACTCCCGGAGTTCACCCAGACTCACATCCATCGAGTCAGTGATGCCATCTAGCCATCTCATCCTCTGGCGTCCCCTTCTCCTCTTGCCCCCAATCCCTCCCAGCATCAGAGTCTTTTCCAATGAGTCAACTCTTCGCACGAGGCCAAAGTATTGGAGTTTCAGCTTTAGCATCATTCCCTCCAAAGAAATTCCAGGGCTGATCTCCTTCAGAATGGACTGGTTGGATCTCCTTGCAGTTAAGGATTAGGTTATTAAGGTTAGGCATTACTAAAGTCCAAAGACCACCATGGCGGTCATATAGCTCATAGGGTGTTTTGATAAATGTTATGCACCACCCTTCTCTCTTTTCCTTCTCCATCAGTGACCTGTTTCTCCAGTGTCTTTCTCTCCTCTCTCATGGACACCATTGCTTTAGTGATCCACTGTTATGTTGTGTCCCAATAGCTCTTCAGAGTATAAAGAGAGTAAAAGAAATTGTCTTCAGCAGTGAGGGCTAGAAAGCAGGCATCATATTTGTATCCCTAGTGCTTAGGCCAGTGTTTGGCTAAATATAAATTTATTGAAAGGACAATTTGAGTGATAACACAGAGATTATTACCAGAGAGGTGAATGTATTCCTACTACTACAGTACACATATTAAAAATTTTAAATACTTCTTGAGTACAGCTCTGAAACAAAACTAGAATAAGATAATTCTCTACCATGGTGAAAATGTAAACTGCTCAAATCAAAATCCAATACGGTTCTTAGTGTTAAAATCCAAGAATTCCTCTTAAAGAAAAAAAAAGCCATGGATATCAGTCATCTATTGCTATGATTTTGAATGTGCTGCCCAAACAATAAATAAAAAAAGTAAAATATAATCATAGATATTAGAAAGAAAGAAGCAAACATGGTAAAATTTATAGAAGGATAAGAGAGTTTAGCAAGATCAATAGTTCATAAAATAATGTAAAAATCATCAGTTTTCCTATAAGCCAAATACCACACAGATATTGCCATGTTTAATGGGAAAATATTGCATTCACAAAGGAAAATCACACATAGGTTACCTGAGGACACACTTGGAGAGAAATGTGCTGGATATATACAAAGAAAACTATCATGTCCTTTTGAGGTGCATAAAGAGAGATGGGTAAATGAAAAATGAGATTTAATTTCTATATAAGAAGTCTCAATGTGATAAATATGTCCAAGAGGTGAATTCTTTACCAGCTGAGCCATCAGGGAAGCCCAGGAAAACTGGAGTGGGTAGCCTATCCCTTCTCCAGGGCATCTTCCCGACCCAGGAATTGACTGGGGGTCTCCTGCTTTACGAGTGGATTCTTTACCAGCTGAACTACCAGGAAAGCCTAAATACAGTCTGGCTTTCCCGGTGGTGCTGGTGGTGAAGAACCCGTCTGCCAAATAGGAGGCATAAGAGATGTGGGTTCAATCCCTGGGTTGGGAAGATCCTCTGGAAGAGGAAATGGCAACCCATTTCAGTTTTGTTGCCTGGAGAATCCCATGGACAAAGGAGCCTGATGGGCCACAGTCCATAGGGCAGCACAGAGTTGGATGCGACTGAAGTGGCTTAGGACTAAATATAGTGTGCTGCTGCTGCTAAGTCGCTTCAGTCGTGTCCGACTCTGTGCGACCCCATAGACAGCAGCCCACCAGGCTCCCCCGTCCCTGGGATTCTCCAGGCAAGAATTCTGGAGTGGGTTGCCATTTCCTTCTCCAATGCATGAAAGTGAAAAGTGAAAGTGAAGTCGCTCAGTTGTGTCCGACTCTTAGTGACCCCATGGACTGCAGCCCACCAGTCTCCTCCGTCCATGGGATTTTCCAGGCAAGAGTACTGGAGTGGGGTGCCATTGAATTCCCAGTTGCTTTTTGTGTGTGTGGACGTACTGAAGACTACTTTAAAGAACGTTTAGAATTACAGTTTCAGACAGAAGATAACTCTTGCTTACTCATGCAAAAATGTGCATATTAAAGCTACAACTAAAACAGTGCTTCAGTGATGCAGGAATAAGCATTCAAGTCAATGGACCAGAGTAGAGTATAGGGATAGACACACATTTTAAAGTACAAATTAAATTCATCTTAATATGCAAATTAAATATAAATATAGTAGCATGTCAAACAACAGCAAAAGGATAAATTATTAAATAACCAAATTAAAAAACTGGCTATCCAATTTGGAAAAAAAGCTGGAATCCTATTTCACACTTGATTGTCTACCTCCAAATAAATTTCTAATGGATCAAATATCTAAACTTTAAAAAGAGTGTAAATAATTGTTTCCACATACCTCAAATAGGGATAAAGTTTCTACATATGACACAAAACCAAAAATCAGAGAAAAAGATTACTTTTTTACTATAAAAATGCATGTTTATATACAGTGGAAAATACAATAAAACCTAAAAATATCACCTGGAAACTGAAAGAACAAAAGGATTATTATTATTATTTTTTTAAATTGAGATACAATTCACAAGTTATAATGTTTATTCTCTTAAAGTATACAATTTAGTGGTTTTTTAGCATATTGACAGAGCTGTGCATTCATCAGCACAGTCTAATTACATCTCATCGGCCCTAAAAGAAACCCTGCACTCATAAGCAGGCATGCCACATCCCTCCTTCCCCAGTCCCTGGTAACAGTGAATCTACTTTCTGTCTTTAGATTTGCCTGTTCTGGACATTTCATGCAAATAGAATCATGCAATATGTGGCCCTTTGTGTCTGGCTCCTTTAACTCAGCACAAAATTTTCAAGGTTCATGGTTCATCCATGTTGTATAACATATCAGTATTTAATTATTTTTATGGCTGAATAATATTCTCTTCTATAGGTATATCAAAAATAAAAATATGCCAATAACAAAAAAGCAGGTAATTTCAACCAACTGATCTATAAAAGGGGTAACATTTTCATTAGTAATCAAAATGCAAATAAATACATATCAGTATTTAATTATTTTTATGGCTGAATAATATTCTCTTCTATAGGTATATCAAATTTTGTTTATCTATTCATCAGTTGATGGACGTTTGGGTTATTTTTACTTTTTGGCTATTATGAATAATATTGCTGTGAAAATTCATATATAAGATTTTTCATGGACATATGTTTTCATTTTTCTTGGGTATATAACTAGATGTTGAATTGTTAAGATAACCTTATATTTCATTTTTTGAGGAACTGCCAAACTGTTTTCCACATTGGCTGAATAATATTATATTCCTATCTGCAACGTGTGAGAGTTCTTATTTCTCATGTACTCACCAACATGTGCTACTGTCTTTTCTTTTGGGTCACAGCATCTTAGTGGTTGCAAAATAGAATCTCACTGTGGTATTGCTTTGCATTTTTTTTAATGATGAAAGATGTGGAATATTTTTTCATGTGTTTATTGGCCATTTGTGTATTTTCTTTGGAGAAATTATTCAAGTTCTTTTGTCCATGTATAAATTGGGTTATTAGCCTTTTTAATTAATGAATTAGGCAACTGCCCATGGATATACATACATATATATATGTATATGTATGTATATATATAAATATACACACACACATACTTCAGTCTGTTTATGATAAAAATAAATTTTAAACAACCTAAAGTATCTATTAATGGGAGAATATTTAAATTCGGGTTGTATTCAGTCACTGGAACACTATACAACTATTAAAGTGATAAAACATGTTACTATTTTGTGCATATAAATACATCTACTATATACTAATATATAAAGATAAGCTGTAGAATCTCTTATTTTATATGCTTTCATTTTTGAAAAACAAAGCCAAAATGAGGAGAGTGTCTGGGTATAAATCAAAATGTTAAAATTCCTAAGTTTTTAAAACGTAATTTTCTTTCTTTATGTAAGAAAGGAACTTACTTTCTTCTATGTACTTCTATGTACTATCTTCACTTCTATGTACTATCTTCACTTCTATGTACTATCAGAATTTTTCTTCTTTTATTGAGTAGGGATTAATTTTATTAGCAACAAAAGCTTCATCTTGATTAAGAAAACCTAAAGCCTTGTAAAACTTTTCGGTATGTTCTCACCTAATGATACACACATAAACCCACTCCATCTTCCCTCCTCTCCAAAATGATAGAAAGAAAATTGGGCCAGTTATTCTTATCTCTATTACGGATTTGGATATTTCATGAAGAGTCTTTTTTGCCAGGTGTGTCTATATTATTGTGGGCTTCCCAGGTGGCACTAGTGGTAAAGAACACACAAATGCAAGAGACACAGGTTTAATCCCTGGGTTGGGAAGATACTCTGGAGAAGGAAATGGCAACTCACTCCAGTGTTCTTGCCTGGAGAAACCCGTGCACAGAGGAGCCTGGCGGGCTATAGTCCACGGGGTCAGAAAGAGTCGGATGTGACTTAGTACACGCATGCACACACATCTATATTACTGTATTAATTTTCTACTTTCTTTCATGAAACTACAAGTTCAAAGAGTAAAAGCCATCTTACAGGAAGTTTCTGGAAGTTGTCAGAAAGGGAGCTGTTTCATGATGGGCTCTTTTCTCTTTTCCATAAACACAGTGATGTACATGAACATTTGCATAGCAGACCAAATATGTGTCGTTATCGAGTATAAGTTACAGCAGTAGTTAATGACATAAATTCAAATACTCAAATGCAAACCTTTATATTTACTTTAAATAGCAAAATTGTATTTCTGTTCCTATAAAAATAGCATGAAAATATTTTTATTGATTACACAAAAGGCTCTGAAGCACTATAAAATGAACATATAGCCTATAAAAACTACAATACAGCAGGTTATAAATTACAGTTAGCTAAAGCTAATGGGCTAACTAGAGTAAACATTAAGCACTTAACAATATGTACACCTGCTGTAGAATTTATAAATTCTTTTAGGGTATTATTTCAATAGATTGTGTCTTTTTCAAAAATGTTAATGCAAATATGAAATAAGAACATTTTACTCTTAATTCATACAGCCGTATTCAAAATTGTCCCATCTGTCCTTTTCCTTAAACATACACACACATTGCAACATAGTCATTTTGGGGAAGCACTGACAAACATTCTGCTATAAGAAGGTGACTGGAAAGTAGGAATATCTTGAATTGGGTATTCTTGTTTTTCCAATATTGGCTTTGCTCTCCTAAATATTTCCCTTCCTTTCCTACTGAGTTGACAGTAGATATAAGAGGGTAACTTAAGCAACATGTGTAGGCATAGCTTAAGAGACAGCCACTACTCTCTGTTGCTGCTAACTTATGTTTCCAGGATTCAGTTTGCTGATATGTTAATAAAAAGAGTGCCAAATGTTCAGGTCTTTTTAGAGGTAATTTGGTGTAGTGGAAAGAGCACTGCATAGAGACAGATAAAGCTGGGTTTATATTCCAATTCCTTGGAAAAGTCTGATATGGGAAATGTTACTTTACCTCAGTGAATTTTAATGTTCTCATGTATAAAACAGGAAGAATGCCAAACCTCATAGGGTTGTTAAAGACTTAATGATACCACATTGGTCAAGCCCTTAGCATAGCACTTGGCACACAGCAGATATCCAATAATTACTGGGTCTCATGTTCTTTTACCTAAATCCTATTGAGGTAGAAGATAGATGGGCTCCTGGACTGGACAACTGGTGCTTTTAAAGCAGAGTAAATTTGAAGTTTTGTTCAACCCCAGACACTCCAAAGACAAAGCTAGTGACAGAAGCTGAGTTCTGCTGAAATAAAATGATAAGATGACCACTCCTGAGGTCAAGGAAAACTTTCCTATGTGCACATATGCATGAAGGCTCCTTGGGGTCAAAAGGGAGGGGGCTCCACTCTATAGTAAGTGTGGATATACCCCCACAGGCCTTTGCAGTGACATCCATCCTAGCAATAAGTTGCTCCTGCATGTTGGGGAGGGTCCTAGTACAGGTCAAGTGTGGGAAAAGTAATGAGATAATTGGTCAAATGGAAACAAAGAGCCAGAAGGACTGTCTTACATAAGTGATTTAAGTCATCTCTACTGTGCTCTTCCTCATTAGGAAGGATGCCCACACCCTTTCTGAGTGTGTAGTTCTGCCTAGCTTCAGTCTTCAATCAGATCAGATCAGATCAGTCGCTCAGTCGTGTCCGACTCTTTGCGACCCCATGAATCGCAGCACGCCAGGCCTCCCTGTCTATCACCAACTCCCGGAGTTCACTGAGACTCACGTCCATCGAGTCAGTGATGCCATCCAGCCATCTCATCCTCTGTTGTCCCCTTCTCCTCTTGCCCCCAATCCCTCCCAGCATCAGAGTCTTTTCCAATGAGTCAACTCTTCGATAAACAAACTATTTCTCTGCGTGCTCTCCCATATGCTGTGCTATAGCTCTAATAATGAACTTTGTACTTGGTTTTACACTTTTTGCCTCCTTGAAACATTTTCACTTTCAAACGGGGTAAGAACCAGGGATCCTTGCTTCTAGCCTCTAGCCCCTGATGGACTAGCGGGTAGGTTCAATTCTTAGGCAGGAAACTAGTAAGATGTCTCTTCAGGACAGCTCAATGCTTTCTCTGAGATCATTATGATTATGTAGAGATTAGCTTCAAGATGAAATCTAAGTAGCCATTGAATAGTGGGTTTTAACATGTTTATTTATTTATTTTTGCCTGTGCTGGGTCTTTGTTGCTGCAGGTGGCTTTCTCTAGTTGCAGCGAGTGGAGGCTGCTCCCTAGTTGCAGTGCATGGACTTCTCGTTGCCGCGGCTTCTCTTTGGAGCGCAGACTCGAGGCCCGCTGGCTTCAGTAGTTGCAGCTCACGGGCTCCAGAGGGTGGACTTGGCAGCTATGGCACATGGGCCTAGCTGCCCCATGGCATATGGGATTGTCCAGGACCAGGGCCCAAACCCATGACCCCTGCATTGGCAGGTGAATTCTTAATCACTGGACCTCAAGGGAAGTCCTGAATAGTGCTGAATTAAAGGAGGAGTGAAATAAGGGCCTTCAAAAGGCTGGCATAGGCTTACCCTTCTCATCATGTCTGACCTGGGCACAGGGTAGATGTTCAATAAATTATATAGATAACTTGCAAAAAAGCAATTTACTAATTATATATTTTTCATGTTTTCCCTCTTTCATAATCATAGTAACTTCCCTTATAACTGCCTTTGCTCTCACAGCCATTTTTAAACTTTATTGAATGATATGATGGACAAAGCTACTACTGTGAGGGTGGTAGGCCTGGAAAATCATACTACTAGGGACCTAGTTAGCCTCTAGTTCTTGGTGGACAAGTAAGTGTTATGCATTATGCCAACTCTGATAGTGACTGCATGGGATGCTGCACTGGCAAAGATGCTATGGCTGCAGAAGAAAGCATGGGGAAAGAGGACTATGATTGATTAGTTATGCCTGCCATGGGTGCAGCAAGAAGGACTGGAAGCCTGTGTGCCATGTATTTCTATTTCACACGTGTGAATCAGCTAAACCAGAGGAACAACTAAAGGAAGAGAGAAAGTAACAGATAATTTACAGACAGGAAGAGAATAATCAAGTTTATAAATGTTTCTCATTTAGTAGATTCACTTTTTTAGGTTCCATCCACATCAAAAAAATTTTCATTTCTCTCTTGAGAAGTTTTCCTTGGTAGGAGGATTTTAATAGCCATGCCTTAAGGAAGTCTTAAGAAAGTTTTATTTTTATTGCTAGAGGTTTTAAAGTAGAAGCAAAAAGCATTTATAAAATTTTGTTCTTGCCATCAGAGAGTTTGATCATTTTGCCTGTTAAAAAATACCTCAGCTTACTCTGGCCCTTTTTTTCTCATTTTCTCATCGCTTCCATTGGTTACATAAAGACAAAGGCAAAACATCTTGCACAACTTGCTTTTAACTGTTTATTGCTCATTCCCCCACTTCATCATAAGCACTGTCCAAATATTAAATTTCATGGATTATGCAAAAATATGTAATTCCAAAGGGATCTCACCAAACCCATGGTTTAATAATACGTGGTAGTTATTCTGAGGGGAAATGAAATGTGCGCATAGTTTCTCCATGCGTATGTTAAAGGTCAAGTGATTTTTGATAGAATAGACTAAAACCTGAATGGATTCTAGACTATCTTTGACTAAGCTTGCTGTTTCACTTATGGGAAAACTGAGGCTCCTGGAAGTTACTGATCTTTGGGCTTTAGTGAGTGAGGGAAGCCCCATGTTGAAATAGAATCCAAGTTTCTTGGCACTCAGTCATAGCATCTGCTACCAAATAGGGCTGCCCCTAAACAGGGCTGTGTCTGAAATAAGATGATAAGTATATGCAGTAAGATGCTGGGAGGCTTATCTAAAGGAAAGGGTAGGTAGGTTGAAGTGGAAAAATGAGAAAGGTTTAATTATTGTTACACATAAAATTAGATTAATTAGAATAAATCTCAAGTCAGCAAACTTCTCGATATAGGAAAAAAGATTTTGAAAGAGACTGAGGAATACTTGAACAGTGATGGGCTAAAGGGATTTTGGAGTCTGAATTCTAACAAGTATAATTTATTGGATTATTATCTGAAAATAAGTAAAAATAGGATCAACCTTGGAATCAATCAACCAATGGGACAGATTGCCACAACCTTTGCCAGTGGGAAAGAAAAGGCAAGAGGTTAGCTAGGACAACAAGCCATCACTGTGGGCTCTCTGGGTGTCCTGGGAAGTTCTTCCAGAGAGTTCAGAGGGGAAGGCGAGGCAGGATTCACTCTTTCTAGGAGAGCAGGATACTTCCGTGTACAGTCATGGACTTCCTGTGGTTCTCGGCTCTGGCAGCAAGGAGAGATACCCTCAGGTTCCTACGTTCTGTCCTCTTGTGTCCAGCCAATTCACAGACATGCCTTGCCCTTACCCTTCCTGCACAAGAGAAGTGCTACCGACACACCCTGCACGCGTGCTCATGCTTAGTCATGTCTGACTCTTTGGGACCCCAGGGACTGTAGTTCGCCAGACTCCTCTGTCCATGGAATTTTCCAGGCAAGAATTGGAATGGGTTGCCACTTCCTTCTCCAGGGGATCTTCCTCACCCAGGAATTGAACCCATGTCTCTTGAGTCTCCTGCATTGGCAGGCGGATTCTTTACCATTTCCACCGGGGAATCCCTTCCTGACACACTCTAGCATGTTCTTTAAAACCTGGGTGTGGTGTGAGAGTGAAGAGAAGCAGGAAATATATCTTTTTTCTATTTGGTAATTAGATAATTTTATAAAATTTACTAGACACTTTGAAGTGACAAGCACACCATCACATAGTAATAGGAGCCTGGGTAGTATTAACAAGGTGATAATGGTGATTATGATGATGATAATAATAATAATAGCAGTTTCCATGGATTGAGTCCCTATTGTGTCAAGTGCTTAAATAGATACTTTACAAATGTGAGTGTTTATAGCAAATCCATGAGAGAGGCATTATTATCATCATTATTGTATGAATATCCATGAAATGTGCAGGCCATCCCTAGAGCAGTGGTTCTCATGCTGGGTCTATCACTACTCGTTCGACTCAGAGAAAATAACCAAACCCTTGGAGTCTCAGTGTCTTAGGTGCAAAATGAGAGTATTAATTCCCACATGGTAAGGCTGGGGGTAAAGTGCTTTTGACAGTGCTTGGCCTCCAAGAAGCTGCAGAGCAGATGTCAGATCCTTAACAGGCCTCCGTCCTTTCTCTTCATCTTGGCAGCAAGAGAAGTCACTAGGAGCTTCTGCCAAGTTTTTCTCACCACAGAGAACCCCTCTGGCTCCCCCTTCCCTCCCCTACTTCTAAAAATAGAAATGGAGAGCTGCAGTCCCTGAGAGCAACATCCCAGAGAGCAGTGTGTTGTTCAGGCTGAGAGAAACCGCTGGAAGTCCTTTCTCCCTCCTGAACTGAACAAGTGGGCTCGTTGCTCTGGAGATGTTCAGAAATTGAGTGCCAGGTCAGGCAACTTTGACTCTGGGGCTGGGTGGAGATGGTAGAACTTCCAACCAATACCTGGAATATATAATGCAACCTGGTAGATTCGAAGGCTAGGTCATCTAAAGAGACTCTGGACTGAAAACAAGAGTTTAAGTCCCTAATAAAAGCCTTGGAAAAGTGCAGTTTAGATCACCCTCTTAATCCATCATCAACTGACATCAAGGAAGCACATTGGAGGTGAGAAAACTTATGCTAAAGAAAAATACATTTCCTAGTAGGTAGAGAAGAGAATAAAACATCGTAGATACACAGGCACACTTGAAAAAATGTAAATATGGGGCTTTCCTGGTAGTTCAGATGGTTACGAATCTGCCTGCAATGCTGGAGACCCAGGTTCAATCCCTGGGTCAGGACGATACCCTGGAGAAGGGAATGGCAACCCACTCCAGTATTCTTGCCTGGAGAATCCCATGGACAGAGGCGCCTGGCACTCTACTGAATACCTAACACTTTTACTTGTAAATATGTATATGCTCTCTTCTGCAACAAATGTTTGCAAGTGCTTGCTAAAACTACCAATGACTTGATCCTAATAATATATTACTGAAACTTGTGCTTACTGGATATACTGATGGCATAGTGGGTTACAAAAATGTCAGTTTACTTTATCACAGATCAATAACTCATTACAGGCTCTAAAATATACAAAAATCCAATATGAATCAACTTTCTGTCACATACAGACATTCAAATCCCACACCAATATGGACTTTCACTCACGTGACTTCAGTTTTTTCTTCCTGTACTAGTTTTGGAGATTAAAATACATTATATATTTTCTTAGATATAAAAATAATAAATGTTACGTTAAGATTTTACATTTGGAAAATTTGACAGTTGAAGGGACGGCATCAGATGATAAGAATTAAGAACTTCATTTAACAAGATCTACAAATCTTCGTGTGTGTGTGTCTGTGCACATGTGTGTACATGACTTCTCTTCCTAGTTAGAGATTATCTGGGTTTCCAAATTCAAATGAGCGAATCTCTTCTAGCTGCTTTTAGCTGAGACTATTCATGGAACCTTCCAAGGGAATCAGTTCAGTTCAGTTCAGTTGCTCTGTCGTGTCCGACTCTTTTCGACCCCATGAATCGCAGCACACCAGGCCTCCCTGTCCATTACCAACTCCTGGAGTTCACTCAGACTCATGTCCATCGAGTCAGTGATGCCATCCAGCCATCTCATCCTGTGTCGCCCCCTTCTCCTCCTGCCCCCAGTCCCTCCCAACATCAGAGTCTTTTCCAATGAGTCAACTCTTCGCATCAGGTGGCCAAAGTACCGGAGTTTCAGCTTTAGCATCATTCCCTCCAAAGAAATCCCAGGGCTGATCTCCTTCAGAATGGACTGGTTGGATCTCCTTGCAGGCCAAGGGACTCTCAAGAGTCTTCTCCAACACCACAGTTCAAAAGCATTTCGGCAAGGGAATAAAGATGCCTAAACTGTCTCTACATTTTTAAACCCCATAATCTACTAGGGCCTGAAATAAGGCTTTGCTGAAAGGAGCATAGTTTACATGGCTATGATCGCATGGTTCTTAAAGGCAAAGGGGAAAAGGAACACATTACTTTTATTTTTTTTCTTTTCTCAATTTTAAAAAGTAGAATTGGATTTGGCCTTGGTATCACAAACCAGCTTGAGTCCACAGAAGTCTGATTTACATCTGGACTCAAGAAGAGGGACTTCCTTGAGAACAGCCACCAAACAAGCACTGACCACCAGTGGCAAGGCAATTTGCCTGTATGGGTATATGCGGAACTTAGGTTTTAAGCCCTGGGGGCAATGTGTCAGGCACTATGTTGCCATTTAATGAATAAATAATCTCCATCAATACTAACTTAATTTTTGCCTAAGGCAATGCCCTGCTCAAAAGCCGGTCATGATTGGGGTTCTGGATCCTCTCTCTATAACTGGCAAACTTCACGATCTCAGTAACTGCAACACAGACTCTAATTAGCTACAGATGTATTTTAATTACCAACCTTCTCTGCCATGACTTTTCATCTTTGTCACTTTCATATAAAAATGATTCTGATGTAAGAAAAGCTGCTGTCTTCTTCCTGTGCCCTGCTGCAAACAATAACTTGCAGCTCACTGACCACGACAGACACATGCGCTGATCTTTGCACAGCTGTGTTGTTTGTATTCACGTGAGCCTAGGAAAAATATCGCCATTTGTTATCAGGTGAGGGAATGCACAGCTCAGCTACAGGCATGCAAACCTCAGTATGGAGATCGATGGCCCAAAGAAGGAGGCCTAGGTTTCTGCCAAGCAGCCCTCGATTTAGCTGGAGAGGGACATGTGAGGGGGGCGGGGGAGATTTTTTCCTGGAAGTCTGCTTATTTTGCAATCATTGTTGCTGTTGTTTAGTCACTAAGTCATGGCTGATTCTTTTGTGAATCCATGGACGGTAGACTGCCAGGCTCCTCTGTCCATGGGATTCCCCAGACAAGAATACTAGAGTGGGTTATTCCCTCCTCCAGGGGATCTTCCTGAATTAAGGACTGAAACTGAGTCTCTTGCATTGGCAGGCGGATTCTTTACCATCTAAACCACTAGGGAAGCCCATTCACAATTAAGAATGGGTAAAAAACTCTCTTCTCTATGGTTTGGTGAGTTGGAGGTAAAGAGAAAAAGTCTCAAGTTCTTAAGCTGGGATCTTTTGACCCTGAGACATCCATGGAACAGATAGGTAGATTGTTCATTATCTGATATTAAACACAAAGTTTTGTGCATATATACATTTTTGTTGGTGGAAAACTTGAATAATTTTTCCGATTCTCATGAGCTACCACCATGCAAAATATCAAAGTACTGGACCAGTCCTTTGCAATGTGAGTATGCATCAGCATCATCTGGAGGTCTCATTAAAACACCGATTCCTGAAACCCAACTCCAGGAGTTTCTGACCCAGTAGGTCTGATGTGTAGCCTGAGACTCTATTTCTAACAGTTTCCCGAGTGGCTCTCATGCTGCTGGCCTGGGTGCCACACTTTGCGCTGCATGGAATTAACGCGAGCTTTCTAAACCTATGTGCATATGGGGATCATTTCAGGAACTTTTTAAAAGCACCAGATCCCAGGCTCTGCTCCAAGACATACTATTTCAATTGGCCTGGGGTGCCCAGGAAGTCAAATTTTCTTTCAAAACTCTCCAAGTGACTCTAATAATGTTCAGGCATAACCGAGAATCACTGCGTTAGAGCAACAGGGGGGTCCTGGTGATGGTGGGGGTAGGGAATGTACTTGAGATATAAGACCTATTTCACTTTCAATGATTTCTCCCTCTCATTTTTCTTCTATCCCAGGTGATAAACAACTGCATTAGTTTTCTAGTAGTGCTGTGACAAAGTACTACAGATTGGGAGCTTAAACAATAGCAATTTATTGTCTCAAAATTCTGGAGCCCAGAAGTCCGAAATCAAGGTGTTGTCAGGGGTAGTTCCTTCTGAGGGCTGTGAGAGAGGGATCTGTTCCAAGTCTCTCTCCTTGGCTTGTAGGTGGCAGTGTTCTCCTTATGTCTAATCACACTGCCTTCCCTCTGTGCCCATCTCTGTCTCCAAATGTCTCTCTATAAGGATGCCAGTTGGATTAGGGCTTCCCTGGTGGCTTGGTGGTAGAGAATCCGCCTGCCAATGCAAGAGACACAAGTTTGATCCCTGGGTTGGGAAGATCCCCTGGAGGATATGGCAACCCACTCCGATATCTTTGGCTGGGAAATCCCATGGACAGAGGAGCCTGGCGGGGTATAGTCCATGGAGTCACAAAAGAATCAGACACAACTTGCATGTAAAACAACAACGTATTGGGTTAGAGCCCACCCAAAAGGACCTCATTTTAACTTGATTGCCTCTATAAAGACCTATCTATCTCTAAATAGGTCAAATTCTAAGGTCCTGGGGATTATGACTTCAACACATGAATTTGGCTGGTGGTGGGGGTTTGAATACAATTCAGTCCACACAACACTAATACTGTTCTTTATAAGATGGCAAATATTCTCAGGAGGGAAACTCTTATAGCAAAATTTCCATTCAAATCAAAGCTTTTTATAATTGTAGAAAATCAATCATTTGTAAATATCATCTTCTTTGTCAATGATTGCAGACTGCACTTTTCATAAGATGTTTTTGAAGCAGAGCAATGAGATACCAGAATGAGGTCTCAGGGTCATTGCTACATAATGGGAAAAGAGATGGTCATTAGTATGCATTGCGATGGTCACATCTGCAACCAGACCCCAAGAAAACTGAAACACCCTTTCCAGCTCAGCCAGCCAAGAATTTTCTGACAGGTTTACATGACTCTGCTTTCCTCTGAGCATTGGAGAGTCAGGTATAATGTGTTTTTAATGTAACGTGACAATATTTAAAGAGCTAGACAACCTTGTTTTCACAGCTTAACTCTCTGTGCTGAAGGAATGCTGCTTGTAGCATGCCTAGGGAATTTTTTAAGCAGAGGAAATGCGTGTAATCAGCAAGTGGACCTAGGCAAGATCATTACTAGGGCAGCAGAATGGTGGTTGGCATGGAAGACACAGGAAAGCAGAGATGGTAAGTGGGTGTACATTCAATATTTTTATATGTTCACAGTGGAGGAAGGAAAACTCCTTGGAGTAAATAACACTTTCATTTATGAGCAGAATTAAGGTAAGGACTGGGTGGGGTGAAAAACTCATTTCTAATACCACCCGTAACTTAGATAAATGCCTAAAGCTGAACAGAACTCTAAACAGTCATTAACTAAGAGGAAAAAAATATGTGAATAAGTTTTCTGAAGAGTTGGGCTATTTTAGTGCAGTGCAGTCAGTTAGTTCAGTTGCTCAGTTGTGACCAACTCTTTGCAACCTCGTGGACTGCAGCACTCCAGGCTTCCCTGTCCATCACCATCTCCCAGAGCTTGCTCAAACTCATGTCCATCGAGTCGGTAATGCCATCCAACCATCTCATCCTCTGTTGTCCCCTTCTCTTGCCTTAAATCTTCCCCAGCATCAGGGTCTTTTCCAATGAGTCACTTCTTTGCATAAGGTAGACAAAGTATTGAAGCTTCAGCTTCAGCATCAGTCCTTCCAATGAACACCCAGGACTGACTTCCTTTAGGATGGACTGGTTTTATCTCCACACAGTCCAGTGGACTTTCAAGAGTCTTCTCCAACACCACAGTTCAAAAGTATCAATTCTTTGGCACTCAGCTTTTAGTACAGGTAGCTGTTAAACTCTTCACTGTGTTCCAGTCAATTTGGCCATCTTTCTTTTTTTTACAAACATCCCAAGCATCTTAAGAGTTTTTGCCTTTTCTGTTCTGTCTACTAGAAATGCTTTTCCCTGTCTCTTTGCACAGAGAAATTGTGCTATCCTTTGTGCTTCACAGTAAATGTCAGCTCCTGAATGATGGTTTTTTTTTTTTTTTTTTTTTTACCATTCCATCAACATGTGTTCCCTCTCCCAGTTTTCTAAGAGTTTCACATTTTATATGTTTTCCATTTGTTTACTGGCTTTTCTTTCACTAGAGAGTAAGTTCCATGAAGGCAAGGACTGTATGACCTGCACCTAGCCTCTGGTGGGCACTTAATATAAATTTTTCCGAGTGAATGAGTGAACAAACCAGGCTAATAAAGGTTTCATGAAAATGGACAGCTGACCAACGTTCATGACATCCACCCGTCTCCCATCAGACGTGGTTAATACTTTTTATTAAGTACCTATTGTGGGCACAGCCCTACATGGGAACCTTGAATTTATGTTGTCTAATATTCAAATCAATCCTGCAAGAAAGATCTTATTATCACTATGTTGTAGATGAGAAGGTTAATAACTTGTCCAAAACCACAGATCTGTGATTCAAACCGAGGATGATCTGACACATCATTCTCCTTTTATCATGAGAGTAACAACTGCTTCTGAACTCAATGTATTACCCTGCAACTTCAGACAAACGCATCAGTGACAGTGACAGGGACAGAGTGAGTGTTTATGCTGCCTACCACCTTCAGTAAATATAGATACAGATGAGAAAAAGTATGCTTCAGCGTCTCTGTCTTCTGTTTATTTCAAGCACCCTGAGTTGCACAGTGTTTACTATGACGGGTTACATAGGTTTTGAGTGTTATCTTGAAAGTCTAGCTTTAAAAAATAACAGTTCAAATGGAAAAACAGTAACTTCTACATTGGAGAAACCTGGGAGATACCACTTGAACCAAGAGATCAAAGTTAATAATAGCCTCAGTAATAAGACATATTAACTTCAAGCACTTTCTGATAGGATGTTCTGAGAGGGGCTCAATATTGTTTCATTGGAATTTTTGGGAAAAAATGCATAACCTCATTTCAATCAAGAGAAAACATAGCTAACTTCAAATCTGAGGTGAATTCTAACAAATAACTAGTCAGTACTCTTCAAAAGTGGCCTGTAGGCATGAAGAACAGTCTCAGATTACAGGAGACCAAAGAAGATCAAGGCAGACCCTGGACTGCCTGCTGAACCTGAAGAAGGACAGAGGAATAACTGATGAAATTCAAATAAGTCTACAGAGTAGTTACTGAAATAAAGTACCAGTGTCGATTTCTGGGTTTGGATTATGGATTATTTGTTCCATGGTTATGTAACATGAAGAGGGAAATTGGATGAAGGGTATAATAGAGCTCTGTGTATATTTTTGTAACTTTTTAAAGTTCAAAATTATTATGAAATGAAATGTTAAGAAACAGCATCATTTCTCCAAAAAAAAAAAAAGTTCCAATTTTTAAAAACTAACTCTGAAACAAAAATCTACAGAGGATGTTTGGAACAAAGTTTGCTTATGATTTGGGAACTCTAAGTTTGGTGCCACTGGGACCCACTCTGCAGTGCCAAAATCTGTTGAGTGGATTTTGAAGGTATAACATGTTAATGCTTTGTTATTACTGTGCCTCCTGGTGGAGGAATCAAAAGAAACAACTCGTGGAGTCTAGAGGATATATGTACACACATGAATGGAAATGGATAGTCTTTGACCCCCCTACTCCCATCCCACCCCCACCATTCTTGGGAAAATGAGGAATTCCTTGTGGAGAATGTGGATAAAGCCTGAAATCAAGCTAGGAAGTGGGTGCTGTCTATGTAACAACTATAGCATTTCTAACATCTGCAGTTCTTCTTCTTGCCATCTATCATGAAAGACTGATTCATTCAGTTGCCACTCCTTCCCTTTCTGCACCATACACAGTCAGCTTGAAACAGATCAAGAACAGATCCACAATCATTTAACTATGGGCCAGGCGCTGGAAACAGTGACTTCAAATCCACAAGGGAGAACTGCCTAGGTTTTGAAGCTTCTGAGCTTTGCAGTAGATTCAAGTTGTTTCCTATTGTAGCTGGTCTATAACTCATAAATGGGCAAAACGCCATGCGTGCAGATGGGCAGCACAGGGTGTAACTGATGGAGGGAGCCGGCGCCTCTGTCTATATGACAGTAACACTCCACTTAATAGCGGAATGGAGGCATATGGCCGTGGAGGAGCTTTTAACAGCAGAACCAGCCTGCCCAGGCAGTATGTTTCAGGGAAACACTTTGCTCTAAATCCCTGCTTTCCCCGCCCCATAGCAAATCTCCTGCTGCCCAGGAAACCCCCGAGGAGCTGTGAACAGAAAAGAAATGATGAGCAGATTCATGCATACAGAGAAGCTGTGTGCCCCAGCAAGCTCATGTCATCAGACACCGTGGAAGCTGAAGCTTTGAGGAGAGGCCTGCCAAGGAGATGGGGCAGGATGGAGTCAGGACCTTGCTCTGAAATATGCAGTCAGCCTACTTCCCAAATAAGTTGGCAGAGTGGCTGTGGGTTGGTGGTGGGGCCAGAGAAATTAGGCTTTGTAGAGGCCATATCCCCCCCTTTGCTAAAGCTTTTGTGTTGACGGGGGTTCTTCACTGAAGGCTCTTCATTTTATTCATGACCAGGGCAAGCCTTTACATTGGGATATTAGGGAAAAGACACTAAGGAAAGCAATCCAGCCATCTGCTTACCTTCTAATGTTCTTTCCAATCACCACACTGAACTAGAAGCTGACTTTATAAGGCCAGAATCCCCACTCTAAGATATAACCAAATGGCTAAGCCTTTTTGTGACCAAATTCTCTGGGAGTTGCCATCTGATTGGTATAATTTTACATCCTCATTCAGGAAGGAACCAAACCAATTTTTACCATGGGATTCAGTCACATGCTGTCTGAGACTGCCTTCCTAGAGAAATGTTCAAGTTTTCAGCCTTTTCTGAACAGGTCAGCAGGGCCTGAAGATATTCCAACTATCCATATAAAGATGATATGCAAAGGGGTGACTAAAATTAGAAGCATACTTTAAAAAAATCTGAATATAAGTGTAACTGTTGAGGATGATGAATGTGAACATATATCATCCATCTACCTTGCAATGTCAAGTCTAAGCTGATATTTGCCATCATATTGGAACCCTTCCTTTTCCTTTTCCTGGCTGGGTTTTTGAGCAGTATTAAATCTATTAAAATATTTGAATCAACTGTCATGATTCAAAATGGCTTATCTATGACTCAATCAGTTTATACCATTTTTGCCAATGTGCACAATCAGCCAAGACTCATTTCCTTTGCCTCCCCAGAAGTCCTCTTTTTTAAGTCCTTTCATCTCACCAACACACGTGTGTGATAAACCTGAATAACTGAAGGGTACTGCTTACATACGGGGGCTTCCCAGGGGGCTCAGTGGTAAAGAATCCATCTGCCAATGCAGGAGATGTATGAGACGTGGGTTTGATGCCTGGGTCTGGAAGATCCCCTAGAGAAGGAAATGGCAACCCACTCCAATATTCTTTCCTGGAGAATCCCATGGACAGAGGAGCCTGGCAAGCAATAGTCCATGGAATTGCAAAGAGTTCAACTGAGCGACTGAGCACACACTCATTAGTTACATATGGAAGCACATTAAAGGTTGTTAACCTACTCATCTACCTGATCTTGTCGTTCTAGCCACAAAGTCCTTTCCAGGTCCTCACTGAACTGACGTTTAAATGTCCCCAGTGACAAGGAGTGTACTATCTCCATGACTTTAATGAATAATTGTGGAAAAAATGAACATTTTTACTGATATTATTTTTATCATTATATTAAAATCATTTTAATTCAGCTTCTATATGACTGCATTTCTAATATTTGAAGAATCATATTTTATTTAGACTGAACATTCATGCTTGCTTCTTATTCTTATAAGTAATTCTTATGTTTTAGCTTGGTTTTCCATCTCTTCATCACCACCACCTCTTCTGAATCTGCTTGTAGTGTGGTACCCACCAGTTAACATGATGCTCAGCATGGCCTGATCACCCCCAAGAAGAACAGAGCTCTCCACTGTCTTATTTTGGAGCCAAATGGTGCATTTATGCATCCTATCGTTACTTCACATTTGCTAGCCACATTGTGTTCTTGACTCTGTGAACTTAGTGAATGTATAGTCAAGCCCTATTTCCTATATATTCTATCTCTAATACTCTGGCCTCATTAAACCAATAGTTTTAGTCATCATGTGTATGTTGACTCTCATAGACATAGCTCAGTCAATGAACTTGGACTCATTCATGAGCTCCAGATTCTTATGTCCCACTGTACTTTGGTCATCTCTACTGGGATGGCCCATAAATTCCACATGACTCAAATTTCAGTCATTATTTTCTTAAACTGCTTAAACCGCTGTCCCTCTAATATTTTCATCTCACCGAATAGCATAAGCATACACACTCAAGCTGGAAATGTCAGAATCATCAATGAGTTTCCCCACCACCTCATATCTCATATTCAGTAACTTGGCAAAGACATCCAATTGCTTCAACCTAAGACATGTCTTCTCTCTGTTCCTACTGGTCATCAGACTCTTCTGCCTGGATTTCTCCTACAGTTGTCGATCTTCCACATGCTTCCAGGTTGATACTTCCAAGACTCCTATCTGATCATATTACTGTCTTGCTTAAAACTGTTCAGTGTGCTCCCATTGCTTTTTTAGTAAAATGGAATCACTTATTGTGGCTTAAGAGGACTTTCATGATCTGACTTTTGCTACATTTTCCAATTCTTTGAATAACCATGACACATGCTATTCTGAATCACTCTACAGCTCTGCCTTACCTACTAACCCCCAATCTTTCTTTAGATTCTAGCCTAAATGTCACTTCTTGGGATTTGGAAGATATGTACCAGATAAATTAGGTATCCCCAACACTGTTTCTACTCCTATAGCACTTAGCCACACATTTTAGTTCTGCTAAATGATCTTCCTCCCCTGCTCAGAGTCTCTCCTGGACTGTAAGATGTTTGAGGGCAGGGAAACTCTCAATCTTGCCCGTCACTGTATCCACAGTACAGACACAGTGGCAGGCCTATAGCAAACGTTCAGAATTATTTGTAGAAGTTCACCAGTGTAGGAGCTTCCACTTTATCTCTGTAAAAAAAGGTATTTCTAGGTCTGTTCCATTGCTTAAGTCTTTCAAATTATTTTGGGCTGTTCTGTCTGTCATAATTAACACTATTTTAGTTATGTCACCTACAGTTTTGATAAGACTATCTTTTATGTGTTCATTCAAGAAATTTGACACACATATGGAAATAACAAGGAGACCATATGCCGGGAGACAACTGTGAAAGGAGAGTTGGAGGGGGCTGGAGGGTGACTGACCAGGAGGACGAAAAGAACGACAATGGAGCTACCCTGAGGCCTCACCACATTTGGCAACAGAGAACTTGTGTGATACATTTTCACTGTTTTATATGTCCACGATGTTAGTAACCTAGGTAAATGCATTATTACTCAATGTCCTAAACCTCTTTGAGATAATTTTTTTTCAGAATCTCATATCATGTAATCTATGTGCATCATTCCTCTGAAAATTTTTTGAAGTTAGTCAACTATGTTTAGATAATAATTCTTCATGTCTATGGATGAAACTGTCATTGAAGCACTTTCAAAAGTTTCAGAAGGTTGGAACTTATTGAAATGACTCTTCTAAAACATGTAAACACTGAAAGTTTTTCTCTTTGGCCCCAATTCAGGACTTGATTTTACTTGTGAACCATTGCAAATGATTTTATAATATGACTTATCCACCTAAGAGCCAGGTAGGTTATAAATGACTGAAGTCCTCTTAACAATATATCTTGCCACTGTGCAGGAATGTACCATCCACTTCTTATATCTGGACAATGGCTGAGAGTAAATATTCACATTTTCATTTAAATAAACAATATCCAATTTTGTCATTTCTATTCCTCTCTATGATCCCACCTGTTCTCCAGTGGGCTCTGTGGCAGTATGTACTTTTCTTCTGGCCCATTCTCAGATCTGCTCCGCATAATCAGGTTGTGCTTTTCCTCTGGTTACTAGTTCTCCTAAAGATGTTGAGTGGAGTCTAAAGCAGATGCAAAGCCATAACAGGAACATGCCACTCCTTGATGTCAGTTTTTACTCATGAGTTATATTAGATTCCTCATATGGTCAGCCTCAGACCCTCTGGGCCTCACCTACCCCTAGGATCCTAGAGATTTTTTGGTTTGAGGCTCCCACTAGTGATCTCAGGACCTTCCCCCTATTTCTGGACTCAGATAAAGAACTACCACACCTATAGGAGATGTGGCTTGTTCCATGGTTCCTTGCAGGGTCTATATGGTCCAATCCAGAGTGCAGAGGGGTTAACTCCCAGTGGGACAGATTGTAATAAATATGGAAAGAGACGAGTAGATAAATTCCTCCCTATCCCCTCCCCCCACATTTTCCAGTGAACTTTTCTGCAACACGGTAGTCCGCATACTGCCTTTAAAAAGACTTGCGTCAGATGCGCACATTAGTTTCCTTTGCTATAGGTAATGGCTACTTGGGCAATGTCCTCCATTTTACTTTCTCTTCTCCACTTCATGCCCTTTCTCCTTCCCTCTTGCTCCCTGGGATTGCATTAACAACACTGAAGAGTTAACAGGAGAGAACCTGCCTAAAGGCTCTGTCTTCTAGGGATTCTGAGAAAACTTATTGGATGATATTGCACAAAGCTGTCATGACTTTTATGACAAAACATGACTCACCAAAAATAGTTAATGCTTTCAATGGGTCTTTCATGATATACAACAAGACCCCTTGAAGAGAAAGTTTCCTTCTTATCTGATTGTAGGGATTCTTCAGTAGAAACATTTGAGAAGGCCTGGAAGAAGGTTGTGAGTCTTTCAAAACATTATTTAATCTTAATTAATATCATGGGAATAAATAATTAAGGAATTTGTCATTGAAATTGATTATCATTGTGATAAATCTTCAAATATAAATTTTTAAAAATAGAGTCCTCATATTAAATGGTCTTACAATTTGCTAAACATTTAACTTTCAATTATAATTGGATAATTGTTGGCATAGTAGCCGTAGACAAACTATATTCATTCCTTCATTCATTTACTCAACAAGGTAGGTTTCAAACATTATAAAAGAATAGGAAACAGCAGTGAACTAGTGAAAAAAACCTGCATTCATGGAGATTACATTCTATTTCATGTCTCTGTGCTTCCCTACTGGTTGTAAAATGGATATAGTCCCTAGCTCAACTTTTTAAAAAGGAAAAAAAATGATAATATATGATACGGTCATAAAAATATATATAGTCATTAAATACATGTATATATATATACACACACACACATTTATACCCATAACTTTTTGAACAGTACCAAACAACATATAGTCAACACTGAATAAATGTTAGTAGCTGTTACTATTGCTGTTATTTTTATTATTAGACTGGGAATACTCCATAAAACTGCATAGCCCACATGAAGCCAATGCAAGCATGACTCTTCTCTTGATGCAGGCAGCATTTGATGTGGCTGCAAGAAGGTATCAGCATCTTTTAGGAAGAGGGGAGTGGTGCCTGTAATGCATTTCTTTTTGCTGAAACTGCTTAAGTGTGAAGACTATTGAGTCTGTCTTCCTGAGGATGGCTCTGTATCAACTGAAACAAAACATATCCATCCCTTTAAAGAATTCTGCCTCTTGATCATCTGTCCTCAGCATCTCTTGGATTTTGCTATTGTTAGGTATTAACAGGGTCACTAAATGCATGCTGCTTGAAAAATAGTAAGATTAGTTACATGTTACCAGAACTAAACTCAGTGAAGACACAATGCATTTCTTCTGTGCAGTCAATATCTCCCTCAGCCATGGCCCCAGTGCCTCGACTCACAGAGAAGAATGAATCATCCATGTGCTAGAACAGCTATGCTAATACCGGTGTGTGATGCTAACACTAATAATAATACATTAGATGCATATTGTCTACTTATAAAAAAACAAGGCAAATATCAACACAAATAAAATGTTCAAGGCTGATTTTTTTCTGAGAAGAATGAAGATATACAACTAATATTGCCTTCAGTAGGTGCTAAATACCAAAGTGCCATGCTTTCCTAATGCCAAGTTTATAATACAAGGCAAATTTAAGAATTTTCAAATTTGTGTAAACTACCAGCTTTTCTACTTTCAGAAGTTAAACATCATTGCTTTTAGGTGGAGAAATTGACATAAAAATATGTGCACAGACTAATCATTTCTCTTCATGGTCTGCTGTTTGGAGTCTTGGTGTGGCCATGGGAATTAAACCTGAGTGTGTTCATTGTGTTCAGGAAATGAATCAACAGCATTTATGTACTCAGCATTAGTGTTGAGCATGATCTGTTGCTGGGGAAATCGCTCCTCCTCCTCTCCAGTGGTGTTTGTGTAGTGTCTAGGGTTTCCATCTTCATTTCTCTCAATGGACATTTGTGAGCAAAGTTTTGTGTACTGCTCAGGCCATATAAACTACATCAAAACTGATTTCATTTTCAGCTTAACTAGAATATTATTACTTGACAGAATTGTATCATTCTTAGAACATAACAGCAATTGATTTGCAATAGTTTAATTAGCTTTTTTCTTGCACAGAATGATATGGCTAAGCCATCCTGGTAAAGAACCATGCAAGACTTGATATGTGGGATACGGAAACTAAGTCCTAGAAATGGGGGAATAAAGAGGGAATCAAGTCACTGGGGTCACCAATTCTTCACATATTTTCTTTTGATATGATTTAAAATGATGTGAATACTGCAGATGTAACTGACACAAAAATTCAGGTCAGGCTGCAGCATCTTTGTCTCCTGACATATTAACTGGTTGAGAAGAAACCCAAGAGCTAACTTTACCCTTTCAGGGCTTATATATGTCCCCTAAATCACACCTTACTCAGTGACATTTAGTAAGATTAATGTTATGGAGCTGAAACTTGGCTTCTATAATAAAAATTGAATATTATTTGAAACAAGTAGGCCATTAGACCTAAAAGCTTTTTCTTAGAGAGTATTTTTTATGCTAAATACTTTTATTACCGATTACACTTGAAAAATTTTGCCAACATCAACCACATCCCCATGACAATCTCTTCTTCAGGTGGAGAAATGCTAATACAATTTATGATAACAGTAATAAACTTATCTTTCATTTTATAATCCTTTATAATTAATAATCATTTCATTTCAATTTCATACCACCACTTTTAAAATTTTAATTTAATTTTTTATTGAAGTATATTTGACTTTACAATGTAATGCTAATTTCTGCCATACAGCAAAATGACTTAGTTTTACACATATATGCATTTTTAAAATATATTTTTTCCATTATGGTGTATTTCAGGAGATTGGAAACAGTTCCCTGTGTTATACAGTAGGATCTGACTGCTTATCCATTCTAAATATAATAGTTTGCATTTACCAACCCCAAATTCCCAGTCCCTCTCTCTCCTCCCCGCTTTCCTCCTTGGCAACCACAAGTCCAATCTTTAACACATCACCACTTTTAAAAAAGATGTTACTATCTAAGGATTTGTTGTTGGTGGTGGTGTTATTCAGTTGTTAAGTTGTATCTGACTCTTTGCAACCCCAGCGACTGCAGCATGGCAGGCTTCCCTGTCCTTCACCATCTCCTACAGTTTGCTCAAACTCATGTCCATCGAGTAGGTGATGCCATCCAACCATCTCATCCTCTGTCATCCCCTTCTCCTCCCACCTTCAATCTTTCCCAGCATCAGGGTCTTTTCCAATGAGTCAGTTCTTTGCATCAGGTGGCCAAAGTATTGGAGCTTCAGCTTCAGCATCAGTCCTTCTAATGAATATTCAGAGCTGATTTCCTTTAGGATTAACTGGCTTGATCTCTTTGCAGTCCAAGGGACTCTCAAGAGTTTTCTCCAACACCAAGTTCAAAAGCATCAATTCTTTGGTGCTCAGCCTTGTTTATGGTCCAACTCTCTCTTTGGGGAAGTTAAATATCATGTCCAATGTCATACAGTAATTGAGTAGCAAAGGCTGATCTGAAGCAGGCATTCATTCATCCATTTATTCATTCATTCAAATGTTTTTCTATTTGTGATAAATAACACATAATATGCGAT
Source organism: Bos taurus (assembly GCF_002263795.3). Taxonomy (NCBI): domain Eukaryota; kingdom Metazoa; phylum Chordata; class Mammalia; order Artiodactyla; family Bovidae; genus Bos; species Bos taurus. The sequence continues at coordinate 62,735,953 of NC_037337.1, forward strand.
CTACCCTCTCAACAAACCTTGAAGTACTGTTAATGATAAGCACAGGGCTGTACAGCACATCTTTAAAATTTTTTCATCTTTCATAACTGATATTACTTAATTTAATGTACTCAAGTTTCCCTGGTGGCTCAGAAGGTAAAGCATCTGCCTGCCATGCAAGAGACCTGGCTTTGAACCCTGGGTTGGAAGAACCCCTGGAGAAGGAAATGGCAACCCACTCTGGTACTCTTGCCTGGAAAATCCCATGGACAGAGAAGCCTGGTAGGCTACAGTCCATGAGGTTGCAAAGAGTCGGACACGACTTCACTTTCTTCACTTTTCATACATGTTGTAACATGTGTCAGATTTTCCTTCCCTTTTAAGGCTGAATAGTATTTCATTGTAAGTATACACTACATTTTTTTAATCCATTCATCTGTCAATGGCTATTAAAGGTTGTTTTCATCTCTCAGCTAGGTGAATAATGCTGCAATAAGGATGGAAATGCAAGTATCTTTAAGAGAATCTGACTTCATTTTTTTAAGATAAATGCCCAGAGGTAGGATTGCAGGAACATATGATTGCTCTATTTTTAGTTTTTTCAGGAATTTCCCCACTAATTTCCATAGATGACATGTCATTTTACATTCCAAACAACAGTGTATGAGGGTTCTAGTTCTCCATTTTCTTGCCAACTTCGTTTTCTGCTTTCGCTTTGCTTTTTTTTCGTTTGATAACAGCCATCCTCATGGATGTGAGGCAACATCTCCTTGGGGTTTACATTTGTATTTTCCTGATGATTAAGGATGTTGAGTATTTTTTTTTTCACATATCTGTTGGTCTTGTTATATCTTCTTTGGAGAAATGTCTACTCAAGATCTTTGCCCATTTTAAAATCAGGTTATTTGTCTTTCTGTTATTGAGATACATGTGTTCCTTGTGCATTTTAGATATTAACACCCTGTCAGAGGTATATTTTGCATATATATTCTTTTTCTATTATACCATCTAGCAGTAGTCTGTACTGAGTCCTTTGAACAGTGGGCAAAGCTCCAACTTACCAATAAATATCTAAGTTTTGATGTGAAAAGGTAACTTTCATTTATGCAATTGACCTCAGTTCTTTGGGGTAAGAACAGAAAGTCGTATAAAGATATGAAATTATGTGTAGGATTAAATAAACTATAAAAAATAAACTCATACCGAACCCAACACATAGAAAAGACTTAGTAAATCTTAGTGATTAGAGCAATACTTAGGACTGAAAGGAAAGAGAAAGTGGGCTGGAATAGAAGTCAATACTTCACTACCTCACCTGAAACACTTTGCTGGTTACTAGCTCTGCGGTTTTGGCAAGTCTCTTCACTTACAAGTACCCATTTCCCTCAGCTGTAAAATGTGGACAATAGTATTTAGCACCATCATAGTTGGTGTAAGGATAAAATGAAATAATTTAGGTAGCACTTTCTGATACATAATATATCAATAAGAAAGAATAGAGAAAAACAGGAAGGAAGGAAAAAAAAGGAAGGAAGGGAAGGAGGGAGGGAGGAAATAAAAACATCTTGAAATCATAAAGCATTTTTTGAATGTCAGGGGCTAAAGGGACTTCTGCTAGTCTGTTGCTGAGAAGCTGGGAACTTTACCTTCTTGACACAACTGACTCATTGTTTGATGCTGAGGAAATCATCTAATCTCTAGATTACGATCTCAGTGGGTGTATATAATTTGAACTCTTCTGCCCTGTATCATTCCATTGGATAAGATGACCTTGAGGTCCCCTTCAGCTCTAATTTTCTATGATAAAATTACATTCTTTGTGCCAGTGGTGCCTCTCCAATAAAAAGAAAATAGTAAAACCTTAGGCTAGTGAATGTGTCAAATGCTTTGAGATTTGCAGGAGAAAATTAATGTTCACAGGGTGGTTCTTGTTGAGAAAGGATACTCCCCATTTTCACACTCCCTTTTTCTACTGAGGCTTTTTTAATTTAGTAGAATTATAATGCTTCTTTGCTGCTCTACAGCTTTCAAACATGGTGTGCTTTTGTGAAAAGTCTTTAATCATCTAATTTCTTACATTCTCTGTCTAAAAGCTACATTATGAGAATTGCTGGCAATTTAAGCTGTGCCTTTTATACTATTTCTTGGTTTTCAGAGAGATACAGATGTCGTCTTTCACAAGGAGCCAAACGCTGGATGTCTTTAGTGTGAATAAACTGTAAAGTGTATCTTGTTCAATTCTCTCGGTTAAGAATTGAAGCTCTGGGACCCAGAGAGGGAAGACATTGAAACTAAAGTCACACAGAAATGGACACCAAACTCTTGATTCTTAGTAACTATGACAAATTACATTTTCTAAAATGGCTATAGCTTATTATCCATTCCCACATGTGTGTCTGTGGTGTGATTTTTGCCACTTTCCCATTAAGATATGGAGGCTGATTCTTCTCCCCTTGAATCCGCTTGACCAATAGAATGCAGCAAAGTGACATGGGAAATTTGCAAGGCTAGGTTGTGAGAGATCTGAGCAGCTTCTACTTGAGCCTCTAGGGGCGCTCTAGTGCGCCTCTAGGACCCAGTTCTAGTGTTGTGAGAAGTCCAAGCCACACGGAGAGGCCATGCATAGGCTATACAAGTCAATAGCCTCCGCTCAGCTCCCAGACCATGACTAGTACCTACTTCTAGCCAAGAGTGTGAGTCTTCTTGGATGTCCAGCTCAGCCAAACTTCACAAGACCGAAACCCCCCAGTTACCACCTGTGACTCCATGAGACACCCTAAGAGAGGAACACCCCATCTGGGTCCAGCCTAACCACAAATGAATATTTGTTTCAAGGTGAAAGTTTTGGGGTGGTTTGTAATAGAGCAATTGAAATTTTAATGCTGCAAAATATAATTCAGATTATCTGAGATATAATTCAGATAATCTGAATAGTTCTCTATCCTTCTTTGGTTCTCAGATTCCACACTAATAGCTTGTTTGTGAATAGTTACTTGGGATTGGCAGAGTAATCTAATTAGCCCTCCATCACTGCACAGAATTGAAAGTGAGAGCCTATTTGAGTTTGACTGGAGGAACAACTCAATGTCAGAATTCCTGTAGTTGCACAGATTGTAACTTCCCATCTTTTGTCTGCATGGAAAACTTAAAATATTGGGCTATGTGTATTTAAAAGTATCAGATCTCATAGAGCTTAATAAGAAAGAAATCAAGTTTGGAGATGCTGAAGTACTTCGACATTTTTGTGACCCCATAGACTGTAGCCCGCTAGGCTCCTCTGTCCATGGGATTCTCTAGGCAAGAACACTGGAGTGGATTGCCATGCCCTTTTCCAGGGGACCTTCCTGACACAGGAATTGAAACTGGGTCTCTTCTGTTTTCTTTGTAGCCAGGTTCTTTACTGCCAGCATCACCTGGGAAGCCCAAAAGTTGCTTTCAGTCAGTTCAGTTCAGTTCAGTTCAGTCGCTCAGTCGTGTCCGACTCTTTGCGACCCCATGAGTCACAGCACAACAGGCCTCCCTGTCCATCAGCAACTCCCGGAGTTCACTCACACTCATGTCCATTGAGTCAGTGATGCCATCCAGCCATCTCATCCTCTGTCATCCCCTTCTCCTCCTGCCCCCAATCCCTCCCAGCATCAGAGTCTTTTCCAATGAGTCAACTCTTCGCATGAGGTGGCCAAAGTACTGGCGTTTCAGCTTCAGCATCAGTCCTTCCAAAGAACACGCAGGGCTGATCTCCTTTAGAATGGACTGGTTGGACCTCCTCGCAGTCCAAGAGACTCTCAAGAGTCTTCCCCAACACCACCATTCAAAAGCATCAATTCTTCGGTGCTCAGCTTTGTTCACAGTCCAACTCTCACATCCATACATGACCACTGGAAAAACCATAGCCTTACTTTGCTGCTGCTGCTGCTAAGTCACTTCAGTCGTGTCTGACTCTGCTCGACCCCATAGATGGCAGCCCACCAGGCACCGCCATCCCTGGGATTCTCCAGGCAAGAACACTGGAGTGGGTTGCCATTTCCTTCTCCAATGCATGAAAGTGAAAAGGGAAAGTGAAGTCGTTCAGTTGTGTCCGACTCTTCGAGACCCCATGGACTGCAGCCTACCAGGTTCCTCCATCCATGGGATTTTCCAGGCAAGAGTACTGGAGTGGGGTGCCATTGCCTTCTCCGAGCCTTGCTTTAGGCAGGGTCTAACCAGGAAAACAAAACTACAATTTGTATTTAACATTGATGGAATTCAAAGCAGGGAACTGCTTCAATAGGTATTGGAAAAGCTGAGAGGCAGACTTCCCTAGCAGTCCAGGGGTTAAGATTCTGTGTTCCAAACGCATGGGGCACACCTCTGATCCCTGGTTGGGGAAGATCTCACATGCCCCACGGCATGGTCAAAACAAAAATAAAAATAAAAAAGCATACGGAAAAGCCGAGAAGCTTAAACAGAATGGTGAGAAGACCTAAAGATTAGCAAAAGAAGGTAATCACTACCAGTGCCATAGTGGAAGGCAAAAGAGGAGACAGTGTTGCTAGAGCCAGAATGCAGAATCATCCCATATCACCTGTAACACAATGGACCTGCCCTGCTGGAGCTGGAGCCCCAGGAAGACACAGCTGCTTCAGAGGGGCAGCCCAAGGCAGAAAGTCTTCTTCCCTCCTCCTGTGCCCCAAACTCTAGCCAGTGCCTCTCACCGGCTCAGAAATACAGCCAGAAGTCTATGATCCCAGGAACCAAGCAAACTCAAGCTGCAGGAGTCAGTTTCCCTACAGCACAGGGAAGAGCAGGGAAAGGGTTAGGAAACTCTGAGACAAATGAGCCCAGAACCATCACAGAGGCCAGAGCTGGGAAGGGGAACAGAAAGACAGAAGGTGACTGACCCCTGATGATCATGGAATTGCCACACAAGATAAATATTGATTGCCTTGTAAGTTGCTATTTCCCCATGGACAGAGGAGCATTGGACACAACTGAATTGACTTAGCATGAAAGTTGTTATTTTGGAATTCTTCTGATATACAGCAAAACACAAGGCTAAATGACATCAATTCTTCTTAGGGAGGGAGTATATTAGTTTTCTGTGGCTACAGTAATAAAATACCACAGATGAGGGGTCTTAAACATCAAAAATTTATTTTCCCACAGTTCTGGAGGCTGGAAGTCCAAGATCAAGGTGATGGCAGGTTTGGTTTCTTCATGGCTTGCAGGGGGCTGCCTTCCTGCCCTGTCCTCATGGTATCTTTTCTCTGTGTCTGCACAACCTAGTGTCTCTCTGTGTGCCCCAAGTATCTCCTCTTACAAAGACACCAGATAGATTGGATTAGGATCCATGAATGGCACCCCACTCCAGTACTCTTGCCTGGAAAATCCCATGGACAGAGGAACCTGGTAGGCTGCAGTCCAAGGGGTCGATAAGTCGGACACGACTGAGCGACTTCACTTTCACTTTTCACTTTCATGCATTGGAGAAGGAAATGGCAACCCACTCCAGTGTTCTTGCCTGGAGAATCCCAGGGACGGGGGGAGCCTGATGGGCTGCTGTCTATGGGGTCGCACAGAGTCGGACACGATGGAAGCGACTTAGCAGCAGCAGCAGCAGCAGGACCCATCTGAATGATTTCCTTTTAACTCAACTACCTCTTTAAAGGCCTTATCTCCAAATAGTGTCACATCTGAGGTACTGGAGGCTAGGGCATCAATGTATGAACTTTGGTTGTTGTTGTTTAGTCGTTAAGTAATGTCTGACTCTTTTGTGACTCACGAACCGTAACCGCCAGGCTCCTCTGTCCGTGGGATTTCCCAGGCAAGAATACTAGAGTGGTTTGCTATTTCCTTCTCCAGGTGATCTTCCCTACCCAGGGATCTAACTTGCAGCTCCTGCATTGGCAGCAGATTCTTTATCACTGAGCCACCTGGGAAGCTCATGAATTTTTAGGGGCACACAGTTCTGCCAATAGCAGTGGGTAAGGAGAAGAATCAGAATATTGGAAAATTAAGTCAATTAAATTATATGCACTAACTAGGAAATAATAGTGTTGATAATACCACAAAGCAAATAATCTAAGAAACATTTTTACATGGCTTTACTCTGGTCACTCCTTGGTCAAACACCTCTTAATCCTGCTCTGTACTTTGCATTGTTGATACGCCGTTAGGTACTCACCTTGCTTTATTTGCTTACGTGCAGGCCCTCCATTAGTTTTTCACTTAGATCTCTGAGCCAGGAGATCTTCCAAGAGACCTAGAATTTGGCAGGTGCTAGTTATTCACTAACCCCCCAACTAATAGGAATTTCAGCTTCTGCTGGTGAAGGGCTACAGATGCCCTGTGACTCTTCAATAAAAGGGCAGCTGCAAAACGGTGTTGTTTCCATAGTTTGCTCCCATGATTAGCTCTACTTTAATCCTCATGTACACAGTTCCTTCTGAGACTACAAAAGCCCCAGTCTTGTCCAGCTGCCATCCCTCCCCTCTAAGCTTGCTTTTGGCTGGATTGTGCTGCTTCTGAAGATGTATTATAATTTAGTGTTCTGGTTGAAAAGGCAAAGTCTAATCAGTGATCTGAAGTGATGGTAAACAGAATCCTCATCCTACCAACCACCGTGGCTACAAATAGGATGAGGGAGAGTTGTGGCAGTCAGAACATCAGTGAAGGAGGCAAAGGCGATGCGGTAGGTGGGAATTTCAATATATCCTTTTTTAATCAAACAATAGTAAATTGATGATATTTTCATCATGAATCAAGCTTTCTCAAAACTGTGTTTTATTCAAGTAGAATCACAAGGGTCTAATGTGGCCCCAATGACTTCTGACAACGATGATGCAGACCAAGCAATCAGGTGAACTTTCCACAAGCTACTTTCCTTCCAACCCTTCCTTGTCACTCTCCTTTCTACTAGGAGAAAGAAACAGGCTTGAGGATATTTCAGAGATTTGAAAATTACCCTTAAACTGATTTTTGAAATAGACACTGAGTTCTTATTTGGAAATGATTCTGCTACCAAATTTTCCCAATTTCAAGGGTTCAAGTCAATGTGCCTTGGTGACACTTTGCCCATCACAGGGTCCTGGGAGCCAGAGCTGGTTTGGTGTGGAGTTGAGGCTGTCCCATAGGCTGCAGAGTGTGGTGGGAGAGCTACAGAGAGTGTTCGGGGACAAAGTTAGATGAAACTGCCAAAAGGAGAAGATGCAAAGACCGAACCAAGTGAGAGACAGAGCTGTTACAAGAAAACAAGCTGGAGAAAGCATCTCACCGAGGGCCCAGCCCAAAGACGTATCCAAGGGGAAGGAAGCACTGCACTGCTTCTCCCAAGGAGACATCTGCACACTACGCCTGCCAGTTTTCCTATGTGGACAGAAGGGCATTTTTGCAGGCATCGGGTTAGTTGGCAAATTAGAAATCAACTCCTTGGTTTCTTTTCATTCTCTTTCTTCTCCCAGTTATCCTGGTGTTCATTTCCCCACCCCCAGCCCCCACATCCTCACACAACAGCTCTCCTTCCTTTCTCCACAGCATCATGGCAAGTTCCTGAGCAGAGCTGGCTTTGCCCCATAGTACTGGGCTGGTTTTCAGCTGATTATGAAGCTCACAGTGTTGCCATTGCATCAAAACAACAAACTTTCCTGCAAACCTTATCCCTGGATTGAATGTGACATCTCCCGCGGAATGCTTTCTGGAGCAGCCCAGCGGTTGTGTGACAGGAGTACAGGCACCATTCCCAGATGTGGATTCTGGTAGACGGCCATTGAAAGCAGGGGTTAAGTTGCATAGGGAAAAGGGGAGGGGGAGGCAGTGTTCTCTGCTCCTGTTGATTTCTGTCAGATTTCAGTGAAGGTTTGTGAAGAGATAATTGTGTTATATTTTCTCATCTTTCGTAGCCTAGTGGTTTCCGTATAATTATATATGCCCGAGCTTAATATTATTTCAGAAAGGAGAAAAGTATACAACAGATTTTTAGCCTCAGGCTTCTTATGATTGGGTACAGATTTTAACTCTTGTAAATAATTTAGTTCTTTTTTTCCCTTCACAAACAGTAATCGTGGGGATGTGGCTCAAATGGATATCTGGCCACTGGGGGATCTTTTAGGGGTAGGAAAGAGTGCCAGACTAGGGGCATAGCTGGTTAGGACCTGAGGGAACACACAGAAGTAGTCCTTTTCTGTTCTCAACAGCAACCAGAAGGATAATGGATCTTTCTGTCTCTGGTATCAGAAACTAAAGGAGTTGTCTTGCAATACAAAGCCCATTTGAAAAAGTTCCTTGCCTTTCTGATAACGCAACTGATTCGTTAAAACTTTAGGAACATTTCCGAATGTCATTTAATTTTTGCCACTTACATTATTAATGTGATTAAATAGTATTAGGTCATATTTATTATGTTGCACTGAATTATTCTGATAATTATTAATACACTGCCTACAGTGGGAAAATGAAAAGAAGCAACTCAAGTGGAGTGAAATTTTCATATCAAACTTATATAATTATCATTATTTAACCAGAAAGAGAAGCTGATGCAATTAGGAAAATAAAACCTAGTCCAAATGTTTTTTATTGAAATCATTAGTGCATGTGCTCACAATTGCCAATAAACATTTTAATACAACTTGGAAATAGAATAAATTATATTAGTAATGTAATTATTTCAAGTTAAAGTATTATTGGCATATACTTTTTTAAAAACTCAAGATTTAACTCTATGTTTCTATGTCCACTACTTTGAGGGTTCCAATTCCCATGTGGCTGACTTTTACATAGATCCTGGGTTTTGCCTTCTCTCACCATTGCTGGGGGTCTACAAATAGCGTGGCTTCCCAGGTGGCACTCGTGGTGAAGAATCTGCCTGCCAGTGCAAGAGATGTAAGAGACGCGGGTTTGATCCTTGGGTCAGGAAGATCCCCTGGAGGAGGGCTTGGCAACCCACTCCAGTATTCTTGCCTGGAGAATCCCATGGACAGAGGAGCCTAATGGGCTATAGTCCATAGGGTCGCAAAGAGTCAGCCATGACGGAATCACTTAGCATGCAGGGACAGTCAATAGAGTATTGGCATTCCTCACAATATTTCACTTTCTAAGAGTCAGTTTTTGATAACGTAAAATATGAATGATCAGAAAAGCCATTTCTCACTGTTGTTTTTCTCTGTCCAGTGTGATGAGTTGAGGCATGTAAAATGCTCAGCAGCACAGTAGAGTGGTTAAGAGTTCAGACTGTGGAGCCAGGCTACCTGGTTTTGAGTCCTGACTTTGTGTGTGACCTTTGGCAAGTCACTTAACCTCTCTTACTTTGGTTCCTTCCTTTGTAAAGTGAAAGTGAAAGTGAAGTCGCTCAGTCGTGTCCGACTCTGCCACCCCATGGACTGTATGTAGCCTACCAGGCTCCTCCTGTCCATGGGATTTTCCAGGCAAGAATACTGGAGTGGGTTGTCATTTCCTTCTCCAGGAGATGTTCCCACCCCAAGGATTGAACCTGGGTCTCCTGCATTGTAGGCAGACCCTTTACCGTCTGAGCCACCAGGAAATCCTTTGTAAAAGGGAGATAAAAATATCACATAGAAATATTATAAGGATTATATGTGATAATAATATCACATAGGGATTTATTTAAAAGTCTTCCATGAATTCATATAGGTAGCATTTTTAGAACAGTGTCTGGCACATAGGACTTAATGTTTGCTGTTATTAGTAGCAGACTACCTGGCATGCAGTAAATGCTCAAATAATAGTAGTAGTTATTTTTACAAGCATACCCACACATGTTTGTCCTTAAAGCAGGATGTCTCAGCTCCCTATTCCACTGTAAGCACTAGTATTTTATTCGTCTCTACTCACGTTTTCTCTCTTCCTGCCTTTATATCGATCCAGTCACCAAGCTGTATAGCTTCTTCTTTCACATCTCTTCAATTCCATTTTATTGCTACCACCACCAGGTTTTCAAACTTAAAATATTGTAATAGTATCTGAACGTCTACTCTTGCTTCCAGTCTTCTCCAATTTCAATCCATCCTTTGTGGCAGCAAAAGGCATGTTTTTGCTGCTCACTTACTACTTGGATCCCCACTGTCTGGATTCCTTACTTGGTCAGACCAAGCTTTCCATCCCTGAAGTTGCTGAAGTGTTAGTCGCTCAGTCATGTCTGACTTTTTGAAACCCCATGGACTGGGGCTCACCAGGCTCTTCTGTTCATGGGATTCTCCAGGCAAGAATACTGGAATGTGGGTTGCCATTTCCTTCTTCATCCCTCAGCCTCAAATATATTATTCCTTCCATTACCCAGTACTCCAACAGGACTGGTCTATTCTTTGTACTTCCCAAAGCTATGATCACTTTTCTTCTGTGTGAAGTCCTCCTACCTACCCATTCAACCAACCTGCTCCCCTGCTTAAGTTTCTCTTTCTAGTTCTCAAAAGTTTTTCATTCGGCCATTTCCTGTGGATTTCATCTATACCTCTATAGACACTTGCTATAGGAATAAATCCCACTCCAATACTCTTGCCTGGAAAATCCCATGAATGGAGGAGCCTGGTGGGCTGCAGTCCATGGGGTCGCTAGGAGTCGGACACGACTGAGCGACTGCACTTTCACTTTTCACTTTCATGCATTGGAGAAGGAAATGGCAACCCACTCCAGTGTTTTTGCCTGGAGAATCCCAGGGACGGGGGAGCCTGGTGGGCTGCCATCTATGGGGTCACACAGAGTCAGACACAACTGAAGCGACTTAGCAGCAGCAGCATAGGAATGAATACTGTAGTGCATTCTTTCATAATTTGACTTGTGCCCACATTTATATACACCCTTGAGAGTATGGGCCACCACTGACAGTTCTCTTATATACCCTGCATCACCTAGTATAGTGAGAAGCCAAATGATAGGTATTTTTAAAATTCTTGGAACAGCTATTATATCCAGCCAAAACTACTCAGTTTCATTTTTCAACTCAATTCAGCAGCTTTTTCTACTTCTTATGCGCTGTGTATAATGAGATTTGCTTTGAGTTATCAACACTGCAGGGAAATGTTTAAATTAGAAGAGAAAAACCCATCACCAATTTCTTTGAAAATGGAATAAAAACATAAGGGTATTTTTTTCTATATTCTATTATCAAAATATAATCTAAATCCAAAGCTATCATCTTGACAAAACCATTGTTTTCTCAGGAATGCTAACTTGGTTTACTAAATGTACTTACTGAAAGTAATTAAATGGAAACCAAAATTCTTATAAAATACTGCTGTATAATATTTCTTACTACAAAAAAGAAAAAAAAGATAGGAATGGCTATTGCTGGGTAACTAACACAATAGGAGGAAAAAGCAGATATCCACAAGGAAAGCACTGGATATGGGAATTTAATAGCGGGTCTTTAAAAACAAGTGAAAGAAAAGGAGCTGGCTGGGTTCCTAGGTGCTGAAGAGTATGTGTTCGTCTAGGAAGGATGCACTGGAGATTCCTTTTGTTCTTCAGTTCCTTCATTGTTTTCATCCCTTAGAAGATTTTTCTTGCGCTCATCACAAGAATAGAAAACTTTCTAAGCATTGTTTCAAGGGAGTGTACAGTGATAGGAAGACATCACTGAAGCATAGCTTCCTAAGATCTCTTCCTTAGATGGCTTTCTACTGTGCAGTGGCCAAGATTCCCCAGGAGCCTTCACCTTGGTTCTTCAGTAAGGCACTTTGCTAACCAAGCAAGAACCAACACCCAGAAACTGTACCCTTCTCATTCAAGACATTTTGTAAAATGTAATTGTTCCTTGAGTAACAGACCATGTTCCTGGTGCTGGGGTTAGCACATGGGTGTGTAAGACAAATGAAGATATGGACAGCTCACAGAGAAGTGAGTGTGACAGACCCTTGGCAGGTGTTCACAGTGTAACACAGAGAATATTTTGCAAAAGTGTTTATGGAAGGTTAAGAGAGTACAGAGAAGGATTGACTAAGTCTAGTCTTTGTTTCCTGATGTTCAAGAAGAGAGAGGGTTACACTCCAGGAATGCTTTGCAGTGACTGTGCTATTTGAACAAGATCTTGAAAGATGGCAGAAATTTCTCAAGGTGGAGAATTGCTAGGGACACTTCAGACAAAGGTGACACATCCGAAGATACCCAACAAGGAAAAGAACTCGATGTGGTCTGGGGAACCAAGCAAAGATGAGAACTAGTGCACACTCACTGGCTAGCACACGCCAGGTAGTTGCTTCACAAGAGCGGCGAGTGAAACTTACAATTACTTATGATAACGATATAATTCCCATATTCCGGAAGAAGAGAGGCTAGAAACAGCTGCAGAATGTTAGAGCTAGGACTCAAGTCCAGGTCAGACCCTGCGGCAGTTTGTTCTACACCACATAGAACAGGACGTGATGAAGCACAGATGTGAGTGTCCACAGGAAAGGAAGGAAGATGTCTTTTTCTCTGAAATAATTGAAAAGGAAAGGCCAGATACAGGCGTTGGAGGAAAAGGACTTTGATGGGAGAATTGACAGACATATGTGAAATGAGAGGCCTGGTCATCTTTTGATAGTAAAAGAAGCAAGGCTTAGGGTGAGAGAGTGATAAGAGTTCTGAAGAGTAGCCCTGGGAATGAGAAAGGCAGTCTCCAGATTGTCAAGGCAGGAATGGCTGATGCCCAAGGAAGTGAGGGGTTTGGAGTCCTGGGACAGGAAACAAAGGAAGGATGACCCTCATTCAGCCATTCATTTATTTGACTAACAGGTAATAAACATGTACCATATGCTAGGCATTGGGCTAGGCTCTGATGAGACAGAGAATAATAAGAAAAGGAGCCCTGCCCTTAGGAGCTTACAGCTGATTAAGAGGATATAAGCTTATAATCTATCAAGTACGAGTTACAGATGCCAGAATCAAGGTGTATATGTGAATAACGGGGAGAGAAAGGGTATCAGAAAGGACTTCAAAAGATGGTCCTTTTAAAAAGTCTTTGTTCTGAGGAGCTCTGTGCCCAAAGAATCAGGGAAAGAATGGCCTGACTGCTCTGTCCAACATATTTTCAAACCACCCAGAAAAGGGAAAGGCAGAAAGATACAGATGAAATCGGCACATCATTATAGATCAACCACACTTCAATAATGTTTAAAACAAAGAAAGATGTAAATGAGGCCAAAGGTAGCAAAATAACAGTTGGTGAATCTATATGGATGTTCATTGTAATATTCTCCAAATTTTCTGTATGTTTGAATATTTTTTAATGAGAAGGAGTGGAAGTCCAGTGGTTAGGGCTCTGTGCTTTCACTGCCAAGGGCCTGGGTTCAATCCCCGGTCGAGGAACTAAGATCCTTTAAGCCACGCAGCACAGCCATAAATAAATGAGTCACAGTGAGAATGGAGCTGACTGCGAGTAGTGAAGGCTGAGGGTGGAGGGAAAGCTGAAGATGCAAGACTTCTCCAGCAGAGGAATGGCATGGAGGCAAGACTCTGCCTGGGTTAGAACTGAAGGAAGAGCATTCAGAAAGGGTAGCACCTCAGTGCAAAGTGGGGAAGTTGGGAGAGATGAGGCTGCAGCGGCAGACAGAGGCTGGCTATGGTAAGGAAGAGGAAACTATTCATTAGGTCTAGGAACAATGATATTAAGGTATTTATTGCAAGAGACTATTGCTTCCCAATCTTCAGAGGGTCTCACTCTGCAGGTTCAAATAAGCTTTTGGTTTCTTGAAGTGGATCATGCAGAGAGAGGTAGATGGAAGGCAGGGAGGCATTTGTCTCATTGATTTTGTAATTTCTGAGATGTATGAAACCAGAGAAAGCAGCCAGAAACAGAATAGAGCCTATATATTACCCAGCTCTTTATACATAAGCTGTTGGAATAGCGTATATGTTATAAACAGCAGGGTGGGAATTAGTTGGCCAAGACCAGGCTGGAATAGGTCTGGCTTCATTTCAGTCTAACGATCTCCAGTGTTAGATCAACAAGATGTTTATAGTATGACACAGAACAAACTGACCCAAGTTATTTCAGAGCCATTAATACTGTACCTTGTTTTAGATTATTGTTTTTACAGAGTATATTCCAAGGTACAAGGTATATCAAAGGGGAATAAAATCAGTGACACTTGGGAGTGGGCTTGGAGATAAAGAAATACTGTACAGTAGTAATACTAAGGCTTGAATTTTTCCAAAACAAATTACATGAACATTTTAATTAGTTGTGTATATTAAGATTTTTAAGCAGAGAATTAAGACTATTAAAAACGTCAGAACAGAAACAGGAATAAAAAAGAGAAGGCAAAACTTTCCTATCTGGGAGCCTGCCCAACTAGTCCCCAGAACCTGGATACCTCCCTCAGTGTCACAGTTTATGGAACTATCTGGGTTTTCACGGGGATCACCCAATCTGATCTTCGTGTAGCTTTTTAGGAAGCATGAGGTCTGATGCTCTAGAGAATGCTTATAGCTCCATACAAAATTTGATTATGCTGTACTTGAGTAGCGTTTTTTTTTTTAAACCTTTTTATTTTATAAACTATTTATTTCATACTGGAGTATAGTCAATTAAAAGTGTTGAGATAGTTTCAGGTGGACAACCCAGGCTGAACAACCAGTGAAAACCCAGCAGTGAAAACTCAGTCATACATATACATGGGTATATGTTTGAAGAGCATTTTTAAATATCCCCCAGTGTTCTGTACAATCATTTAGGGCTTCAAAAAACCAAAACTTTAGAGTGAAAATTTCATTAATGATGACGAGGCTGATCAATTATTCTTGATTTTAACAAACCACCCAAGATACAGTGTCATCATACAACTCTTTGATTATGCAGGCAGATAGTGGGCTCCAGGAATTTGGAGAGAGCGCAGTGGGGATGGCCTGGTTTTACTCCAGGATTTTTGGTGCTTCAGTTGGAAAAGACCTGAAGGCTGGGGTTGACTGAACAGCTGGTGCGGAAATAATCTGGCGGCTTCTTCACTCCCATGTTGGATGACCAGGCTGCAGTGACTCCAAGGCTGAGCTCAGTTGGGACTGCTGATTGGACAGCCTGGGAGTGGCCTCTCCACGTGGCTTGGGCTCTCTCCCAGGATGGCAGCCTCGGGGTAGCTGGACATCTTGCGTGGCAGTTTGTTTAGGGCCATTTAAGACCAGGTAAGGGTCACGATGATGAAGATGATGCAAAATGCATTCACATTGTAAAGCTTCATTTGCTAATTGTAGAGACTAGGGAGCAAGAACCAAAAAGAGCAGGGGATTCTTACAAGTGGGTCATAGTGGGAGTAATTTAGCTGCATTTTGGTAACTCTAAGAAAAAAAAATTCTATGAGAGCAGAAAATATTCACTACTGTCTTCTGTGCTGTACTGTACTCTGCCTACTAAGGGCTGTGAATACTTATGATCCGTGTCTCTGTATTGCTCCCCCTACACAGATCTGCCTTTGGAAGGATGCCACAGATACATAGCACTTGCCTTGTTTGAAAGCATTCTCTTAGGTGCAGCCTCCCCAAGTCTCCTAAATGAAAATAAAGGAGTTGGTGACTAAGCATGGGATTATCCCTTAAATGTCATAAATTTACCCCAGCCAGGTTGGTGCTAAATATAATTCCTAGTACAATTACTCAACAGGAGTAAAATAGGGGTTTTTCTTAGGGCACTGGCCTTGCCATTACATACAGAGACATGTCTGGGCCCAACTTCCTGAAGGAGGATGACAGTCCTATTTCTTGTTTTCTTTCAGAATACTCTCATAATGGAGTGAAGATGCAAACGTTGTTAGAACAGGACTTTCAAGTAGGAACTGGTAAACAAAAGCACTTTTTGTAAGTTAAGAAAGAGGTGTCATATACAATTTTGTTTAACTGCTGGCTTGATTTTACACTCTAAGAACTGGGACACATGATCCAACAATAGGAAGAACTCTGGAACACTGTATTTATTCTGGATACTCTTGGCTTGTATTATTGCCAAATTTAATTCCTTAAGGCTGTTTCTTCATCTGTAAAAATGTGAGTCTTAAAACTGATTTAATGCTGACTAGTTAAGTTCTTCTAGTCACTAAAGGTAAACATTTTTTAAAAAGGGACTGAAAAGTTTGCCCATATCCTCTCTCTAACATCTTGCTCTTTGTCCACCTGCTGTTCTGTCTTGTTGAGAAGAGGGGAGAAAGGCTGGGCAGGAAAAGCAGGAAAGGAAACACCAAAACATGAACAGGAGAAAAGGCAAAAAGGATAGAATGGGGAGATGGAAAGCAGCACCTTGTAGCACAAGAGCAGTGGACACGATCTAAAGCCACGTATAGAGTGGAGAAGAATTTTCCTTTGACCCTCCATTCTTCCTACTCAAGAGCTGAAAATACAAAGAATAATTCATAAACAAATTTAAATTAAAAAGTCAAATACAAACCACACCTAGTCAATGGACATTTGCCATGGATAGCGGAGAAAGAAATGAACTTATGAAGTATAAAGTGGTTCTGAGAGGAGAAAGGATCTTCTACGTGATACTCAGCCTGGGAATTTTTCCCTACTTCCCTCACTGCTCAGTAAAGCTGGGGAGGTGAATACAATCCTTCCATGGTAACAGCATTTCTGTAGCAGCCATGGTTGCAGATGTCGACTGAAACTGCCCAGCATTTGCATCTATCTGTCCAATCCATGCAAATGCTGTGAACAGCATAAAAAGTTGACTGGTAAAACCCAACTCTAGAGACGAGTTTTAAACAACCACAAAGAAAATGCTTGTAAACTTTGCAATTAGTTGTTCAGTTCTGACCCTAGGAAGTGGCTAATTGCTACAGATTGGTGAGGTTCAAGTGAAGAGGACAGAAGCAGTGAAAACTGGACACAGAGGAAAAGGGAAATGAAAAGCAGGACCAAGAAGGGGATCTCATTTCTCCTAAGGAGAGATATCTCATTTCTTCTTAAGGAAGCGACTTCACAGAGATGCTAAAAGATATGCCCAGGGTCACTTCCTGTTGAGAAGGGATTATTAGACCCCTGGTACAAATTACAGTTACATTAGTATGGTATTTGTTTTTGAATATTTTATGGCTGTGCGTGTATGCTCAGTTGCTAAGTTGTGTCTGTTTTTTTTGTGACCCCATGGACTGTAGCCCACCAGGCTCTCTGTCCATGGGATTTCCCAGGCAAGAATACTGGAGTGGGTTGCCATGCCCTTCTCCAGGTGATCTTCCTGACCCAGGGATCAAACCCATGTCTCCTGGATTGCAGGTGGGTTTTCTTTTTTTACCATTGAGCTGCTAGGGAAGCTCCATTTTATGGATGTAATACATGATAAATGGTTCAGTTCATGTCATAGTACTGATTTAGATCTTAACTATTTTATTGCCTTTGGAAGGAATGATGCTAAAGCTGAAACTCCAGTACTTTGGCCACCTAATGCGAAGAGTTGACTCATTGGAAAAGACTCTGATGCTGGGAGGGATTGGGGGCAGGAGGAAAAGGGGACGACAAAGGATGAGATGGCTGGATGGCATCACTGACTCCATGGATGTTGAGTTTGAGTCAACTCCGGGAGTTGGTGATGGACAGGGAGGCCTGGCGTGCTGCAATTCATAGGGTCGAAAAGAGTCGCACATGACTGAGCGACTGAACTGAACTGAACTGCCTTTTTTAAGTTAAGAAGTCTTCTTAATTGGAATCACTGCTCCCTAGAATTTTGCCTGGCACATGTAGTAGGAGCTCACTAGATATTCTATAAACAGAACTCGGCTGTAATATAGAGGAATCTTCAAAAAGAACCCAATCAGAGCAAATTCCTCTGTAGTTGTACATACATTTGTAAGGCATAAGTTAAGCACTTTATAAATGTAAAATGAGTGTCACCATTTTATGTGTGTGTATATGTGGGTATAAAGGGGTATGTTAGTTGAGAGGGACTAACTATTATTAACTAATATCTGCTGTAGATATAATACCTTGTGTTGAACATTGTTTTGTTTTGAGGCTCTATTAACGTGTCCAAGTGTTACCTGCCTTCAGATTTGTTCTAACACTGATTTCTAGATTTTTTTATTCATAAGAAAAATATCTACTTGGCCAAGGTGAAGAAGTCTGACACAATAAATATGAACAGACCCAGAAGTCTAAGGACTTCAGGTTCTGATCCCATGAATGTTCCTTGTAGTCTGGGCATCCATGGGCAATTTGATTTGTGGAGCTGGATTTCCCAACAAGACAAGCTGGTTTAGAAGAGTTTCAATATCATATCTGTGTGCCTAGATTTTTGTGAAGGACAGTTGAATTTTCAAACTTTTTTTTTCTCTTCTCTCATCCACTGCTAGAACATCTGGAAAACTCAGCAGTTCATTTTTCAAATTACATTTCACAGGCTGTCTTGAATTCAAAGAAGCATCAAGATCTTTTGATGGATCTTGTTTCAGAATTTGGGTGAAGAACTATGATCGCTGTATCACAGGTGCTCCCTTTCTGTGACACCAAGTCTCACAGGTTTTTATTTCCGGACACCAGAAGGTCCATCACTGGTTTACATGAAAAGGTTTCTTTTCAAAGCTCCTGACCCCATTACTACTGTGGAAACAAAATAAAGCAAACTCCTGAATCTAGTGCTTCAGACATCAATCCAGGATTAATTCAGGATCAGGAAATAAGATAATTCAGTTTTAGTGACACTGTATTGAGTAAGAATAAACAGTTCACTGGTCAGAGGAGAGAAAGATTTCAAGTATCTTGCTAGTTGGAACAAAGTAATTTTCCCTTGCTGAACATGTTTGGCCTTTTTCAAAGTTAACAATGTTCTTGCAGCGTTCCTTCTGGAAATTGTTAGTGTCTGTGCAATCTCTAAAGCTCCCAACTACCCACAAAATTAAAGGAGGTGGTGTTTGTTTGGGCACCTACATTGTATCAGGCACTACTAAATACCTTATGCATGTTACTTCATTTGATCATCAAAATTGCTTTAAAATATATGATGAGTACTTCACTCTGATCTTTGAGGACTTCTGGAGTCTGATCTCAATTTACTTTTCGAGTCTACTTCTCCCCAACATGTAACATAGGGCTATTTCATCCTAACTGAAGTATTTGCCATTCCCAAAATATACACACTCTTGATTTTTCATATCTATGACTGTTATTCTGTATGAGTCAATGTGTCTCTGTCTGTGAACAATAACCACTTACTTTGCGCTCCCTCTTCTCTCTCACAACTGAACCCTGCAATCTAGGTGAATGCCATCTGCTTAAAAAATCTGTTTTGTGTACTGCTCAACTGAATGCTGTGTTCTATTCAACTCAAAATATATGTATTGAGTCGAACTGAATTCATATATTGTCTGTTTAAAATACAAGTTTGAAAGAAATGAACTCCTAAGAAGTGATGTAAATATGTAAACACAGAGAATGCCTATTGGGGAAGGCTATTGCTGAAATGTATTTGGATGCATTTTGGGTTCTGATAGAGACAAAGAAGGTACATTTTAAGAAGAATGCACAAAGAGTGATGAACTAATAACTGAATTTTCTGGTCTTTCTAATTTTATAATGCTGTCACTCACAGTTAAAACAGAGACAGATCCTATTTCATAAAGACTTGGCTAATTTTAGGTTTCACTGGTTCATTAAAAGAGAATGACAGAATCACAGAGATGATTGAACTTTCATTCTGATGTTACTAGTCTTGCTGCTCTGGGAGATGGTACTTAAAAGACTGTGATAACACAACACAATCACACGTAGATTACTATGACTGCCTGTGAGAGGGAGATTGGGGGTAATACTCCTGCTCCAACACTGCATCTCTTTTGAACTCAGCATTGGAGACACTGCAACTTATCTTTTTCCCGAACACCTAGACACACACTGATTCACTCTAACATACAACCACCCTGGCTCTTCTTGTGCTTCCAAGGTGAAGCAAGTCAGATACATATCTATGATTTGCATACCACATTTGAAGTCTGTAGTGACTAGCTAGGAAGGGGCCTCACGTCAATTTATTGCTAGTGTTAGGAATATCAAATAATGAAATGAAGAAGCACCTGAGTTCTTTCAACCATGATTTGTGCAAGACTCCTGGAATGAATTGTCCAATTGGGATAAGAATTGTGTTTGAATAACAAAATTCTGTATTAGCATCATTAAAAATCTTTTTGCTTTATATTAGGGATGTGGGTTCTAACTCTACTCCTGCCTGAACTTTTGACACTTAGAGCAAAATCTCTCTGTAACTAGGCAACATGGCTTTTCTTTGCACAAAAGGACTCCAGCATCACCTTCTCAGGACACAAACTGGTCATTATTCTTCTTGGACGCACAAGCATTATTACCTTCAAAGTCTCCATTTTCCCACAGAGCCAGAGCTTCAGTTCCTCTGTTCACTTCCTGGAATGAGCTTTTCACTAATACTGCTTTTCTCTCTGAGTTCCTCCCTTCAGGAGAGAATGTAAGAAGCCAGCTCTTCACGCAGTTTCCATAGCTTCACCCCTCACCCAGAAAATCTTAAGGACTGTAGATTTAGCAGGGCAGTGCCAAGGTGTCGACGCCAAAAATGGATTTAGAAAATCTTAATTTAGTCTGGTAGGCAGAGATCATGCCATCAGTATTTTCATCATCATCAATTTTGATTTCATTTTTGTTTAAGTAGGGAAAAAAGATGTAAAAGAATCTAAAAAGGAGCCATGTAAAATAGGCCATCTCAAAAACAAATAGAGTCAAGTTCAATCTTCATACACATCTCTTATGAAACAGTTTCCCAGGGGAAGAGCATATTGGAAATTTCATGGAGGAGGGAAGGAGCCTGTCAGGTAAATGTTTCTTTAAGAAATGTACAAGGATGAAACTGGCATCTAAAGTGGATTAAGAAAGAAAATCTACTTTTCTTTTACTTGGTTTCCTAAGAAAATGAAGTAAATACGAAAAAGAATATATCTGTCACTGAGAGTACAAAACAGACTGGCTCTCCTTTGCTCTAAGAAGATATTTGGCAAATGATACTGTGTTTCTTTATCCAAAACCTGACTTTATTAGCAGATGAAAACAGCAGACTCTGATTGCTTTTCAAATTATTTAAATTTGCATTTGAAAACATGAGTTCCTGTAAACTGTCCAAACAAGTGTAAAGAAATATAGTGAAAAATCAACTCTTCAAGATCTTTAGGAAGTTTGTAAAATGATACAGAAAAATACCATTTGTAACATCAAAACTAGTTTTTAAATAAATTATATATTTTACTTGAAAAAGCAACACATGTATATGACAAAAATTCAAATATTATATAAAACTATCCTGTCAAAATAATTTTTCTCCACTCCCCAGTTACTGGGTCCACTTTACATATTTACATATTGATCTATCCCATTTTCAAAAAAAACTACAAACTATCATATTACATCAATCTCCATAATTTATTTAACTTGGTCTGCTATTCATACACATTTAGATCACTTCCAGGCATTTTCAAGAAATATCTCAGGTCCCTCACAAGAAGCATGACCTGAGGCAAGGTACTTAATCTATGTTTCAGTTTCCTTATTTGTTTACTGGGGACAACAATAGCACTTATTTATCATAGATTCTTTTGATTGTTTACCCAATGGCTATTTCCTCCTTGTTTAAGATTTAGAACACTGACTTTTGTCTTGGTGGCCACACAATATACTCAGCCAAGTTGAGTCCCTCTTCCAGCTCTAGAGGATAAACAATGATTGATTTTAGCAAAATTGGCAATGACAATGCCCTTTGTCAGTGAGAAGTTTAAGCAGAGACACAAGATCTGGAGATATGGTACCGGTTAAAAGCATGACTGTGAAGTCAGAATCCTGGGTCCAGCAGTGTAAATTTGAAGCTACTTGAACTCATTGAATGCAAGAAATTATAATAGTAGTCCCTACTGCATTAAAAAATGCTGTGAAGATTAAAGGAGTGAGTGAATGTATATAAAGAACATATAGCGGGGTCTCATACTTCTTAATGGCAACCCACTCCAGTACTCTTGCCTGGAAAATCCCATGGATGGAGGAGTCTGGTAGGCTACAGTCCATGGGGTCGCAAAGAGTCGGACACGACTGGGTGACTTCACTTTCACTTTCATACTTCTTAAGCACTCAGTAAGTGTTGCAATTAATATTAACTGTCCAGTGAAATGTAAGTGAAAGTTTGTGCTGGGTGAGGATTCTGGAAAGACTTTTGCTCCTGATCAAGAGATGGACTAAGGAGACACTGGATTGTTCCCTGCTTCTAATGTTACCATTTGATGTGTGAGATGATCAGCGCTGCTGTAGCCCTCTTGGCACCGTGAGAAGGCCACAAGGACTGCTAAGACATCAACCAGAGCCCGGAATGCTACACCACAGATTTGCACCTAGGACCAGTTACTTCCAAACTTCTTGTTTAATTAGATGATGCACTACTAAACCGCATTGTTGTTTTTCAGTCACTAAATCATGTCCGACTCTTTGTGATCCCATGGACTGCACCACAGCAGGCTTCCCTATCCTTCACTATCTCCCAGAGTTTGCTCAAATTCATGTCCATTGAGTGGGTGATGCTATCTAACTATCTCATCCTCTGCCACCCTCTTTTCCTTTTGCCTTCAATCTGTCCCAGCATCAGGGTCTTTTCTAATGAGTCAGCTCTTCACAACAGGTGGCCAAAGTATTGGATCTTCACTGATGCTTCAGCATCAGTCCTTCCAATGAGTATTTCAGGACTGATTTCCTTTAGGACTGACTGGTTTCATTTTGCTGTCCAAGGTATTCTCAAGAGTCTTCTCTAGCACCACAATTCAAAAGCATCAGTTCTTTGGTGCTCAGCCTTCTTTCTGGTCCAACTCTCAAAGAAACAGAATTTACTAATTATTTGCAGCTAATAGCACTCCTAATTGATGTATAATTTATAGGATGTTTGAGTGGATTAAATAGGTACTATATGTAAAGCACTTTGAATAACAATTGTTCTATAACAAATGCTTGATAAGTGGTAGTTATCATTATTACTCTTGTTATTGTACTTGAGAACATGTGCAATTATATATTTTATGTAAATTCCTAAAAGAGCAACTTCTGGGTTGCAGAGTATGTGCTAGTCAAATTATAACATGTGTCACAAATTTATACTCTACAGAAGTTATATCAAATCAATATGAGAGTATCAGTTTCTACACCTTTGCCAATATGTATACTCAAAATTTCCTAATGTTTGGGTAAAATTTTTATTGTTAATTTATGTTTAATTTTAAGTGAGGTTAACCATCTTTCTTTAATTGATAAGCCATTTGTACTGTAATCTGTGTATTCATGATCTTCACCCTGTCTTTTACTGAATTTTCAGAACTCTGTATACATAAAGGAAATCATCCCTCTGTTATGGCATACAAATCATGCTGGTCAAAATGGCTGCCATCAAAAAGTCTACAAACAATAAATGCTAGAGAAGGTGTGGAGAAAAGGGTACCCTCTTACCCTGTTGGTGGGAATGCAAACTAGTACAGCCACTATGGAGAACAGTGTGGAGATTCCTTAAAAAACTGGAAACAGAACTGCCATACAACCCAGCAATCCCACTGCTAGGCATACACACTGAGGAAACCAGAATTGAGAGAGACACGTGTACCCCAATGTTCACTGCAGCACTGTTTACAATAGCCAGGACATAGAAGCAACCTAGATGTCCATCAGCAGATGAATAGATAAGGAAGTTGTGGTACATATACACAATGGAGTATTACTCAGCTATAAAAATGTGCATTTGAGTCAGTTCTAATGAGGTGGATGAAACTGGAGCCTATTTTACAGAATAAATAAGTCAGAAAGAGAAACACCAATACAGTATATTAACACATATATATGGAATTTGGAAAGACAGTTAACAATGACCCTATATGCAAGACAGCAAAAGAGACATAAAGAATGGACTTTTGTACTCTGTGGGAGAAGGTGAGGGTAGGACGATATGAGAGAATAGCATTGAAACATGTATATCACCATATGTAAAATAGATCAGACCAAGTTCAGTGCATGAAGCAGGGCACTCAAGGCTGGTGTGCTGGGACAACCCAGAGGGATGGAGTGGGGACGGAAGTGGGTGGGGGGGTTCAGGTTGGGTTGACACCTGTACACCCGTGGCTGATTCATGTCAATGTATGGCAAAACCACCACAGTATTGTAAAGTAGTTAGCCTCCAATTAAAATAAATAAATTAATTAAAAAAACATTTTTGTCATGTGAGGACTTTTAATTTTTCTAATTAAATTTATCAGTCATCACATCTGTGCTTATGAAACCTTTCCCACTCCCAAGTTTGTAAACAACAACAACAAAAAAACTCCCACAAAATTTATGATCCCATATGTTCTTCTAATACTTTCATTTTTAAAAAACATTTGACTGGTGGATCCATTTGTATTTAGTAACAGATGTAGCTTTATTCTTTTGCAGCTGGCTGGCCACTTTCTCACTACCATTTTATTGGACAAGTCCTGTTTTTCACTGATTTTTAACATTAAAGTTATCATATACCAAGTTTTCTATATGTATTTGGAATTGTACTCTATATTATTTTATTTTTTTGTTTGTATATAATGTGCTGCTGCTGCTGCTGCTGCTAAGTCGCTTCAGTGGTGTTCGACTCTGTGCAACCCCATAGACGGCAGCCCACCAGGCCCCCCTGTCCCTGGGACTCTCCAGGCAAGAACACTGGAGTGGGTTGCCATTTCCTTCTCCAATGCATGAAAGTGAAAAGTGAAAGTGAAGTCGCTCAGTTGTGTCTGATTCCCAGCGACCCCATGGACTGCTGCCTACCAGGCTCCTCCGTCCATGGGATTTTCCAGGCAAGAGTACTGGAGTGGGGTAGTACCAAATTATTTAACGTGGAAATACTTTTATACAACAATGGAGTTATACCTCACTTATTATTTCTATTTTCCTGGCTATTTCCATGTGTTCAGTTCGCCATGAGGACTTTAGATTCTTTCTAATTTAAAATATTCCATTGGTATTTTAATTTGGATTCTATCAAATTCACTAATTTGAAAATTGACATCTTAATAATGCTAAGATCTCCTGTTCAAGGGTAAGGTATGCCCTTTTTGTTCCTCAATAGTTTTGACAAATCATGTTGATTTCTTGTTAAGTTTATTCCTAATAATTTTTGTTGTTATTTAGAAGGGTATCTTTTCTTTTTTTATATTCTAAACTTCTGTGTGTCTGTGTGTGTATCTAGGGAAGTTGAATGATAGTCTCCTATGCTTTCTTAAACAGAATGTGCCTAATATAATTAACTTTTTCTTTTAACACAAATTGCTACTATTGTATAGAATATTGTGACTAATGTGATTACTTATGGTTACATAAGTATCCTTACAGATTTTAGAAGATGATGGATCAAATCTTTATAAGTATGGGAAGGAAAGACTGCATAATTCAATACCAAAATTGAACAAAGATAGCTTTGTTGTCATTTATGAATTCTATTGCTAAAATAAAAATTAATCTTTGAAATTTAAATTCAGAAGCCTTCTACTGTATTTCCTTAATTCTAAGCTATCCATTTACATTTTAATGTTTTTGAAATTGAGAAGCACCTATAGTCCATTATGTATATCTTACATAGTAATGTTTCTTTTTCTCTTTGAAAGGTTCTTTATTGTAATAATTGATGGCCTCTAAGAATTGAGAAAATACTATAATATTACATTATAACTGTGAAGGCTCTTCCCTCCTCCTCTAGGAAACCAAGGATGGTTTGGTATATTTATTAATATGATTAATTACATTTGTTGTTCAAAGGATACAGTGTATAAATTTACTGAGATGTTGAAAAGTTTGTGTAAAATTTAAGGACTTCTCATTTTTTAAAAAAGCAATAACATATTAGGTAAAGAATAACACTTCATTAGCATCATAAAGATATCTACCTCAAACCAACCATCACCATAATTTTCATAAAAGACAAATATTACATCCAAGTCAGAATAAAGAAATTAAATCCTTCTGTCACTGCACAGAATAAGTTTTTCTATGAAAGTGAACGTTGCTCAGTTGTTTGACTCTTTGGGACCCTGTGGACTACAGAGTCCATGGAATTCTCCAGGCCAGAATACTGGAGTGGGTAGTCTTTCCCTTCTCGAGGGGATCTTCCCAACCCAGGGATTGAACCCAGGTCTCCTGCATTACAGATGGATTTTTTACCAACTGAGCTATCAGGGAAGCCCAAATTTTCCTATAAATGCTAGCTTAAGTATTGTATCAAAAAAGGTATGAATGTTCCAAAGGAAGAGAATATGCACTGTTTTTTAGATATATTCTTTCTCTTTTTGAATTAAAATTTAAAAGATATTAAAAAAAATAGGAAATGTAAAAATCATAAACTTCCTTGTATTCTTGTAACCTCTAGTTCAAAGCTGAAGCAGAAAAAGTACTGTTCATGACAACACTAACAATGTTAAAACATAGGAAAAAACTAAGAATGAGTAGGATCAAGCTGAAGAAAATTATAAAACTCTGCTAAAGGATATAAAAACAACTTCAATAGCAGGGGAATCATGTTGCTTCTTTAGAAATCCTAAATATGTCAATATGTACAGAGATACTCAGAATCTACAAATATTTCATAGATTTCCATTCTTAATTCTGCTGTTAAGGCTTAAAAGCTTACTACTCAGTTGACTTGTTATCATTTATTTATGCTCACCCATTTTTGCCTATAAATGTTATCAGCATTACTTTTATACTTCCATCTTTTGCCTTTCACCAGAGGAGGACAAATCAAACTGCATATTTTTTCCAGCGCTCTGATCTATTGCAGAGGTTCGACGTATTCTAGTGTTTGGAGTAGCACAGTATTTAGAGTAGTTCTGACATTCAGTAAACAGGTGACCAAGAGAGTACCTTGTTGATGTCTTGTTTTCAATATGGCAGCTTGATACTCTCTGGGGTTACAGACATTACATAGGGCATTCTTTATGTCCTAATAGTTGTAGCTGTTCTCTTTTCTTGCCTCTTGTCACTCACTATTTTCCACTGTCAAGAATGTCTATTCATTCCCATGCCTGTCTGTGTTTCTAATTGACATTACCATCCACGATCACCGTCCTTCTCCACGTGTTTTGTAGCTGTTTGCAGGCTTAACGTTTCATCAGGAGGCTCTTCCCATCCATGAGCCAGCTTTTATTAGTAGCATTTGGTGCTGGGAACCTTTTTTGCTGACAAAAGATTTTTAAACGTTTTTCTAGCGGTTTTTGAGCTTGAAAAATTTCTTGAAGTCTCACTATTATGCCGCTGCTGCTGCTAAGTCGCTTCAGTCGTGTCCGACTCTGTGCGACCCCATAGACAGAAGCCCACCAGGCTCCACCGTCCCTGGGATTCTCCAGGCAAGAACACTGGAGTGGGTTGCCATTTCCTTCTCCAATGCATGAAAGTGAAAAGTGAAAGGGAAGTCGCTCAGTCGTGTCCGACTCTTAGCGACCCCATGGACTGCAGCCTACCAGGCTCCTCTGTCCATGGGATTTTCCAGGCAAGAGTACTTGAGTGGGGTGCCATTGCCTTCTCCATTATAGAAGGCTCAATTCTGGACAGCATATGCTCACATGGAATTGTCCTTACAGATAAGGATTTTATTACAAATAGAATCGATGCATCCATTGATATCTGGACTTAATTTGAAAATAATTTAAAGATAAAAACTAATAATGCATGAGAGGAGCAGAGAAACTAACATTTTCTAGCAAGAAAGGTTTTAGGCAAGATGTTAGACACTTTATACAGTCAGTTCGTGTTATTCATGGTAGTTATACTCTATAAAGTCACCACAAACAAAGTCCTAGAGAATATTGAACCATTGCTCATCAAGTAAACATAGGGTTAGGTTCCTGTGAGCCTGTCACAACGTCAATGGATCAATATATGACCTTGTTTTATGTGTGTGTTTTTGTTCAAAGGCACCTTATTCACTATATATTTGTCAATGTTCATGGATTCATTAACATTGAATTCATGGCCAACAGCAGAGCTCATGCTTGAGTGAAGCTTATCGAATACACGCATTTTCTCTAGAATGCACACGACAGCCTGCTTGCACTTGGGAACACCACACAGCACTGTGCTTGGGGGCCCTTTTGTGAAATAGTGAAATTACCGACAAAGAACAAAAAATGTAAAACAAACAAACAAAACATGGCACTAAATAGGCCATGAAAGGACAACTGTTTCCAGTCAGAAGGTTGAAAATGAAAAGGCAGAGTATAGTCATGTCTAACTTCAGCTGGGAATGCAACTCAAAATTTTCATCACCCTGCATGTCCACAATTAACCAGGAAAATGCCACAAGTGTTGATTTTGGAATAACAAATAAATTTTGGCAAGTAGGGTAATTTACAATTACTGAATCTGGGAATAGTGAGGATCAATTGTACTTGAATATTCATTTAACTTTTAAAAGAGCTCTCCAAGATAAACCTTGGTATCCCTAACTTATAGATGAGAAAGCTGAGATATTGAGACACTTTGAAATAGAGAATTTCAAGAACACATTAAAAATTTGCAGAGCTTTGCTTATTTAATCCTAAGACTTCTGTCCTTACTACAATGGTTCTTTCAAACTTTTGCAACATTTAAAATAATGGGCATGGTCACTTTAATATGATATTGATCCATGCAATTTTCCTGGACTTCTTATAATCTTATTTAAGATACTAGTAAATATAGAAACAATACCTATGCACATAATATTCCCTGTTAGGTTCCTGATTTTCTATTCAGAAAGATTTAAGAATATACTTATGAACAATCAGGGATTACAACAGTGATTCTCAACCCTGGCTTCACATCAGAATCCCCTAGGAAGTGAAATAAAAAAATATGAACACCCAAATCCCACCTTGGGCCAATTAATTAGATTCTCTGTGGGTGAGGACTAGGCATCTGTAATGTATTTAAAAGCATCCTAAGGTATTTAAATGTGCAGCCAGGTTTAGCTCCATTGATTTGCAAGGGATGTGTTACCATTGAAGCCCATTCACTCCTACATCTCAATAAAGGGGTCATGCAAGTTATATAGAGAAGGGTAAAGATCCAACATATAATGAAAAACTGACTGAACAGTGGTGTGAATGGTAATCTAACACCACTGACTTAAAGGGAAAGAGGATGAGTCTCCCAATTTGGAGAGGAAAAGTTATCATCATCCTTTTTTTCTCCCTCATTTTAGGTTAGGCCAATACTCATTTTGTGGGACTTTGGTAGAAGATTTATAGTCACATCAATATTATCTATATGGAAGATAAAATTCCAAATCATTGTGAATGCCCAAGGGCAGATATCCTATTTCTTTCACCACTGAATTTTCAGAGCCTAGTTACTGTTCAGTTCAGTTCAGTTCAGTCGCTCAGTCATGTCCAACTCTTTGAGACCCCATGAATCGCAGCATGCCAGGCCTCCCTGTCCATCACCAACTCCCGGAGTTCACTCAGACCCATGTCCATCGAGTCAGTGATGCCATCCAGCCATCTCATCCTCTGTCGTCCCCTTCTCCTCCTGCCCCCAATCCCTCCCAGCATCAGAGTCTTTTCCAATGAGTCAACTCTGCATGAGGTGGCCAAAGTACTGGAGTTTCAGCTTTAGCATCATTCCTTCCAAAGAACACCCAGGGCTGATCTCCTTCAGAATGGACTGGTTGGATCTCCTTGCAGTCCGAGGGACTCTCAAGAGTCTTCTCCAACACCACAGTTCAAAAGCATCAATTCTTCGGCACTCAGCCTCCTTCACAGTCCAACTCTCACCTCCATACGTGACCACAGGAAAAACCATAGCCTTGACTAGATGAACCTTTGTTGGCAAAGTAATGTCTCTGCTTTTCAATATGCTATCTAGGTTGGACATAACTTTCCTTCCAAGGAGTAAGCGTCTTTTAATTTCATGGCTGCAGTAACCATCTGCAGTGATTTTGGAGCCCCCCAAAATAAAGTCTGACACTGTTTCCACTGTTTCCCCATCTATTTCCCATGAAGTGATTGGGTACCTGGAACAATATAAGTAAGTCTCATTAATTATGTGTTGAATGTATCAACGGTGCCTTATGTTGATTTAGGAATGGATGAGGCATTCTTAATTCTTGATTAATTCTCCACTTTTCATGGATAAGCATGTCTTCTGTGTACATGCAGGCCCTCTGTGTGGTTGTTTACTGTAAAAGTGAAAAGTTAGTCGTTTAGTCGTGTCCAACTCATTGCGACCCGATGCATTGCACCCCGCCAGGCTCCTCTGTCCATGGGATTCTCCAGGCAAGAATACTGGAGTGAGCAACCATTCTCTTCTCCAGGGGAAACTTCCTGACCCAGGGATTGAATCTCAGTCTCCCATGGCAGGCATTTTTTTTTTTTTTTTTTTTTTTACCATCTGAACCACCACAGAACCATTTACTATGAATACAAAATAATTAAAAATCCAAACAAACAAGGAACTTACATTACTGTTGTGTAGACAAGGCATAGAAAATACTGGTAATGCACATTAAATAACTATTTTCAATGCACCTCATTGAATCACAAAGACAATAATTACTGCTTTGGGGAGAGGGTTTAGGCAAAGCTCTGCAGAGGCACTGAGTCTCTAAGTGGCTGCTGGAGAACCTTCAGGCTCTGTATAGAAAAGAGCAGGTCCGTCAAAGGAACATTCAGCACGTTAAGGAGCCGCCGGTGGCATCAACTCTATTCTCATCAGGCTTTGCTGTGAAGGTGCTGGCATTTTTTCTAAAGTTTGGGGAAAGCGCACGGGTTCTAGGGAACAAGTACCAGCAGTCGATTTTCTCTGCTTTTTGTGCCTTTTTATTTTCATCGTCTATTTGAAGAGTCTCTATTATTCCTGTGGAGTCCAGTTTCTTTTTATGTGCAGATTCCATTGCACATTAAGAATGCTTACATGTGAATAGCTTCAGGTTACAGTTCTATTTAAAGGTTTTCTATGTAAAGCCTTGATTTAAGAAAATTTCTCATTATCTTGCATTTTCCTTGTAAACCGATCTTCCCTCAGTTCTATCTTGCCAGGTGTATGGGCATGTTTATCTTCTAAGAAGACAAGTATTTTTATCATACCCTTTCCTATCCAAGAGAACTAGGAGTATTAAGTATGCACACGGGGTACATCTACCAGGGTTCTTGAGTTTTTGGCACCACAAACTTCATGTACAAGGAGTACTAGGCTTCTGTATGTTTCAATATTTAAATAATTTTGGTTACTGTAACTGAATGCTGATTTAATTTAAAATCAGGTTTAATATAGCTGGACTGAAGCCTCCCCCCCTCCCCCAAGTACTTCCATTCATTGGTGGGCAACAGTATTATGGTGAAAATCTAACTCTGAAGCAAATCAGAGACCAAAAATGACCACTTCCTTTAATAAATGAGACACCAATGAGCCAACTGAATCTCTGAATCTTTGTTTGGGCCTTGCTTTCTTGTGAGATGAGTGGGACACAAGCAACGTGTAAAATTTTATTATTATTATCATTATTTTAATACTACATGCCATAAGAGTACAGTCTCTGCTTGGAGAGGACCAAAGAATGCCCAAGAAGGACTTTTGTGTAAATACGACTCAGAAAGTACTCAGTATTATCTAGCTACATAATTCCGTAGTTACATTTTTAACACTCCCTGGAAAGTGGAGAGGGGTGGGGATTTTGAAGAAGAGAAGCGGGGAGCCGGGGGTGGAGAGGGGGACTGGGGAATTCCAGAGACTAGCACAGACTTCAAAGTCCTATTCCTGCTAATCTCATAATGTCCTTGAGCTCCCCCACAAACAGCTGCAGTTGTTAGTAAAACTTTTCTTAACTCTTCACATACTAGTCCTCTGCAAGCTCAAAAAATCCCCAGAAAGTTCTGGTGGCATAGCTTCTGAAAACAATATGTTTTGGTTTTTGTTCTTCTCTCTTATCTTAGAAGCATTCACTCACTCAATATTAAACTGAGTGAAGTGCCTATGTGCAAGGCACTGTTTGAAAAGAGTAGAGAATTCTAAATGAATTCTTTCCTGACCACCAGGAATTAAAATTTCCTAGTGAAGGTAGAGCAGAATACAATGTCAGGGACAAAAAAAAAAGGGATTCAGGAAACAAAGTTATGAAAAGTAAGAGTAGGAGGGGATCGCCACCAACCTGAGAAATTAGGGCAGTGCTCTAGTATTTAACCAGCCCATTCCTGACAGGCACACAAACTTTTCATCCTCCAAGATCCGTTCAGGCAGAGGCAAGACGCAGTGGCTGCAAAGCACAAGGGAGTGACTGGTACCGCTGGGCTGAAGGCAGGGTCACACAGGGTGGCGGTGCTTGATAAAGTTGAGCAGGGACGTGAGTTTGGGATCTAACTGTGCAGCCTGATGATGTCTTTCTCATTAAGGAGAACATAATCAGAGACTTTCATTGTGGCCCGGTTGCTAAGACTCTGTGTTCCCAGTACAGGGGGCCTGGGTTTGATCCCTGGTCTGGGAACTAGATCCCACATGGTGCAACGAAAGATCCTGCATGCCGCAACTAAGACCTGGAGCAGTCAATTAGGTAAATAAATAATACAATGAAATTAACTTTTTTAGAAAGAAGCAGTAAATAATCAAGGGGACACTTTAAGAAAATGATTACCTTGTTGATGTGAGCTATTGTTTGGAGACAGGAAAATAGGAGCATACAATGAAGGCTGGGGGTTGAGAGTGATCATCCTATACATTTCTACAGAAATTCACCTTTTATGAAATGCTTTCACATTTATCTCACTAGACTCAGAGAATTTCGCACCTCTTTTGGCAAAACCAGAACTACAGGCTTCCAGGTTTCTTTCAAGTCACCACAGTCCCAACCATTTCTTTAGGGCTCACATCCTTGAACTGAGATGGTGGCAATAGGAAAAAGAGGAAATGGATAGAAAAGAGATGGTAAAGGACAAACATCCAGGTCTTGGTGACAGATCTGAAGAGCATGGTACAAAGGGCAAGAGGATAATCTAGACTCCAACTCCTGACTTCTATGAGGCTTATACTAATGATCTTCCACTTTTCTGAATTCCTGAAACACATTATCCAAAGCAAGCAATCAGTTTTTTCCTTACCAATATGTTCTCTATCTGTTTATTTTTCTTTTTTTTAACATGTTTATTTATTTTGGCGGTGCTGAGTCTTTGTGGCAGCACACAGGTTCTCTCTAGTTGCAGAGCACAGGATCAAGGGTGTTCGGGCTCGGGAGGTGTGGTTCTCGGCCCTCTCTAGTTGCACCACAGCATGTAGGATCCTAGTTCTCCAACCAGGAATTGAACTCACGTCAGCCTGGAAGGTGGATTCTTAACCACTGGGCCACCAGGGAAGTGCCTCTAATTGCTTCTTGAGTCTTAGTCTTTCATCTCCATGTCTTTAAGTGCCTAAATGTGAGACATTATTAGTAGTTTATTTTCACTGTACTCCTCATATCAAGTACCAGGGAAGTACAAATATGTTTGTTAGATACTCCTCTATCAAGCACTTGAAATATAACTGCTTTAGGTGATTGTTTAGCAAAACATGTATATCTTAGAAGAGAGAAGGAGAATATAAAATAATACCACTGATGAATAGGTTAGTAAATTGTCGATGTATGATTTTTTCCCCAGATCTAAAAAAAAGTAATGTTTGTGTACTACTCATTCATCTATCAGTACCTCATAATTTCCTTTCCTGGAAGTATTAATGGTGAAGATTAACTTTTTTGTTAAACAAAGCTTGTGTTGTAATGTGTTTTGGATGATGTTTATTCATTTAACAAACATTAATGGGTATCTCCTATGATATAGGTACTGACCTATGGAAATGAACCAGCACTTTGAAACCTTAGCCCTTCATGGGGGTAGAGGAGAGGGTTTCCTCGAAACCAGATACCAAGGCAAGGGGTCCTAATGTGAAACAACTGGAATTGGCACTGTCAATAGTATATCAGAAATTGTGAAGTTGATTTTTTTTTCTTCTTTTTGGTCAGATCTTGCTAATTAACTATTTCTTCACACTTAATACATTTGGGGAAAGCTGCTACATAGTTAAAGTCACTATAACCACAGAACAACAAATGAAAAGGATAAAGTACTGAACAGCAAGAAAAATGCATTTCACCCTCGTAAGAATGTAAGTGAAAAATTGAATATAAACAGATACAGTCATCATCTTTTACAAATATGACACCTCCATAATATCTCCCCAATATAAACACTTTGGAGTTTTCATATATTCAAGAAGGAACAGTATCACCAGTACATATGAAACACTTCTGACGAAAGGATAAAGCTAAAAACATCTAATTCTGAACACATTTCAGTGTGGTGTTATAATGATATTACACTATAGTGATGGCAGAGAGGCTCTGATAGTACCCATTTGCATCCCATATGAAAAAACAAACCCAAGGTCACTTAAAAAAAAATTCTACAAGCCACATACTAAAAAAGGATTTTCTTGGACAGGTCTACTTTATAATACAGTTTAACTCAAGTGTTATGTGAACTACAAATGAAGACTTAAAAGTTTTGCATGCATGTGTGTGTGCTCAGTCACGTGTCTCTTTGCGAAACCATGGACTGCAGCCCATCAGGCTCTTCTGTCCATGGGATTGTCCAGGCAAGAATACTGGAGTGGGTTGCCATGCCCTCCTCCAGGGATCTTCCCAACCCAGGGATTGAACTCACATCCCCTGAATCTCCTGCACTGCAGGTGGATTCTTTACCCCTGAAGCACTTGGGAAGCTCCTTAAAAGGTTTAGGTGCTACTAAACACCATCAATACAGATAATAGTATATCAGAAAATGTGTAGGACACACAAGATGCAAAATTGCTGAGATGAACATCAGAAAGCATGCAAAATCCAGTAGGTAACATGGGAAGAATATGTAGTAGAAGCAGGAGGTCTGACCTAGAAGATCTACTGAGAAATTAAGATTGAAAATAGAGGCAGGGCATGGGAACATCCTGAGTGATTGCCTGACTCTAGAACATTTCTGATCTGCCAAGATTTATAACGTGAAGTTTAAAGATCATAACCAGTCCAGTCGTGAGTGGATTAGGATCCAGAAAAATTTCCACTGGTAGAAGCTTTCTGAGGGCAGGATTTGTCTATTTTGTGTTCATGCCCCATTAATTAAAGCTCACTAAGTTTTTGATCATTTATTGGTTTACATACATTAAAGGAAAAAGAAAATGGACCTTTACCCCTTTACATCATTAAGGTAAAGCTATTGCTGAAAGTTATTAATAAGATCAGAAATAAGAAGACAGCTTACAGACGACTACAAACATTCACTAGCAAGTAGTAAAAAAAGAACAGATATAAACATTGAGTGCTCTGATGAATCAATGACACAGTATGATCAGTATTAACTTCAGATATTTAAAGTTCCTTCTTAGAACATGTCAACAAATTGGAATGCCATTTTCCTGTTTCCCTGCTGCTGCTAAGTCACTTCAGTCGTGTCCAACTCTGTGCAACCCCTTAGGCGGCAGCCCACCAGGCTCTGCCATCCCTGGGATTCTCCAGGCAAGAACACTGGAGTGGGTTGCCATTTCCTTCTCCAATGCATGAAAGTGAAAAGTGAAAGTGAAGTCACTCAGTCGTGTCTGATCTTAGAGACCCCATGGACTGCAGCCTACCAGGCTCCTCCATCCATGGGATTTTCCAGGCAAGAGTACTGGAGTGGGTTGCCATTGCCTTCTCCTCCCGTTTCCCAGGGAAGTACAATTTGAACAGACTTGAGAAGCAGCAGAGTAAGAGAAATACCATTCTAATCCTGAACCCTGCACTTAGCTAGCAACTTAACATTGTGCAAGTCAGTTAAATTGACGCTAGAATCTTCTTCCCAAGATTGCTGGGGGGACCTGCCACCAGCTGCGTCACATGTCACTGGCACATCACAGGTGCTCTGGATATGTTACCTGTGCTGGTGACTGTGGCTGAGAAGGGACACCAGGGACCAATAACGTGGCTCCCAGCCTTTGTTTTATTACCTGGGATGGTAAGCAGCCTTATTCACAAGAGATACTTTCAGCATAGCCCATACTTTTTCTTGTAACGTTTCTTTAACTGGGACTCCTCTGGTGGAGAAGGAAGTTTTCAGAGTACACTATCATCCCTCTCTCTTTCGTTATGGAAACTACCTACAGGGGCTATTGTGTGGCACTATCTTGGAAAAGTTGTAGGGATTTGGCTTCTATGAAAGTGAACTGCCATCTGTTGGTGCTGCAGGCATTTGCACAAGGAAGAGTAGTGGCCCTTTCTTTTGATGACTTGTGGCTGCCTACCCTGTTTTTCCCTCTGCTTTTCTGAAGGTTTCTGGGTGAAGCCTTTCTGTACAGGCCGCTTTGACTGGTGTTGGGTAGTTGTTCTCTTGTCTGCTGATAATGTTCTGATGCCTCAGTGCAGCTCAGCTTTGAATGAGTCAGTGTGGTCTGTGTCTGGCATTCATTTTTAGCACATTTGCCCCACAGATAGATCTCTGAGATGTGTCTCTTCCCTCTATCTGGCTCTATGTTTCTGTTTAAGTGACACATAAAGCCTTGTATCTAATTCTTTATATCTAAGCTCTTCCATAGCCTTTCTCTTCCTTATGCCATTGAGACAGCCACAAAGAGCTACAGGGATGACCATTTATTCCCATTAATAAATGGGTTCTTCATGTCAATATTAAAAATATATGTTAAAATAGGCCCAAAGTACAAACACATGTACACTCATTTACATGCAGATATACATAGAGTCATACATAAATACACATGTAGATGTATTTTATATACATGTATATATTATATCATTGATATTGACATGTTAAAATAGTAATCTAAAAATATACATATATTTACATGTATTTATACATATACAGGTGGATGTATATTACATATCACTATGTTTTGTAACATCAAGCATGTTTACATTCTTTTTTTGTTATCTATTGGGTTTTATATCCCCCAGTTGTCCAGAATATGAGCGTGTGAGTGTGTGAAAGGGAATATTTCAGCTACCATCCTCTATCCTGCTTTGGGATGCAACATGAAGTCTCTATTCCAGTATTAGGAAGTGCTCCACTGCTTCTGAGCTGTGCAAGGTAATAAACTATCACCGTCTTACAATCTATAGAATACATTCTGGCTATTTAAATCCACTGCATAATTTGCCTCCATGATGGCTGTCAGTGACGATTTCCTTTGTCTACAATTGAGTGTGCTCAGTGTGAATTCTGATCTAGGAAAACTCCACTCAGGAGAACTTTAAAGATTCAAAATGTGTGAAATTCTCATCAGCACTTGACCAAACTGATTTAAGGATGAATGTAGCCCTATTTTTTCCTTTTTTTTAAAAAAATGTATTTTTTCACAAAAACATCAATATGCCTGTGCTAATTTGGAACTACATATGCACAAACACATTTACACAAGCAAAAAATACTCCATATTTCTTAAGTATATCCCCTACAACTGATCAGGCATTGCGTTTGTCAGCCTGAAAAGTAAAGGCGTTCAATTAATACAATTCCAATCATGTAATCTTGTTAGCTCAAATTGAGCTTCAATAGTCCTTGACAGACCCCAGCAGTACTAGCTCACTGCATGAAAACAAACCACACAATTCTATCTTTATGTACATGTTGGTACTTGTTGACATTCTATTAAATTGTTTTAATAGGGCCTACTTAGAAAGGTGTATATCTTGCTAGTTAAAACCCACTACATTGTAAAGTACAGTTTATATCCAAAATATTGCTCTCACAGGAAAATTGTAATTACAGCATTTAGACTATACAGCCAAACTGTGTTGCTTTGTCTTATCTTTGCAAAACCCACACTAAGCTAAAATTGTACCTGTCATTGAAACAGCAGCGACAAGAAACAAACAAAAAGATTACTCAGGGATTGAGTGGAATATGGAAGGAGTAGGTTGCTGCACAATTAATCACAGATCTGCTCGATTATTTTTGGTTACAGCTTCTGTCTGGGTGGAACCGAAATGCCGACCTTTCTGGTCTCTGAAAATCCTTTTCTTTCATGAAATTCATTTACCACACTTCTCTCTCTGAGAAGATGGTGCATAGTGATACATTTTTCAGCGAGTGACATATTTTGCCAAAGGGGACACATTTGCCTGGAGAATAAGTAAATCCACTGCTACTCACACAAGCAGTCATTTGCTCTCACTCTTATCCTGAAGTTGAACAACTTCCTGCTGCTTTTGTCATCACACCTGAGACAGTGAGTGCTCGTCCCAAGCATGAATATGGATCAGTATATACTTAGTCCTGCTGGCTTCGAGAGAATACAGTCATCCACAATCACGCTGCCCACAGAACATTTTCAGCTTGGCTATAGCACTTAGATTTTCTTTCCACTCTAAGAATCTTGAAAATACCATTGGGAGATTTTTTTTTTTTCTTCCCCTCAAATGATTTCACTAATGTATCCTTCTTTAGAAGTGTCTTTTTATTGTTTAAAAATGGACATACTTCCAAATGATTTCAGTCAATTCTCATGTCTATACAGGCATCATGACCTCAAATACCTTCCACCAGTGTGCCTGGTACACATCCCACACCCATTCCGTGACCACCTACAGGAAAGGTAGTCTATATAAAGAGAAATCTGGGAGAGAAGGCCAGGGAGTGGGGTGGACAAGGAGCAAGTGTGGAAGGATTCATGGTTTCCTGGATGTTTTGTGAATTACACATGACAGCATAGGTTGGTTGGTGCCTTCAGAGAGGGAGGAGGGGCCCTTCAGTTGGAACTTGTTACAGTGATGACAACAGCAGTGACACAATAGAGGAGAAGAGGAAGAAGGAGATGAAAGGCAGATGCTCTTTATCTCTAACTTGACTGTTTCCTTAAAGATGTTTCCAATGAGCGGCTAAAGCATCACACAATTTGGCCAAGCTCCCTTTTCCCTTCTTCTTTGGATTATTAAAGGGGCCTGCAGTGAAATCGATTTGGAACCCAACCACATCTCAGTAGAGTCCCAGCACCCACATGCTTAGTTCACTGTGACAGGCTGCCCTCAACATCTTCACTAGAATGGATATTCTTTCGTCATCCTGGGAACAGATGTGTTTTCCCTTCTAGGGACACACAAATCAGCACGTTGTGTCCCTGGAAAATCTCCAATAAGCTAATTTTAGTCCTTCTCGTAATGTTACTAAGCCTCATTTGGCCCTCTGAGACTAAACCAGGCCTCCAAAAGGAAATACACACAGTTGGTAGGAACTGGACAGGACCAAGGAGACACTTCAGTTGTTTTCATGACCCACCTGTACAAACTATTAGACATGGAAAAGCCCTCCTTATTAAGTGAGAGAAAAGTCAGAATTAATTCCATCAAAGTCTATAGTTGATACAATACAATTTTATTGCAACTAAACAGTTTTACTTAAATGATATGACATTATCCATGACACAGTGATTTTTAATACTGTGTAACTGCATATGCACTTAACATCTGTACATCATTTTCACTCATTTATCAACTGTGCATTGAGAGTCCACCATATGCCAGAAACTGATTTTTTTTTAAGTATATGATATTTGAAGGAGTAAATATTAAGTAGGAGAATAAAGAATGGTACAAGCATTTTAATCTTTGAATGCTTTCCAAAACTTAACAGCAAATAAAACAGAAAGTCTGGGGTGAGATCTGGCATAAGTATTTTTTAAAAGCCTTCCCAAGTGTACCCACGGGCTTCCCAAGTGGCTTAGTGGTAAAGAAAACACTTGCCAATTCAGGAGACGTGGGTTTGATCCTTGGGTTGGGAAGATCCCCTGGAGGAGGACATGGCAACCCACTCCAGTATGCTTGCCTGGAAAATTCCACAGACAGAGGAGCCTGGAGGATTACAGTCCATGGGGTCACAAAGAGTCAGACACAACAGTGATTGAGCACACGCGTAAGTGTACCCAGGGATGGGAATCACTAATCTATACTACAGGGGATTAACTGACTGTCCTAAAAGACATGCTTTACAATATTGCCTATGACTAGTGTCAGCATCCCTTGGAAGTTTGTTATGAATGCAGAATCCCAAGCCCTAGGACAGATCAACTTAATCAGAATCTTCATTTTTGGAAGGAAAAACAGAAGTTTGAGAAGACCTTCTCTACCAGGTCAGACACTACAACTGCCTATATATTTAAAACCTATCGCCCCTGCAATAGGTTAAAACCTAAAAACACTTAGAGGTTGCATCGTGCAAGCAAGACATATTTTCCTCTGCTTGGCAGATCTTCCAAAGCAAAGAACATGTAGGCCCTAGAATCTCTATGTGGGCTTCACTGGTCACTCAGTGGTAACGTGTATGCTTGCTATGCAGGAGACATGGGTTCCATCCCTGGGTTGGGAAGATCCCCTGGAGCAGGAAATGGTAACCCACTCCAGTATTCTTGCCTGGGAAATCCCATAAACAGAGGATCCTGGCAAGCTACAGTCCATGGGTTTGAGAGGGTCAGACATGACTTAGCAAGCAAACCACCACCACCACTCCATTAAGAAGGCTGGGGAAACAGATCATGATTCCCTCAGCAAGTCCTTACTGAGTAGAGTAGCTATCATGTGTCAGACACTGTGCTGAGCTCTAGTGATACAGCCCTGAGGGCTAGAGGGGAGGCAGACAGAGAAACCAGTGGTAGCATGGCCCTTGTTCTACCTTAGCAGTAGAGAGGCAGAGCACCAGGGTGCTAGGTCTTATCAAACAGGTGCTGGTTCAGGTGTGTTTTCTAGAGTGAGCAGTACCAGTATGCAGGGTTGGGGAGCACAGTGTTTCATGGCAGGCGGAGTGGTGGATACAGACGTGAGATTTATGGGAACAGTTCAGTGTGGGTGAAGAGCTAAAAGGTGGGAAGGCAGATAGGACTTGAGAGAAGCAAGGAGCACTGGTCCTGCCAAGCCGGATGCCTGGCTAAGGAATGGGAGTTTAGATGCCACATGCCAAGGGAACTGCCTCTTCCTCACAGAAGGATCCACATTTCCCACAAACTCCTGGCCAAGGGCTCTTTGGAAGAGCCTGGCCGACCTGGATCTTGTAGTTTCTCTAAGCTTTACTGAGCTTCAGGCACTACCCCAAGTACTTTCAGCAGCATGAGGCGGGAAGGAATTAGGAATCAGAGATTTTGGAAATGGCAGAGAGACAGACAGACAGAAAAGACAGACAGAAATGCAGAGAGACAAAGAGACAGAGAGACAAAGAGAGGCAAAAATAGAGAAACAGAGAGACAGACATCCCTTAAGGCTACACAAACAGTAAATAACAGACCCAGAATTCACAGCTAGACCCTCTGCCAACAAACCCAGTTCTCACTCTCTCTTAGCTCTACATTTTGAAGAGTTTCCATGTGTTTTAAAAATCTGCTTAAGGCCGTGATATTTCTGTGAGCGATTCTCGTTTCCTGCTGTCCTTGCCCCTCACCATGACCACTCATTATTCTAGCCTGGTCCCCAAGCTGCATAAACATTTGGGAAGGGATAAAGGAGGGCCCTGCGGGGCCAGAAGAAACTGTGGGGATCTGGAGCAATGCCTCTCCCCTCCCACTCTGCTCCATTTAACTTGGCTTTGAAAAGGCAGACCATTGGGGACCAGGTTTTTATCACTAGTGACTTCCTTTCCCAAGAAATGTGAGCCCTGTGGATCTGAAGAATAATTGGTGAAATGCTTTGAGGTTTCTTGAATATAAAAGACTGTGTAGGTGTGTAATATTATTATTACCACTTTATGTTCAAGGAACAGTCTTTAAAAAAGAAAAGGGTATGAAATTTTCAGCTTTTCTCCTAGACTAGCCTATGGCCATATTTAACATTAATATCGTATTCCTTTGGGTACACATAATTAGGATGTTTTTGCGACTAGTTAACTTTTGACTTGAGAAGTACATCATGTAACATCATCTTTACTCCATCACTAAGTAGTGAGGAGTCAGGCAGCCAATTCTGAAGGCACTCAGTTCATAAAAGAGAGAAGGAAATATCTCCATTGCAACATCTAAGGGTAATAAGACAGAATACTTTCAAAGATCTCATAGATGTAACAAATTCATTGTAATTAATTAATAAGCAACTTCCTTTATGGTGATCCTTTAAGTGCCCTAACAGCTTTTTCAGGGGTGCTGATTCTCCTACTTATGAGAGAATCACTGATTTCACTGGAGTATGAGACATTCCTTCAAGCTCCCTCCAGGCTCAGATCATTTCACAAGTTCACTCTAAGGTGAAGTTAGACAGGATTTCAAGGGTGGCTCTAAAACCAGAGCAAGCTTTTGAAAATAACAGACACACATTTGTATCTTAAAAGGCAGACCCAGTTCTCTGTAATTCTCTTCCTGAGACACCTTGTTTCATCCATCTGCAGGGCTTTCCCTGCAGATGGTGAGATGACTCGTGGATGGGAATCTCGCCTTGGTTCCAGCCTGTTTTTTCCTCACACTATGAATTATCCCTCATGCCCAATATTTCTAAAAAGAATCACACATGCTTTTTTTTTTTAAAGTAGGCTTTATTTTTAGAACAGTTTTAGATACGCAGAAAATTTATGAGATAGCTACAGAGACTTCCCCCATATCCTCACACCCACTTGTCCCTAGTATTAACAGCATACATCAGTACGATATATCTGTAATATCAGTGAACCTATCTTGCGATGTTATATTAACTAAGGCCCATAAAGAGTTGGACACGACTGAGCGACTTCACTTTCACTTTTCACTTTCATGCATTGGAGAAGGAAATGGCAACCCACTCCAGTGTTCTTGCCTGGAGAATCCCAGGGACGGGGGAGCCTGGTGGGCTGCCTTCTACAGGGTCGCACAGAGTCGGACACAACTGAAGTGACTTAGAAGCATAATTTAAGGTCCTTAGTTTTTAACCTGATGTTCTTTTCTCTTTCTGTTTCAAGACTCCATTCAGGACAACCCAGTATGTTTAGTCTGGTCTTTTTAGGCTCCTCTTGACTGTGATGACACTGACAGTTTTGGGGAGAGCTCATCAGGCATTTTGAAGAATGTCTCACTGTTGGGATTTATATGATGCTTTTCTCATGATAAGATGGGAGCTATGGGTGTTATTGGAAAGAAGACCACACAGGTAAAGTGCTATTTTCATCACATCATATCGAAGGTACAAACTATCCACGTGATTTCTGACTGCTGATGTTGGTGTTGATCACCTGGCTGAGGCAGGGTTTGTGAGGTTTCTCCACTGT
The DNA here is from genome assembly GCF_002263795.3 of Bos taurus. Lineage (NCBI taxonomy): Eukaryota > Metazoa > Chordata > Mammalia > Artiodactyla > Bovidae > Bos > Bos taurus. Next base: position 62,779,059 of record NC_037337.1, read on the forward strand.
AAAGTCACTTACACCTTTTCTATCCTTTCCATTCTATCTTCTTGGGAAGGAAGTCCTCATGTGCATCGTAAGGAATGGGGAGTCATGTTCCCCTCCCTGAGGATGAGGTACCTCCATAAACTACCTGGAATCTTCTGTATGGGAGGTTTGACTCTTATTCCCCATTTATTAACACAGTTACTTATTTATAATGGCATATATTCATGGATATTTATTTTATATTTTGAATTATAAGTCAATAGTACGTTACTACTTTGCTCCTCCAATAGTTCCAGCTTTGGCTATTGGGAGCTTTCTGTTGGTTTCTGTGCCCCATTCCCATATCCCTATCAATATATTGGCTGAGTTTTTTTGTTAATATTTTAGGCATATCCTTACTTTCTGACACTTCAAAAGCTCTAGGTTCATCTCATACACACGCTTTTCATTGGTGGGAAATATCTGGTAAACAGTGGTTGCCCTTTTAAAGAGATTTGTCCTCAATCATTGAATGAGCCTGAGAATGGCTATAGCTTAAAACCCCACACTGACTGGTATCTGGTGGGAGCATAGTCATTTCCTCCAGACTAAGAAAGCGGCCAGGCTCCAGATGCCTCTGTGTGTGGATGTGAGTGAGGCAGGGTGTCAGAGACATGCAGGTGACTGGACAGAAGAATGTCAGGAGGTTGCAGCTGAGGGCCAACACCCTTTATGAGACCTGCTTCTAGTTTCTCAGACTCAGAGAACTGATCATTTGCCGCTGAGAACACCTGATCCATCTGCTGACAGAATGTTTGAGTTGAGGCGGCCAGTTTTTAAAGACATTTGGGGGAATCTTTGGTTCAGACTGGGGAGAAAAATAGGGAGGGATAGCAGAGACCAAAGCATCTCCTTGGTGTCATGTGCCAACCTAAATTAACAACTAATGAAAGCAGATTGTATTTAGCAGATTTTAATATAAATTGGGTTAATGGTGACGCATTTGAAATAGTACACTGAAAAATCAGTCTGTAATAACAAGCTAACAGATGTTGGCATTTTCATTATTAATTATACATTTCATTATCATTTGATTATTGTCAAACAACATTTGATAGAAAAAAATGTATAAATGATTCATACACATTTGTTACATTGTTAAGGGGTGCTAGTGTCTGTTTTATTAATGTAGTGACTCGAGTAGTCTGATATCATTCTAAAAATCTCAAATTTAATCAAGACTATTGAGCTATATACAATGTCTAACAATAATCCTCAATTTAACCATGCTTATCATTGAAGGATCTCAGAGAATTTCACATGCTGACTTGTCTTAGTCACCCTTTTATCTTCTTTAGTGCAAGGCCTTCACAGAGGAGTTTCACTTTATCAGGGAATATTACTAACAAATGGCATCATCACCCATCATATCATCATGTCTCCAAAGGATTCCCAGAGAAAAACTGCTATGAATTAGTTGTTCTAGAGTCATGGGAACTAAGAAAATGTATTGGCAAAACAAAATTGAGAAACAAGTATCATAGATAGCTAGTCACCAGACCAATACAATTTTCCCCCTTGTATTCTTCGTCAAATCTGCGAATACAATACATACCCTACAGATAATCTGCTTGTGCCAGCAACATAACCTTTCTGCTCTGATATTATTCTGGTTATGGTCTGTTGAATATTTCAGGTCTTTCATCAAGTTGAACCTGCCCCCCCTTGGCTAGAGCACACTCAGGGCTTCCCATCTCTGCCATTACCCAGACCTCAAGTGATGCCTTCTGGCCAGTCCTCTTCAACTATTTCCTTATATGATTTCATGACTCCTAACAACAAGAATATCTCATGGCTGAGGTGAATTGCTCTTTTTTGAACCCACTGTAGTTTTGCTGGTTCTTCTAGTCAGCACTGCACTAAGGTCAAAGTGAATAAGTCAGTATTCTGGATTTTGTCCTATTGAAAAGGAGAGAAGGGGAGAGGGAGATGGAGAGAAAGAGAGAGCACAAGCAACAGAGAGAACCTTGCAGACAGCCTGGACTTCAGTCACAATTCTGCCCATACTTGGCTTTAATAAGAGCTACAGCAGGTACAAAGAGGTGTGTGGCGTTGTTCCCTCTGAGTGTTGTGCTGGTTCATCCATGGTCAACATTAATTTTTAAGAATATAATTCAAGTTTGAAAAACTGCTCTTAATTTAAGAAAAAGTAAATTCTATCTATAGTGCTTTATAATTTATCTTGTTACTGTTTTATTTTTTATAATTGAATGATTTTTAATAAATTTATAAATGGGTGTATCCAACAACCACAATCCAGTTTTAGAACATTTCCATCATTGCTGAAAGATTTCTTGTGCCTGTTTGCAGTCAATCCCACTCCCTATCTGCATCAATTTTGAGAGCAAAAGAAATATTGAATTTTGAACATGTTGAATATTCAAGATTACCTCTGTGAAAACAATGTGTGCTTGAGGCCCCTAAATAAAATGATCTTCCTCAGTAATGAGATTTGTTTCACATTTAAGTTTTGTAAATTTTTATTTTTTGGTCAAGGGCAGTCTTTATTGATACTGACAACCAGCAGAGAATTTCTGACTCTCATCCTGTATTTAGTTAAAATATATATATAACATCTGTCATGTGTACCTGCTGACATGGCTGCCTGCCTGTCAAAAATAAAATCCCCAATTTTGGCTGCACATTTTGATGCCCTGGTGTGGGGCATTTTCTGATACCCACAACCACGCCTCTGATTTCCTGGACACCAATTGTGTGTTCAAGAATTCAATTTTGACACCAACTATCCAGAGTTCAAAGCTTAAGGACTCAGTTCCACAAGGCTGCCCCCACTTCTGTCTCTTCAGATACCCATCACAAGTCCTGGAACTTCTATACTTTTGACTGACTAGTTACAAATCAAGTGTTCCCATGATCCTCTCTTTAGGTTTGATAATTTGCCAGAACAGCTCAGAACTCAGGCACACACTTGAGTTACTTTTACTAGTTGATTATAAAGGACACAAATCAACAACCAGATGCTGTGGTACACAGGATGATGTCCAAAATGGTCCCAAGTGCAGGAGCCTCTGTCCCACGGAGATGTGAGGGGCAGCACCCTCCCAGCTCATGGATGCGATTACCAGCCTGGAAGCTCTCTGAACCTCATCATTTAGGCTTTTTGCTTTAATAAAGTTCCCACTGCATATACAAGGTTAATTAAATCACTTGCCAGTGGTGACATACTCAAGCTCCAGTCCCTCTTCTCTGGATGTTGGAAGTGAGGTTGAAAGGTCCAAGCTTCTAAATATGGCTTGATTTTTCTGGTGACCAGCTTATATCCTGAAGCTATATAGAGACTACCAAGAGCTACCTTACTAGAACAAAAGATATTTCTATCAACTGTATCACTCAGGGAATTCCAAGCTTTTAGAAGCTCATGGTCAGATTCTATAGCTGAAGTTGATAATCACTGTAAAATATATCTTGACCACCTTCTTTACACAAAGCAGGGGTTATATTGGATTTTATGGAAATTACAAAGAAAAAGAAAACTTATTCCAATTTCTCCAGGGATTTATAACAATATCCAGGATCAAAAAAACAGGTGCATATGTTATAAAACAAGGAAATATGATAAGAACATACATTACTATTCTACTAAGATAAAATAAACAAGAAGTTGCTTTTGGCTGGGGGCATTGAAGAAGGCTCTATAGGGTGGGGGCCTGTGGGCTGGGTTTAGAAACATAACTCAAATGTTGTAGGTTTTTGTTGTCCAGTTGCTCAGTCGTGTTCAATTCTTTGCAACCCTGTGGACTACAGCACACCAGGCTTCCCTGTCCATCACCATCTCCTGAAGCGTGCCCAAACTCATATCTATTGAGTCGGTGATGCCATCCAACCATCTCATTCTGTCGTGCCCTTCTCCTTCTGCCTTCAATCTTTCCCAAGATCAGGGTCTTTTCTACTGAGTCAGCTGGTGGCCAAACGAATCAACGAATCAGGTGGTCAAAGTACTGGAGATTCAGCTTCAGCATCAGTCCTTCCAATAAATATTCAGGACGGATTTCCTTTAGGGTTGACTGGTTTGATCTCCTTGAAGTCCAAGGAATTCTCAAGAGTCTTCTCCAACACCACAGTTCAAAGGCATCAATTCTTTGGCACTCGGCCTTCTTTATGGTCCAACTTTCATATCCAAACATGACTACCAGAAAAACCATAGCTTTGACTATATGAACTTTTGTCGGAAAAGGAATGTCTGCTTTTTAATACGCTGTCTAGGTTTTTCATAGCTTTTTTTCCAAGGAGCAAGTGTCTTTTAATTTCATGGCCACAGTAAACATCTGCAGTGATATTTGAGCCCAAGAAAATAAAGTCTGTCACTGTTCCCATTGTTTCCCCATCTATTTGCCATGAAATGATGGGACTGGATGCCATGATCTTAGTTTTTGGAATGTTGAGTTTTAAGTCAGCTTTTTCACTCTCCTCTTTCACTTTCATCAAGAGTCTCTTTAGTTCTTCTTCACTTTTTGCCAAAAGGCTGGTGTCATCTGCACATCTGAGGTTATTGATATTTCTTTTGGCAATCTTGATTCTGGCTTGTGCTTCATCCAGCCTGGCATTTCACATAATGTACTCTACATATAAGTTAAATAAGCAGGGTGACAATATACAGATTGGATGTACTTCTTTCTCAATTTTGAACCAGTCCACTGTTCTATGTCTGGTTCTAACTGTTGCTTCTTGACTTGCATATAGGTTTCTCAGGAGGCAGGTAAGGTGGTCTGGTATTCCCATTTCTTGAAGAATTTTCCAGTTTGTTGTGATCCACACAGTCAAAGGCTTTGGCATAGTCCATAATGCAGAAAAAGATGTTTTTCTGGACTTGTATGCTTTTTCTATGATCCAACAGATGTTGACAATTTGATCTCTGGTTCCCTGCCTTTTTTAAATCCAGCTTGAACATCTGGAAGTTCTTAGTTCATGTACCATTGAAGCCTACCTTGGAGAATTTTGAGCATTACTTTGTTACCATGTGGAATGAGTGCAATTGTGCAGTAGTTTGAACATTCTTTGGCATTGCATTTCTTTGGGATTGGAATGAAAACTGACCTTTTCCAATCCTGTGGCCACTGCTGATTTTTCCAAATTTGCTGGCATATTGAGTGCAGCACTTTCACAGCTTCATCTTTTAGGGTTTGAAATAGCTCAGCTGGAATTCCATCACCTCTACTAGCTTTGTTCATACTGATGCTTCCTAAGGCCACTTGACATCACATTCCAGGATATCTGGCTCTAGGTCAGTGACCACGCCATCGTGGTTATGTGTATCATTAAGATCTCTTTTGTATAGTTCTTCTGTGTATTCTTGCCACGTCTTCTTAACATCTTCTGCTTCTGTTAGGTCCATACCATTTCTGTCCTTTATTGTGCCCATCTTTGCACGAAATGTTCCCTTGGTATCTCTAGTTTTCTTGAGGAGATCTCTAGTCTTTCCCATTCTATTGTTTTTCTCTATTTCTTTGTATTGATCATTTGGAAGACTTTCTCATCTCTCCTTGCTCTTCTTTGGAACTCTGCATTCAAATGGGTGTATCTTTCCTTTTCTCCTTTGCCTTTAGTTTCTCTTCTTTTCTCAGTTATTTGTAAGGACTCCTCAGAAAACCATTTTTCCTTTTTGCATTTCTTTTTCTTGGAGATGGTTTTGATCACCACTTCTGTACAATGTTATGAACCTCTGACAATAGTTCTTCAGGTACTCTGTCTATTAGAGCTAATCCTTTGAATCTATTTGTCACATCCACTGTATAATTGTAAAGAATTTGATTTAGGTCATACCTGAATAGCCTAGTGGTTTTTTCTACTTTCTTCAATTTAAGTCTGCATTTTGCAAAAAGGAGTTCATGATCTGAGCTACAGTCAGCTCCCAGTCTTGTTTTTGCTGACTGTATAGAGTTTCTCCATTTTTGACCACAAAGAATACAATCAATCTGATTTCTGTATTGACCATTCGGTGATGTCCATATGTAGAATCATCTCTTGTGTTGTTGGAAGAGCATGTTTGCTATTACCAGTGCGTTCTCTTGGCAAAACTCTGTAAACCTTTTCCCTGCTTCATTTTGTCCTCCAAGGCCAGACTTACCTGTTACTCTATGTCTTGACTTCCTACGTCTGCATTCCAGTCCCCTATGATGAAAAGGACATCGTTTTTTGGTGTTAGTTCTAGAAGGTCTTGTAGGTCTTCATAGAACCGTTCAGCATCAGCTTCTTTGGCATTAGTGGTTGTGGCACGGACTTGGATAACTGTGATATTGAATGGTTTGCCTTGGAAAGGAAGAGAGCTCATTCAGTCATTTTTGAGATTGCACCCAAGTACTGCACTTTGGATTCTCTTGCTATGCAGGCTACTCCATTTCCTCTATAGGATTCTTGCCTACAGTAGTAGATGTAATGGTCATCTGAATTAAATTTGTCCATTCTGGTCTATTTTAGTTCACTGACTCCTAAAATGTTGACATTCACTCTTGCCATCTCCTGTTTGATCGCTTCCAATTTACTTTGATTGATGGATCTAACAATCCAGATTCCTATGCAATATTGTTCTTTACAGCATCTGACTTTACTTGCACTACCAGACACATCTATATCTGGGCACTGTTTTCACTTTGGCTCAGCCTCATCATTCCTTCTGGAGCTATTTCTCCACTCTCCTCCAATAGCATATTAGGCACCTACCCACCTGGGGAGCTCATCATTCAGTGTCGTATCTTTTTGCCTTTTCATACCATTCACAGGGTTCTCGAGGCAAGAATGTTGAAGTGGTCTGCTATTCCCTCCAGTGGGCCACGTTTTGTCAGAACTCTCCACCATGACCTGTCACTCTTGGGTGGCCCTACACTGCATGGCTCATAGTTTCATTGAGTTAGACAAGCCTGTGATCCATGTGATCAGTTTGGTTAGTTTTCTGTGATTGTGGTTTTCATTCTGTCTGCCCTGTGATGGATGAGGATAAGAGGCTTGTGGGAGCTTCCTGATGGGAGAGACTGGCTGTGGGGTAAACTGGGTCTTGCTCGGGTGAGCTGGGCCATGCTCAGTAAATCTTTCATCCAATTTTCTACTGATGGGTGGGGCTGTGTTCCCTTACTCTAGTTTGGCCTGTGGTCAAACTGTGGTAGATGTAATGGTGGCAATGGCAACCTCCTTCAAAAGGACTTATGCCAGCAAGCTGCGGATCCCAGGACTGTTGTGGAAGTTCTGTAATCAAATCCCACTGGCCTTATAAGTCAAATACCCTGGGGGTTCTCTGTCCCTTACTGGATTTCCAGGTTGGGAAATCTGTTGTGGGCCCTCACACTTTCCCAGAAGTGCGAGAACTTCTTTGGTATAATTGTTCTCCAGTTTGTTGGTTATCTGCTAAGCAGCTCTATGGTAGAGCTAATGGTGACCTCCTCCAAGAGGACTTTTGCCACGCTTCCCGGTGTGCTGCAACCAGAGCCCCTGTCTCCATAGAAGGTCACTGCTAACCTGTGCCTCTGCAGGAGACACTCAAACACTCAAAGGCAGGTCTGGCTCAGTCTCTTGTGGGGATCACTGCTCCTTTCCCTGGTGTGCACAAGGGTTTTTTTGTAGGTAGAGAATGTGAAATAGGCGTTGAAGTTCCAATATACTAACAATCAGTTCAGTTCAGCTCAGTCGCTCAGTCGTGTCCGACTCTTTGTGACCCCATGAATCAGCATGCCAGGCCTCCCCTGTCCATCACCAACTCCCGGAGTTCACCCAGAGCCACGTCCATCGAGTCAGTGATGCCATCCAGCCATCTCATCCTCTGTCATCCCCTTCTCCTCCTGCCCCCAATCCCTCCCAGTAGCAGTCTTTTCCAATGAGTCAACTCTTCGCATGAGGTGGCCAAAGCACTGGAGTTTCAGTTTTAACATCATTCCTTCCAAAGAAATCCCAGGGCTGATCTCCTTCAGAATGGACTGGTTGGATCTCCTTGCAGTCCAAGGGACTCTCAAGAGTCTTCTCCAACACCACAGTTCAAAAGCATCAATTCTTCGGCGCTCAGCCTTCTTCACAGTCCAACTCTCACATCCATACATGACCACAGGAAAAACCATAGCCTTGACTAGATGAAACTTTGTTGGCAAAGTAATGTCTCTGCTTTTGAATATGCTATCTAGGTTGGTCATAACTTTCCTTCCAAGGAGTAAGCGTCTTTTAATTTCATGGCTGCAGTCACCATCTGCAGTGATTTTGGAGCCCCAAAAAATAAAGTCTGACACTGTTTCCCCATCTATTTCCCGTGAAGTGATGGGACCAGATGCCATGATCTTCATTTTCTGAATGTTGAGCTTTAAGCCAAATTTTTCACTCTCCACTTTCACTTTCATCAAGAGGCTTTTGAGTTCCTCTTCACTTTCTGTCATAAGGGTGGTGTCATCTGCATATCTGAGGTTACTGATATTTCTCCTGGCAATCTTGATTCCAGCTTGTGTTTCTTCCAGTCCAGTGTTTCTCATGATGTACTCTGCATATAAGTTAAATAAACAGGGTGACAATATACAGCCTTAATGTACTCCTTTTCCTATTTGGAACCAGTCTGTTGTTCCATGTCCAGTTCTAACTGTTGCTTCCTGACCTGCATACAAATTTCTCAAGAGGCAGATCAGGTGGTCTGGTATTCCCATCTCTTTCAGAATTTTCCACAGTTTATTGTGATCCACACAAATTTCATAGGCAAATCTGCTGTCTTACAATATTACCTTGGGAGGAAAAGTAACTGTTCTGTTGAAAATCCAGTTATACAAGTATATGTTTAACAAAGGCTCTTTATTCCTCACTTACTCTACAAAAATTTGAAGTAGGCAAGTAATTTGAGGGGTTTATTAAAAAAAAAATCATTGAGCACCAAAATAAATATATTCAATGTTCTGGTATTCACCACTCTGGTGTATGAGGTATATACTTAGGATGTGCTATGTGCTCTGCTCAGTCACTTCAGTTGTGTTCGACTTTGTGACCTCATGGATTATTGCCTGCCAGGCTCTTCTGTCCATGGGATTTTCTAGGCAAGAATACTTGTGGGTGGCCATGCTCTCCTCGATGGAGTCAGAGCTAGAATTTTAACCATGGTCAAACTGAAAAAAAAATAAACACTGGATGACAGATCAATGTGATCAATTAATAATTTCATTTACCTAATTCCACATCACTTTGGTTTTTGTTTATTGGATATTTTAAATACTCTCAGTGGTGTTCCAAGATCTACACTCATCTCAAAGCAGCACTTGCTATAAACGGATCAGTGAATAAACCTTGTCAAAGGCAAAGATGAATTTATTTTTGTTTCTTTACACCTTCTCCCCAACTTCAACCCACATCACCAGGGTGGGAGGAGGTTGGCAATAATTGCTAAGCAAGTCAGTGCCACCACCTGAGAAAGCTGTCCACTCATCTTTCTAAACAAGGAGAGCTTCCTGTGGTGAGAGACTGAGTTCTCTTTCTGCTACCAGCTTGCTTTTGTCGAATTAAACTTTTCTGGTAAGGAATTCTTTCTCTTTCTTGTTGCATATGATGTCCCGACTGTTAGTGTTCCTTTGTGCCTCCTGTTCTGTCAAATGATTTTAAATATCAGGAAATTAAATTCTGAACATCCCTTACACAGAAAACAGCATGCATTTTGGAACATCTCCATCAGTCAAAACACTGTATTCTTTTGGTAGATAATTCAAAGCTGACTCCATTTACTTGTTTAACATCCAATCCTCCTGAATAAGAGGACTTGTTATACATTTCCAAAATTAACAGAATACAAAGATGGACAAGGAAAACCCAGGAAAGGTGTGTGTAGAAGGGCAATTCAGGAAAACGTAATGACAGCAGCAGCCACAGCGACAAACCTACTGTTTCAGGGCCCTTCTTGAATCCATCTTTCTTGGTTTCTTGCTCATGGAAAACTATTGAAATTCTTACCTTTTTTTTTTTTTTTTTTTTAAGATGACAAATGTAGGGTTTTATTGAATGACTTCAGTTTCTCAAAGCCTTTGGGAAGCTGATGCCAATAGTTATGAAGAAAGACCACACACAGTTTACTGGCCACTTTTATTAAGAAGAGCACTTCCCAGCTGGAGTATCAGTGACACACTCCTTGGAGGACAGTCACACACTCAGAGAACTCACATTGTTCTATGTCACAGACCAGGGAACTCCATGCCTATTCTTCTGTCCCTGGGTTTGTTAGGGAGGGTTTGTTAGGGAAGTACACTTTGATAGAGCCTTAATTTCCAATAGAGCCAATACTTTCTTCCCTCCCCTCACAACCTCCCAAGGTGAGCAATGCATATTTATTCCCAGAGGTCAATTCTTATCAAACAGTCTGACTGAAGAAGTCTTCTGGCTTCAGAAGTCTATTTACGTGAAAGCTGATGATCTAGGCACAAGCTGTATCTTTAAAAAGTCTGCCAATGCTTAATCTCTGTCTCTTTTCTGTCTCTGCCTTTCTCCCCTCTTTCTTCCTCTTTCTCTCTCCTCTCACCCACCTCCTGGCTTTTCATAATCCCTTGCCTTTTCAAGCCCTGAGAAATCTAGCTAGTGGATATCTACATTAGCGGTCTCCAAAGTGAGAGTGACTACCTCAGGGCTATGAAAACCATTATACTGGGGGAAAGGAGGAAAATATATTAAGTTGTAGTTGTTTATAGTTCATCATATCCTTAAAAGTTCCTTTTTGTAAATGTTATATAAAGATTAGTAGCACATAATCATCCATGTAATTTATAAATAAATGTTCATATTTTGTATATATTTTCAGCAGATATTTCATTAATCAAGGTGCAAACAACAAAAATGTGGAATTTACCCATCTAAACCATGCCTGGCAGATGACTGCCTATCTTCTTAAGGAGAAAGGTTTTTACAGCTTTCAGTATTGACTAACCTAAATATTTTATCACTGTCTGCGACTATGCATTCATTCACTTTAATCACTTAAAAATTATTGCAGCATATAACCATTAGAGTATAAGCTAGGTAAATGGCTTTGGCTTGGAATTATTTTTCTTCCCTATGAGTAAGCTTTTTCCCCGAAAGAATCTTTGGGAGAAAAATGATTTGTCTACCAGAACCTTGAGCTCATTTGTTCTTTCCTGAACACAAAAGAAACAATTGAACCTTCTCATACAAAAAAAGAAAATCTGTGAAATGGTGACAATAATATTGAACTTGCAAGGCTGAATGAGATAATGTTCATTAATGTAGCATGTTAATTGGAGCAGATTTTAGAAATCTAGACACTGCTTCTCAGAAACAGTCATTCCTTTCTCCAGTCTATGCTAAATAACCCCATTTTCTCCAATACTTCCTCAAAATACATTTTATTAGTTTATGACTCAGTGACTGAAAATGGATGCTCCACTCTGCTGAAGCCACAGTGGAGGTAAAATCCCTTCCCAGCCGAATACATCAAACCTCATTTAATGCATCTGGGAAATATGAATTTGTCTTGCATTTTCTTTCTCTAATGGCACTTCATTGCTGATTCACTTTATCTCATGGTTAGTTATGCATCCTAAGTGTTTTTCCACTATATTTATGCTTAGCCAGCCTATATTTGTGTTACTGGATTTGTGTTCTTGGGAGGACAACTGGGTGTTTGCCATACTACATTTCAGCTTTGTTGATGAAATCATTTTCTAATCTTTCAAGAGCACTTTCTATTTTCCTCACCTCTAGAATTCTGGTAACCCTATCTTATTTAATATTATGTACAAATATGATGAATATATTTGTCAGTTTTTTTTAGAGGTGATAAAAAGTGACACATTCCCTATCAGAAAGTGTTTGATAGGGTGTCCCAGGTCAATGACATTAATAACTCCTTTTATCTTCCTTCCTTAGGCTAAAAGAAATGTGCAAAGCAGTGACTATGCACAGTAAGGTGGGTAAGTACCAGGAACTATGGAACATGAAGGTATGGTTCCTATTACAGTCTTGGGAGATCATGGATGTCTTCTAAGAACAGGTATAAGTAATCAAGGCGACAAGCAGGAAGATCTGAAGACAAGAGACAGATCCTATTTCTTCCGGGTACTGCAAGCAATTCTGTATGACAGAGGGGACTCAGGGTATCGGTGAGAGATAAGGTTGGAGAGATTGGCAGGTCTAGTTCATGAGAGGCCTTGTCAGCCAGAGTAAGGAGTCTGGACTTTGAGGTCACAGAGAGGCATTAAAAGACTTTTAAAGCAGGATCCTGACATCCTCAGATTGCTTCATATAAAAATTAAAAATGATTCTCTTTTCAGTGTGAAGAATGGGTTACACAGATGGCAAGGTTTGAAGCAGGGTGATATTACGGCTATCTATATGGATGTCTTATCTTCCCTTCTGGGCTACAAGTTCTCTGAAACAGGACACAGGTCTATTTCTTGGTTCTCTTCCATCATCTGGCATAAGCCCTTGAAAATATTTTATTGAGCAGAGGAAAGAAGACACATCACATCTGTACTGTCTCCCTTGTTGATCATGGCTACCAATCTATTATAGGAGAAAATTAAACTACACAGTCTTCATAAATTACTGTTGGTATCAAAGCAGCTTTCCTTTTCTAAGCCATTGTTAATTATTCATGTGATGGTGAACCCTACTATATTCCTAAGAATGGTTGTTTGGTTGGCATATCAATTAAGGTATACTGGTTATCAGAAAACATTATTTTGCTTTGGATCTTTTTATCTGTAAAATAAAGATGATGATTTTACCCATATTATGGGATACTTCTGAGGATCAAATTTGTTAATGTGAGCAAAGTACATAAACTACTGCCTAGCATAAAGGGAAGTAATGCTAAGTATCATGTTGTGATTATGATAATTATTTTAGCTACAGAAAACAGAAGATTTAATCAACACGTAGGGCTGAACTTGAGCAGGGCAACTGATGATCCCTGAGAAGCTGGCCTGGCCAGGTCAGGGAGGGTTCATATGCTACAACATGGAGCTTGGCTAAAACCCTACAAGTAAAGCTATTGATGCCATTCAAGCAGACAGAACATGACTTGCCATAACTCTCCTTCTGACTTGAAAACAGCTGTCAGAGAGGCGAGAAGGCAGGAGAAGGGTAGTTTTGGAGCAAAGAGCTGACACTAGAGTGGGTACTGGACTTTGAGCCCTGTCCAGATCCCCTTCAGTCCCTTCTCCCACTTCCATGCGCCCTTTCCCCAGATTCTAGGTTCTTTAACTTCTAAGAGTCTGCAGCTCTCTTCCAAGAGCTATCCAAGGGCTATTGGAGGCCCTGGGCCTGCACTTGCACCAGAAGTGCCTCATATTTACAACCTGCCATGGGATTCCTCATGGCTCACATGGTAAAGAATCCGCCTACAATGCAGGAGACCCAGGTTCAATTCCTAGGTTGGGAAGGTCCCCTGGAGAAGGAAATGGCAACCCACTCCAGTATTCTTGCCTGGAGAATCCCAAGGACAGAGAAGCCTGGAGGGCTATTCAGTCCATGGGGTCGCAAAGAGTTGGACATGACTGAGCAACTAACAAATGGACTTTCTCGAAGGGCGTCTTGACTGTACAGGCCTAAGAAAGCTCAGCTTCAGTGGAACAAACCCTAAGATGTCTATGCTCAAAGCTCCCCATGATGTTAGGCTGAGGTTGGAACTCTGCCTGAACTCACACTCTTAACTTCTCCTCACTGCTTCCCTCTTTCTTACTCCCTAGTAGATCACCATACTTGTATGCTTGTTTCAGGGTCTGATTCTCCAGAACCTCCTAGGCAGGGGCTGGGAGGAAGGAGATGGAAAGCTGAGAGAGAAGTTCAAAGGCCAAGGGCACCAAAGACAACCACAGCTGCTCCAGTCCTGGACTGCCTCTCTAGCAGTTTCTGGACTGGTTACTTTGGATAGACTGAATTTCCTGGCTCTAATATGTTCCTCTTTCATGCTCAGGACAGAAGCAAGACAGAAGAAATCTCATGGAAAGCAAGGAGAATTTCAGCCTTGTTTGGAGACAAGGAAGTTGAACTTCAGTTACTCTTATTCTGAGATTCCCTCTGAATGAGGGTTGCTGAATCAGCAATTCCTCCCATATTTTCGATGGCTGGGTTTTGCCCAGTATATATTCAAGACGCTCACTCGTTAAACCACAAAAGGTTTGGATCAGGAAGTCACTTATAATGTCAACCACCAGTAATCTACCCCGATGATTCCTGAGTGAGGTTTTGGTCCTGTTGAATCAGCACTCTCAGGGTGCCACTAGGAGCTTCTGCCTCATTACCCTGCCCGTCAAGGAGTAGCCGCTCCGGCTTTCATAATCTGGAAATCAGGGGTGGGGTTAAAGTGTCATGCTTGAAGACTAATAATTTCTTAGTCTTCATAAACTTTTCATGCTGCAATGTGCTTCATGTGTGCTGTCTTGGTAGCTCTTAATAATAATATCATGATGAAGGTGGAATAAATTGAATTGTGTCCATTTAACAGGTGAGAAAACTGAGGCAGAGACAGGTCAAGTGATGTCCTGAGAGCCACAAAAAGGGAAGAAGTGGAGTTCAGAGTCAAATCGAACCAGGCTCTCCATACTGTGTGTTCTGTGCAGAGCTAATGGGGCTGGCAAGTGTGGGATGAGACCCTCACTACTTCTCCATTCTCCAGGGCACTGAGCATCGAAGAGCAGCATGTGGAAGCGAGATACATTATGACTATGAGCTCAGACACTCTTGGGCTTCCAGAAATTGCCCACAGCCCTGAACTGGCTCTGTCTGACCCAGCTGTTCTCTTTGTACAGGTCTAGACTTCCTTGCCAACAAAGATTTAAAATGAGTCATTTCTGTTGATTCACTGGGCTTAGGTATTTAGCTAATTCAGCTAAAATAAAGATTCTGTTCTGGGAGAAGAGTTTGGACTTGTAGAGCTTATAATTCCCATGTTTCTATTTCTGGTTGTCACTATGCTTCATGACATTTAGCAATTCTTTTGTTCTATTTACCAAAAAGTTAGGGGCAAGTATCTATGATGCCAGTGAGCATCACGGATTTTAGCTGCTGGGGTCCTCACCTGTTGGTATAATGGTTGCACAAGGTTTCATGCAGGGGAAGTTTGAGAAAATGCTACTAATATGGACTGGAATAGGCTCGGTTATTTTGAGGATATTTTCTCACTACTGAGTCTGAACTAACAAAGGTATAAGATCCCGTCTATGAGTTTATACCCCTTTGTGTGTACCACACAAGGGTCTTTTCTGAGCCTTTCACTAGGTCCCTCCTATTATATACACTCGGATCCGTGCTGTTAAGAGCTGGCACACAGGATGGCATACAGCAGGGTGCCCAGGCTGGGTTGCTCCAGCATTGGTCACTGGTCAGCCAGCTGGGGGTCAGATTAGACTTCAGTCTGCTCCAGCTTTCCCTTACCACATTGGAGAGATGGGTAGCTAAGATATATTCCCCTGAACCTCTCTAATCCCAAGGTTGAAACATCCCAAGGTTGAAATACATCACAATGAAATAATATTTGCACAAATGTAAGATAATTAAAAAAAGAGGCAAGTACGACCACTCAGCCACAACAACCGCCCCTAATTTATTGCCTTCAGTACCCACTAGATCATGGCGCGCTGACAGCATGATGAAGTAGGCAAGATGAACACACTGAGTGCCAGCACAGCTGGCTGATTTGCTTTTTAAAAATAACCCAGGAATGGATCAATAGGTAACCAGAGGCTGCGTGTTCATCTTAATTTCTAAACTTTAAATATTAGTTACTATTTCCCCCTGTGCCCTGAAATTACAAGGAGTCTCCATTGCCTCAATATTGAGAAGAAAGTGAGCTGGGTGCTGACACAATGAAGCTGATGCTCTGTCTCCCCAGCTATACCTGCTCCTGCACCTCCTTCCTGGCACACCCACACAAAGTGATCAGAAGCCTTGCAAAAGAACATGCCCAGGGACTTTCCTGGGCTTCCTTGGTGGCTCAGTGGTATGGAATCTGCCTGCCAATGCAGAGGACATGGGTTGGATCCCTGGGTTGGGAAGATCCCCTGCAGGAGGGAATGGCAATCCACTCCAGTATTCTTGCCTGGGAAATCCCATGGACAGATGAGCCTGGCGGCTACAGTCCACGGGGTTGCAGAGAGTCAGACACGACTGAGCAACTGAACAAGAACAACAATAAGGGACTTTCCTGGCCATCCAGTGGTTAAGATTACTCTTTCCAATGCAGGGGGCAAGGGTTTGATCCCTGGTGAGGGAATTGAGATTGCACATGCCGAGCAGTGAGGCCAAAAAAGAAAGAACATGCCCATTCAAAGAGTTCGAAAACACCATCTGCATAGACCCAGGGTGGGTGTACACTAGGAACCAGCCTTGTGAGATGGCTCTTTGGGAAGTGAGTATAGTCTCGTGCTTTTGCATTGACGGGTGCTTGGGGTTCAGGTGAACAAGACGAAAGTCTCACTGGCCTGTGAGCTGCTAGAACTATGTCTCAAAAGCTGAGCTCAGGTCTGAGTGCCATATTTTAACCCCATAGTTTCACTGTCATCAGCTTTCTAAGACATGTAGTTCCCTCACTTACATCCTGTATTGATCAGCAGTTGTTAACATGAACCGGAAGACAAAATAAAATAACAAAATTTGAACACTGGAAAGTCTTTGACCTTTGGCTTTCCCAGGCCAACAAAAGCAATGTAGGGTTGCTAATCTATATTTTTCTAGTGCATGTGTGCTAAGTCACTTCAGTTGTGTCTGACTCTGCAACTCTATGGACTGTAGCCCACCAGGCTCCTCTGTCCATGGGATTCTCCAGGCAAGAATACTGAAATGGGTTGCCTTGCCCTCCTCCAGGGAATCTTCCTGACCCAGAGATCAAACCCATGTCTCTTATGTCTTCTGCACTGGTAGATGGGTTATTTACCACTAGTGCCACCTGGGAAGTCCTATTTTTCCTGTAAGGAATATACACAGAACAAAAACTCCACTTACTTCTATCATTTCCTTAAAAAAGCCGTCAAATGCCCTGAATTCAGACAAAAGTGCAGTCCCTCAAGCCAGAGTTTCTCAGACTTTAGAGAGCATCTAAATCACCAGGACAGCTTGTTAAAAACAGATTCCTAGGCCTCACTCCCAAAGATTTATAACGTTTGGGAGCCTGAATTCTACATTTCTAACAAGTTCCCAAGTCATGCTGATTCTCCTGGTCTGTGGGAACACTGCTGTAAAAAAAAAAAAAAAAAGAATTAGTTTGGTTACAGCTCACCACCTTGTACTTATTTTGTCCAGGGTCAAAGAACACTTCCTCATACACAGGTCTGCAGACCCAGTGACCAAGGGCTACTTTTCACCAGATGCCACATCCTGCCTATGTGCACATCCAAGCCCATGTCATCCCTGGGTTTGAACAATTTCATCCTCTGTTGCATGGCTTTCATCAAAGGTTTGAAGGTGAATATACTGGTTTCCTTCACCACCCACCCAACAGAACTTACGGAGTTAACAGCTTAATTCCTTCCAAAGAAGAAATGTGGGGGTAAGGAGGGAAGGCTCCAGAGACAGGGGAGCAGTGTTTGTCTAGACTAAATGGTGACTAACACAGGCCTTCCTTTAGTGGTTTGGCTGTTTCTGCCAGACACTTATTGCCTTGGAAACCACCTGGCCTGCAGAATTGCCGGTAGCTGAGTCCTGCAGCCAGTGAGTTACCTGCTGAGTTCTTCCTCAATACACCTTTACTGGAAAGGGCACCAGCTCACACCTCTCCTGGCCCAGGTTCTACTCTAGAAAAGCAACTTTTTACTTCCACCCAGGAAGTGACCCAGATGGATGGAGAGAGTTATTCACATTGTATCAGAATGTATTGCCTATAAAGCATGCTCACATATATGGTCTTTTTGGATCTTCAAGCCAACCCTAGGGAAAAGTTCTTAGTAGCTCCATTTCTTAGATAAAGAAACTATGTACATTCAGCAAACCTCTTCAGTGTTACCCAGAAGGTTTTCTATGTCACAGCAGTCATTCTACCCTGGCTGCACCATACACTTATTTTTGAGATTACTCTCATTCACTTATGTTCCTCTTTCTACCCTTTCTAACACAGAAAGGTGGCAAAGGTCAAACGTGAAGCTAAATACAGAGAGGAGATTAACTCTGCTATTTCTGTAATAGGAAAAACACCCCCAAATCCCTATAGCAACATCACAGAAAAGCAACCCAATTAATTCAGTGAGGAGATCAGCCACATTGATCGGCTGAAGAGTCAAGTGGACAATACAACTCATTGATTGGGTGTTTTATTTTTCAGAGGCTTGTGTAGACATAGCCACAGGCAAGTCTCTTCTGAAAGTGTTACCATGGCAGCAGCCAATTGGTTTGCTCATCCAGCGTCCTTTGGTTCCTCGGGCAGTCCTTTTAGAGACTCGGTCAGAGGTCTGCCTGCCTAGGTCAGGATCTGAGCACCTCTCCTTGGAATGGATCACTTTTCTAACAAATGGGTTTGTCTTTCAGGACAGTCTTATTTCAATTACTAAGTACCTATTGATTCTTTACATTTACAAATTACTATGCTCCTTTTTGTTAGCAATCCAAGCACTGAAAGAGGGCCACTAGAGTTATCACCAGCTTACAGACAGGGCATTAAAGCCCAGAGAGGGTTAGGTCACCCAGCAAGCTAGACTGGGGCCAAAATTGTTTCTCCCAGTTTGAATATACTTTGAACTGTCTTCCGCATTTACAGGGGTAAATCAATGAAGATGCATTAACCTTGAGAATCAACTCAATTAAGAAAGAACAGAGAGGAATTGGAAGAGACATCTTATCAGGACCATACCAAATGGATGCCTCATGAAATCTCAACTGGAGGAAATGGACTCAAATGAGAGCGAGATGTTCAGAGTACTTAATAGTTGTATTGTGCCTAGTCTTTACTTTGTGCCAAGCATGGTCCTAAGTGTTCACGTAGATAACTCAGTTAATCCCTAGTTCGGTCCTAAGATTTAGGTACCACCCCATTTTATAGGTGAAAAATTGAGTCTTGATCAGGGTAGCTTTTCCCTAGGGCAGCAGATTTGGGATCTAAACGAAGCACTTTAACTCTGCAGGATATGCTTAGGTGCTGTGCTAAATGGTTCTCAAAGAACGAATGTTCTAAAATATTTATTTATGTTTTAAAGTGGAATAAAAAATACCAAATGTATAAATCAAATGTATAAACACTGTTATTTTCTCCTTTCCTTGAAGCCTATTTCTGTTACAGTGTCACAGTCAAAGCAAATAAAAATTTGTCTACAGCAGTTCTGAAAACTAAAATTTTAGTGACTCCTCCTAAAGTGACAGCAAAGAGGGTGACTTTCATCACACAACACACAGCCAAACTTTGTCCCATTAGCAACTATTTTTCATGGTCCCCTTAGAGCCTTCAGTTTTCACTGTACGGTAATCAACTACTAACAACTGTGATTTTCTCAGTTGGTTTCTTTAAGTCTTCAAGCAACAGACTGGAGTCTGAAAGATGATGAATTCTTCTTATTCTCTGCCACAGACTCGAGGTAACCTTGGAGCAGACACTGAAGAAACAGTAATGAGGCTCGAGTTTCTGAGAGAAATCCTGAACTCAACTAACAAAGAGATCAAGGTGGAGTGAGGACTTTGGCAGGCAGCTCACTGCTGGGCTCATTGAAGGCAATAGTTCACGCCTACTAATGTTCACGCCTGGGAGCTGCAAGTCTTGGCCCTGGGCTAATATGTGACTAGAAATTCAGGTGTAAAAAAGCACATGTGCCAAAATCAGCTGTTTCTTAACAGTTGAGTTGAAGCAGCTGAGGGAATCTAAAATACATTCTCAACAGATGTGCAGCAGTGTTTGAAAGTTAGAACCGTTGAGACAAGATGGGAAGTCTGGGGCTTGAATTCCAAAAAGGGGGAAGGGAGTGAGGAGTTAAGGAAGAAAAGTGTATAGTCTTTTGTTTTTGATTTATCTACTTTTCCATCTCAGACACCAGAAGTTCCAGCATGCAAAAAAAAAAAAAAAGAAAACCCACACATCCAAGCCCTGTCTTGCATGCATCATTTGCCCACAAAATAATTACACAATTAAATCACACCCCGTTCAGGATCCTTTACAGTGCTGTCTTCAGGCTCAGCTCTTTGGAGAGCAATGGCATGCAGTCCACAATTCACATACTCCAACCGACTCCAGTATTCTTGCCTGGAGAATCCCAGGGACAGAGGAGCCTAGCGGGTTGCCGTCTATGGGATTGCACAGAGTTGGACATGACTAAAGTGACTTAGCAGTAGCAGCTTTTTTTTTTTTTTTTTCCTTCACATTGTGCCACAGCCAAGTAAAGTATTGAAATATAATTTTTTTTTTTTTTCAAAAAGAAGATCATAGTTGTACTAGAGTGGGTAGCCTATCCCTCTTCCAGTGGATCTTCCCAACCCAGGAATCGAACTATGGTCTCCTGCATTGCAGGCGGATTCTTTACCAACTGAGCTACCAGGGAAAGAGAATAAGAGATCAGTAAATGACTAATTCAACTATGACGCATTCATATTTGAGTGTGCACGGAGTAACAAAGGTGCCCCCAAATGGGTATAACTAATCTACAGGAAGGCTTCAGAAAGGAAATGATATATGTGAATATTTGAATTGGGCCTTAAAACGTGTTGAAAGTGAAAGTGGCTCAGTTGTGTCTGACTCTTTGCAACCCTGTGGACTATACAGTTCATGGAATTTTCCAGGCCAGAATATTGGAGTGGGTAGCCTTTCCCTTCTCCAGGGGATCTTCCCAATCCACGGGTTGAACCCAGCTCTCCTGCATTACAGGCGGATTCTTTACCAGCTGAGCCATAGGGGGAAGCCCAAGAATACTGGAGTCTGTAGCCTATCCCTTCTCCAGCGGATCTTCCTGACCCAGGAAGTGAAACAGGATCTCCTGCATTGCAAGCAGATTTTTTACCAACTGAGCTACCAGGGAAGCCCTAAGTTAATTAACTGTGTGCATGCTCAGTTGCTTCAGACTCTGTAATCCTATGGACTGTCAGGCTCCTCTGTCCATGGGACTCTCCAGGTAAGAATACTGGAGTGGGTTGCCATGCCCTCCTCCAGGGGATCTTCCTGACTCAGGGTTGAACCCACATCTTCTGTGTCTCCTGCATTGCAGGCAGGTTCTTTACCCACTGAACCATCTGGGAATCCCTCAGAAAGTCACTGTGTCATGTCCGACTCTTTGTGACCCTATGGATTATACAGTCCATGGAATTCTGCAGGCTAGAATACTGGAGTGGGCAGCCTTTCCCTTCTCCAGGGGATCTTCCCAACCCAGGGATCGAACCCAAGTCTCTCGCATTGCAGGCAGATTCTTTACCAGCTGAGCCATCAGGGAAGCCCAAGAATACTGGAGTGGGTAGTCTATCACTTCTCCAGTGGATCTTCCCAACCCAGGAATCGAACTGGGGTCTCCTGCATTGTGGCCAGATTCTTTACCAGCTGAGCTATAAGAGAAGTCCTTTTTCTCCATGGGATCTTCCTTACCCAGGGATCCTAAAATGTGTTAGGAGTTTATTAAACATTCAGGAGAAAAATTCACTCATTAGTAACTAGCTATTGCATGACATTGTATATATTCTGATTTAAAATGTAAAACTCGTGCACATGTCAGATTTTTAACATCCCATCTGAAATGGTTTTCATCTCTTTGCTTTATTAATGCAAATGCTTTCACAACAGAAAATTTCTGTCCAGGTCTTCCTGAGTGTTAAATAAAATAGAATTTCCTTCTTATGTATGTATGACACACTTCCTTTTCCTTTTATTATCATCATCTGGATTGATGTGGTAATAAAAGATTTTGAAACCAAGTACTCACATATATTAGAATTCATACCCCTTGAGTCTTCCTTATTTGTTTTCTTTGATTAAGATAATTTTTTGACTACGTGGATAAAAGCTAAAATTTCTTCATTTTGCAAAAGAAACACATGAGAACTTCTTTTAAACACTCAGTTTGTGTGTGTATAAATGTAGTTTAATTTTTCAGTTATAACTATGAGGAAATTAAACTATGGTAGAGCCATGAAAGTTGGCATGTTTTGGAGTAAAAGAAAAAAGCTTTCTAGGATGATCCTGAGATTCATCCAGTGTTCTGATCATTTCAGGCTTATTCCTAACAAAGCTATGGTTGGCACATATCAGGACCTTGAAAAAAGTATCTGTTGAATGTATTGAGCAAATATTAATAAAAAACAGTGGCCATATGCTGGCAAACATGGTGATATTATCTCATTTTATCTTTAAATCAACTGTAAGACAGATACTGCTATTAATCCTGTTTTATACATGAGAAGACCAGGGCTCTAAGGATTCAGCAAATTGTTAAGGTCACACATCCTAAATGACAGAGCCTGAATTCAAACACAGGCTGGTCTGACTCCTAAACCTTGTGTTTCAGTGACCATATGTTCTGTCCTGTTCTAGATCCTGGACTCACACAGACTGTAGGGTCTGAATTCTTGGGAGCTTACATCGTACTGGGGAGTTGATGCATGTACAAAAGGTACTTGGTACAGTCATGAGGGTGTGTTAGACAGTGGAGCAGGAAGGAGGGACTTATTGATGGGCTGCTTTGGTATTTTGGATCATGCAAGATTTGAGAAACTTGACACAGCAAGCTCTGTGTTCTCAGAGGAAATTCAGAGGCTGGAGGGGAAAAGGAATTTGAGGTGCAAAGATTGAAACCAGGGTTCTCAACTTAAGGAAGGGGCTTAGCACTTGGTAGGACAAACCATGGCTTCCTTGGTAGCTCGGCTGGTAAAGAATCCACCTGTAATGCAGGAGACCTGGGTTTGATCCCTGGGTTTGTAAGATCCCCTGGAGGAGGGCATGGCAACCTACTCCAGTATTCTTGACTGGAAAATCCCATGGATAGAGGAGCCTGGTGGGCTACAGTCCATGGGGTCTCAAAGAGCTGGACATGACTGAGCAACTAAGCACACACAGGGCAAAGCACAGCAATGCTGACTCACTTGAACATCTGAATGGTTATGCACTGCCTGCCATGATGGGAATGAGGCAAAAACTCTGCTGCACAAGGTGCTCACAAACAAAGACGCACCGCTTCTTGACCACCCAGAAAGGCACCAAAGAAGTGGTTTGGGACACACTTCGTAGTCATGTTACGATACCGGACTTTTTGTGATTTTTTTCTTTTCCCTGATTCAATCTTTGTTTGTTTATGTTTCTGAAAATGGATCTTTCAGGCCTCTACCTGTGAACTAGCTGAAAATTTTAAAGTAAATAAAACTGGATATAAAAAGCCTTAACCACTGTATAGTACTAACTGTTCTAAGTATACTAATATTCAAATATTCTCCCAAATAATGACATCCATTTTAAAGAGGATACTCTTAATGGCCCAAATACATTGTATTCATAAACATCTTCTTTGTTTATAACACATTCTGCAAGACCATGATGGTAAAGGCCAGTGTTACTCATCTTAGTATCTCCCTCAAACTGAGCACTGCCTAGCATTTTTGTATTAATGATTTAAGATGTAAGCTCATGAGAAAAACAGATCTTGTCTGTCTTGTTCACTCCTGTATCCCCAACACCTGGAGGGGTGCCTGACACATAGAAGAGCTCAATAAATATTTGATAATGAATGAATGACAATATTAATGAAAACGTGCTAGAAATATAGTAGAGACTTAAAACATATCCTAATGAATGAATAAATGAGGTTCAAAGACCTCCTTCCACCCTCAACAACTGAAGGAGTAGGGACAGAGGGAGATGAGATGCAGTCTGCCTATTGTGCAGTGTGTGCGCTGGCGGGGGAGGGGAGGGCGTGGGGTGGGGAAGATCTTCCTCAATACTATGCTTATAGTCAGTTATCCAGCTCTGCTTTACATAAATGTACTTTTTTTATGTTCCTTAGATTTTAGAATAGTTGGTGACATTCTTTCTCCCTAAAATAATGGAAAAAGAAATAATCTGTAGTTTTAGGCTCCATATAGCCTACAATTCGCTGCCATGAAACAGCATTATCTATGTGTCTCATAAACACATTTACATCGGTTCTAAAATGTGTTTTACATTGTACACTATACGCTAGCATTTTGAGGTGTTTATAACTCTAAGTTCCAGAAATGAAGCTGTAGAAGTCCCAGATTTGTAGCAAGTAGCTGAGAGAACAATGTTTGGAAGTCACTTTACTTACAAAGCCACATATTTGTCAATCTCAGTTATCCAGGATTTAAAAAAAAAAAAGTAAAAAAATAAGCAAAAAGCCTCTGTGTTGTCAAACAGTCTTGATAAGTCTGAATGCTCAAGCCCATGCCTTTTACCCACAACAGCTTCTGGGTCCAGGCTCTCTGACAGGATACTAGCCAGCAGTTTCCAAACATGGAAAAATGCAGAAGGAGGGCTTGAGGGTTGCTGGGAACAGTGAGAAAGGGCACCAGAGAGCCAGAAAATCAAAGTAGTAATAGCTACGAAAAGGAATACAAGGTGTCCACATAGCCTTTCTGGAATTTTTCTGCATAAGAGCACTTAGCACCACACCAATATTTAAGGGCATTACTCTTCAATGCAAAACTTTATTGTGTTAACTTTGCCCCACAGAAAGAAACATATTAAATGTCTTCTGTTTAGGCAGGCAAGGGACAGATGATTGCATTGTTTAATGTGTTTTATTTTCCAAAAAAATGCTTATTTTCTCAGAAGAAAGTTCTGCCTTAGTCACTGTGAGCCCTGAGGTTTGGTTGTCATAATTCAATTCACTTTCAGTTCTTTAAAGGAGTCTGTAACCAATCCAAACATGCAAAGGGACAATGGTATGGCTACAGGGACAGCATACAGGGAAGTGTTTTGTTATAAAAATTTGTATTCGGTATACCATTCTCTCAAGAACATTCCACTCCAGCATTAACAATCAGATTTAACTCTCAGCCAGCTAACTCCAAATCTGCAGACGAGATCACCTAAACCTGGGACAATGCCAAGTGCAGAAGCTCCCAGCCTCCTTCCTGTTCCCCCTTGTTTCCTCTTTGTTCCCGCGCACCCTGTTTGCATCCTGTCTTTATTCGAGCTCCCTTTCCTCATGCTACTAGTGAGCAGCTCTTGGGCGTATGCTCCTTCCTGCCCTGGCTGCCCTGAAAGGTGGCTGCTTTACCTCAGCTTAATCCACAATGCAGCCTTTCTGAAAACAAAACTTTTTGACTGTTGATTTCTCAACTTCCACCTTATTGGGTCTTATTGGATGAAATTTTCTTCCTCAGAAACTTTTTAATGCTTTTCCTAGCATTCTAGGACTATGACTTTTGCAACAACCTATGTGTCTCAACTATCTGTAAACACTGTTCTATTATAAAATTTAGTTTCTATATTGTGTCCCAGTTTTCCTTTATCTAATATATGCTCATTACAGAAAATCCAGACTATGCAGGAAAAATATACTTTAAAAATGTCCTGTAATTATATCAGCCTTAATGATAAGTAGTGGGCTTCCCTGATAGCTCAGTTGGTAAAGAATCTGCCTGCAATGCAGGAGGCCTGGGTTTGATCCTTGGGTTGAAAAGATCCCCTGGAGAAGGGAAAGGCTACCCACTCGTTATTCTGGCCTAGAGAATTCCATGGACTGTACCTTCCATGGGGTCGCAGAGTCAGATGCAACTGAGTGACTTTCTCTTTCACTTTTCAATGATAAGCAGGTCGGTATTTCATGCATAACCATGCACGCACATACACACACACACACGTTCATTATATTGTATATAAAGTTATGCAATCTGGTTCTTCACTCCGTGTTGTAGTTTAAATATTTTCCCACATCATTAAAAACTTATTCAAAACAATTTAACACATATAATTCTGTCATGAAATATATCATTGCCATAGTTGAATCATTCTTTTACTGTTACATATTTAGGATCTAAAAAATGCACGCTTGCAGCTGAAACCCAGAAGAATGCAAAGAACTGTGGGATTTCAAATTCTGAAGCAGATTTTTGGACTCCTGTGTGTGTGTGTGTGTGTGTGTGTGGTGGGGTAAGGTTGGTGTTGATAGGTAATCAATTATGTGCGACTTTGACGCAGGTACCTTAGCTATTGTTCTCATTATAGTGGGCTTTCATATTCTTTCACTCAGGTACCGCATACATAAGGAATGACGACAGGACCTCTGTCATCTGTGTGCCATTTGCTGTATAAAGACATATGTTCTGAATACATCTAGCTGTTTAAAAATCTTTTTAGCTACTCTATAACATAAAGTCATGCCTTAAATAACTAAATCCACTTTGAAGTGAGCTATTTGAGTATCTATTTCCTTTCCCCATCCTGCTTTCTTTAATTCTGCATCTTACATTGGAAATAATCATAGCAGGCATTTCTATAGTTTATTAACTATATTCTTTAGCAGTAGAAAAATAAGTAAGTGCTAAAAAAATTTCCTTTTTAATATTTCAGCACAGAGTATTGCTATTAAGAGTTTGAAAGAAAAATTGTACCAAGGATAAATTACTATACTATGGATAAGATAATAAATCTAGGAAGGAAGCATATTATGAAAATTCTTCAAAAGAGTGAAAAACTATAAATGTACATTGTGGAAGGGATATAGTTTGAGCCTCAGCCTTTTACTCCCCACTGTGAAAGTTCAGACATGTCTATAAATCTTTATCGCACTGGTAGTGAAGACACAAGAAAAATTAGTTCCTATGGAACCCAGTGTTTTTCTTGCAGGTGGGGGAATGTGGCTAAAGGTGAACCCACTGTTGGAATGGCCGCTGAACTTCTATGGCGGCCCAGTAGAAGTCCAGTAGGGGTAGGTCGGCAGTGACACTAAATATTTTCCTGGGAAGAACCCATCGCAATGAAGGAGAGACTCAGTTGCGATGCTCGTACTCATGTAAAAGTCCTGGGTATTGGTGAGGAGCAGAAGGCTACCCACAGCATGATGCCTCTCATTCCAATCGGTCTCTGACCCAGAATCCTGGAAACATGGCTGGGTCCTGGGAAAAGTGAGGACTGGAAACTAAAATGGAAAGAATATAAGCCAGCTCACTGGGGTTCAAGCCCCACTTCCTTGGGACCTTTCTTAACTATAGAAGAAATCCAGTCTTCTTACTCAACTGTAGGCTATGGGACAATCTGGATATTTTCAAAGCAGCCACCAGGATATATGACCAGGTTTGATGGCTCAACAGTAAAGAATCCACCTGTGATGTAGGAGATGCAGGTTCAATCCCAGGGATGGGAAGATCCCCTGGGGGAGGAAATGGCAACCCACTCCAGTATTCTTGCCTGGAGAATCCCATGGACAGAGGAGCCTGGTGGGCTACCGTCCATGGGGTCGCAAGAGTTGGACACGATTTAGTGACTAAACCACCACAGATAAGGCAGAAGAAAGACAAGGCTGTTAGGCAGAACCAGCATATGTACAATGTCTAGTGGGTACTGTAAAAGGCAGTGGGGTGAGCAGCGGTAGTGGGAGGTGGTATCATCCCTGGTGGAGCTTCAAGTAAATACAAGTGGTGTGAAAGCTGCTCCTAAGCACACATAAGGCACTACCTGGGAATCCCAGGGGAAATTAGGAGGCTGGAGTTTATAACATACCAGGGTTCTTGCATGAACAGGGAGGGGGCAGAGCAGGTTACAACAGGGGACAGGTTAATGGGGTTATAGGTGTTAAGATTTAGTTAAGTCTTATGATTTATGTATCACAGACATATGCTATTTTAGGGCAGAAAAACTTCAATTTTAAATAAGTTTTAGAAGCAGTGAACTTCAAAGACCTCCTTTGGGGTCAATTAAGACCTGCATATGTACCTTCAAATATTTAAGAGAATCTTTCCTCAATGGAGGGGCAGCTATGCTAACGTGAACTTAAATAGGAAGAGATTGATAAAATGGCCTCTGAAAAAAGCTTCTGTGTTTTGTTTTTAAACTGGTGAATGCACATTCATACTTTATATCAAGCTCTGTATACATAGGGATATGATGGTAGCAATAAACTAGTGAATTATGCCCTAAAATGTATCTCAACATGTTTTTCCTTTTGGAGTATGGTATATATGGGCTTCCCTGGTGGCTCAGGTGGTGAAGAATCCTCCTACAATGCAGGAGACACGGGTTCGAACCCTGGGTTGGGAAGATCCCCTGCAGGAGGAAATGGCAATCCATTCCAGTATTCTTGCCTGGAGAATTCCATGGACAGAGGAGCCTGGTGGGCTACAGTCCATGGGGTTGCAAAGAGCTGGACAGGACCTGAATGACTAACACTTTCCCTTTAAAACTTAGTTGTATATACTACCTTTCCCTTCCCCATGCCTTTTATTTCATTTATTTAAAGTTTTATTTATTAAGCTCTACATGATGGACTGTACAGATACCATAGATGTATTAGCAACAGTCATCAATCTTATGGGTACTGCATGCTTCTCTGTGTTACACAATCCAAACCAGCAAGCAGCTAGTGTGGGTATGTCAAGTCCGTCACTGGTGAAAATTCACAATACAGTTTTAGACTACTGTGTTTAGTGTCTATGTGCTTTTCCTTACTATAGAAGAACACATCAAATCCTTAACCGCTCACCTAATTTACTTTTGAAAGTGTGAACCACAATAAACTATATGAGCGCATACTGAAAAAAGCAGAATGCTTTGTAATAATTCTAGGAGTAAATGTGTGTATCACTGTTTTCATCAATTTATAGTTTTTTCTTTAGGAAATATTTGAGCTCACCATGGATTTCAAAGGGAAAATATTCAACATACAAATGTTCACTTAGTTGTACCAGATACACATGCAGTGCTGAAAGTATGGTTAAAATATATATATATATATATATATATATATATGTCAGGTAAGTGAAATATTGATCCTTGCAAGACACATTTTGCTGAATGTGGATCCAGAAAAAAATCTTATATAAGAGTTATACATATCTACTTTGTAAATAATACACTTTTATAGGTAATAATAATATATATGTACATATCCAAACACAGGAGGTTATTTATAGGATCTTGACACATTGCTATTTCACTATGGGAAAATAAATTATAAAGAGAATAATGGAGGAAAAAAACAGAAAAGTGGCCTTCTTCCTTCTAGACAATAGACGGTAACTTTTCAATTTTAATGGAAATCTAGCAAACCATGTATTGTAGAACTGTTTTCTCTTTTCAGAAGAGACAAGGAGGAAGTTCATATTCTATTGCTAAAATCTACAGATAAAATTCCTCTACAAGTAAAATCAACCATAATATATATATTAATATATAATTAGTCTAGTTCTTGGTAATTATCAGGTTATTTAGGTTAATCTAGGAAAGGTAATTGTTAATGATAAAGCACAAGGAAGAGAAGTTTATAAATCAATAATCTATGGATTAAAGACTTTGACATCTTTCTAAATCACCTAAATAAGTAAATTGCCATAATGCACCTTTAAGGAAATGGCTAAGAATACAAGTCTACTCCCATTTGGCATGCAAATGAGCCGTTCCATAATAATATTGTGTTGACTGCAAAAGGAACAGAATCTTTGTTTACATGTAAGCTGGAAGCTCTTAAATAATAATCTTGAGAACTGCAAGTATACTACTGCACTTTCTGAGGCCAAATTATGATCTCAGTTATATCAGAGACAGTACAAAGAGTCCTGAAAAGGGATAAGAAAGGGACAAAGAGAAGAGACAGGAAAACAAAGTGGCCAGAGAAATGCTTGGCAGAAGGCTAGCACAAGCCTCATCTCTCCCCCAGGCTTTCTGCCTGTCTGTGTTCACTGTTCATCCAGCACCAGCTTCTCTCTCCTCAAAGAAATGCCAGCGAACCCCTGCCAGTGCTTCATCAATACCAAACATGTCAAGATAAACAGACTATAAGGCCATATTGCGTGATTCTCCAAAGAAACTGCTTCTCATAAGAACAAGATTTTTCATTTGCAAGATTTACAAAATCAGGAGCTACATCATAATTAAGTCTGCACTGTTCAATGAATTTTTTTTTAAAACACATTGGCACTTTCCTCTTGAAACCAATAATGCTCTACTTCTTGACATGCATGTTCGTTTGTTTTGAATAAGATAAAGAGATATTTACTTACGGTAATAGAGGAAAAATATACCAACTGCTTGGTATACTTAGTATGTAGAGAGGGGCAAAGATTCAGGGGTTCTCTGCTGCCATCTGTTGCGGCCAATACCTTGCTCTGCATCCTTAGGGCAGTGTCTTAACTTTTCTGGGCCTCAGTTTCTACAGCTTTAAATGGAGAGAGTAGGATATGTACAAGGCTGTTTGTTAGTTTGATGATCTGTGATCCATCAACACCAGTCAATTCCAAAATGTCATGCCAGAGATACCATTTGGAGGGTCTGTTAGAGTAAAAGATGACTGACCAAAGGGATCATATATGATTTACTATACTTTTAGAAAAAGAAATATAAGCTATTATTCCCCCCAAATCAACTAAACATATTCTAAGAACCCTGTTATCATCTGATACAATCCTTATCACTTGATTTAAGCATTTTCTTTGAACTTTCTTGGAAGGGCATACATTTTACTGTTGGTCATCTCCCCTGACTCTTAGATTTTAGAGATGGGAAACCTGAGGTCATGGCATAACTCAAGAGCAAGAATAAGACCAGAGCCCAGATCTCATAGTTTGTGCCTAGTCATTTTCCATTGCCAAATGTTTGAGTTGGACACATGGCTGATGGTTAGGCCTTGACAATCCCACTGAGGATCAGGAACAGACTTATTTCAACAGCTTACATGTCAAGAGCCACCAACAGGTTAGCAAAATAAAGGGATACTATACCATCATCTCGGAGAAGGCAATGGCACCCCACTCCAGTGCTCCTGCCTGGAAAATCCCATGGACAGAGGAGCCTGGTGGGCTGCAGTCCATGGGGTCGCTGAGGGTCGGACACGACTGAGCGACTTCACTTTCACTTTTCACTTTCATGCATTGGAGAAGGAAATGGCAACCCACTCCAGTGTTCTTGCCTGGAGAATCCCAGGGACAGGGGAGCCTGGTGGGCTGCCGTCTACGGAGTCGCACAGAGTCGGATACGACTGAAGCGACTTAGCAGCAGCAGCAGCAGCATACCATCATCTAACTAAAAAATAACATTCTTGATTGTATTCAAACCACAACCAAGGGGACACTAGATTTTCCTGACCCATCTGTAGCTGAAGAAAGAAAAATTGCAGCAGATGTGGGGTTCGTCTCCTACATGGCCTCTGAGGCCCTATTTCTTTGTACCCATGCCCTTATGTAGTTCCCTGCACCTTGTATCAGAGATGGTATGTGGGGCCAATAGGAAAGAGTAGAAATGAAGTTATGTTACTTCTGAAGCTAGGTCATAAAAGGTATTTGGTTTTTGTCCTTGGTTCCTGGCAGAAAGCTTCTAAAACCCTTAGAATTTCCTGAATGATAAGGGAGATTGATATGACCCTTGGCAGATCCTAGAGAGCTTCAGGAGTGGGGCCTGGATATCAGAAAGAACAAGCCTTCATTAGAAGTTTAGAACTTTCAGCCCCATGCACAACCTCCAGGAGAAAGGGGATGGAGAGCAGGTTAATTACTAATGATTAAGTTAATTAATCATGCCTACTAAATGAAGTCTCCACAAAAACCCATCAACAATGGGGTTCATGTGTATATCAACATGTTTCAAGGGAGGTGTGTCTGGAAAGGGCATGGATTTTCCATACCCTACCATCCTCTCCCAGAAGATATTTTCCTAATGCGCCTTTTCTATTTGGTTATTCCTGAGTTGGATCCTTTATAATAAAATAGTAATTGTAAGTAAAACACCTTCCTGAATTCTATGAGTCATTCCAGCAAACTCCTGCATTTATAGTTGAATGGGCAGAAATATGGGTAGCTTGATGTCTGAAGTGGAGACAGTCTTGTGGGACTGAGCCCTAAAACTATGAAATTTCCACTAACTCCAGGAGTTGGTGTCAGAATTGCATTGAGGTTTTGGATATACAGTTGGATGGTATGAGAAAAAGTAACTCTCAGGCTTCTTGCTTGCTTTCTTTCTCTCTCTCAGATCTCTCACTCTGGGGAAAGTCAGCTGCAAAGTCTTGAGGACACTCAAGTAATCTGCGGAGAGTCTGAATGATGAGGGGCTGAGGCCTCCTGCCAACCATGTCAATGAGCCGTTGTGGAAGCGAATGTGGGACTAACACCTTGATTGCAGCCTCATGAGATCTTGAGCTAAGCCACTTCTAGACTCCAGCCCCTCAGAAACTGTATGAGATAAGAAACGCTTGTGGTTGTAAGTTGCTAATTTCAGGGTGATTTGTTACACAGCACTAGATGACTATTACAGCACATGATTCCTTGTATCTATTCCATTTTAAGACACGGTCATAAAACCCACCAAAGGTGGATCCTAGAGTTTAAAAAACAGAAAGAAGTCAAAAAATTACACTCCAATTTTCAAATACAATATATGATCTGTTTAATGTATACCATTTATTAGCAGAAATCACAAATACTTACACTAGCTAACTCACCATCACCTAGTTTCAAGTTTCAGTGGCTCTCCTAGACTATTTTCTTCTATTGTTTTCACTGAAATTATTAGCATTCTATTTAGTTATCTTTAAACAAGCAGTGGAAAGGATATCTACCTGTACTTCTAAGAAATTAAGTATATCAAGGCTTTCTAGGCTCTTTTTTTCCCCTCAATGCTTAATTTATACCATCTAGAACCCAGAATAGGTTCTAGAATTATTCTAGACTATTTATACAAGTAACATTATTTAATAACAATTATATGTTGAGCAGTTCTTTATGTGAAGTTTTAGTGCATAAACTCAGATGTGTAAAAAATCTGATTTCAATTTTTAAAAAATCAAGTTAATTTGGTCCCTGATATCTATTTATCACACAGATAAGAAATCTAACTCAGTCTTGAGGCTTCCTCCTCTCCATCTCCCAGCATCTGCCCAAGTTCTTACTCATTACCAAAGCATCAGGGAGGGTCTCTGGCCTTCAGTTTCTACCCTGGCCCTTTATATGATTATTTTGATACTGCAGCATGTTTTCTTCTAGCCCAACCTGGGCTATACGCTTGCAGCAGTGGGAGGAAAACTTAGGAGAGGAAAAACACTACATAGTCCCTCAACAAAGCATCCCATGGCAGGGAGTCAGAGAACAAATTAAATGAAAGAAAAGAAACAAGCAACAAGGTGCTGCCAGCCTCAGGTTTCTGAAATACTCAACAGGAAACAGAAAACGCAAAAACAACATACTAAGGGATAAAAGCAATTATTGTTAAGAAGTACCACTTAAATTGCAAGAGCTGGGGGACCCCACAGAAGAAAATTACGGGAATACAGTGCGTTCAATAATAGTAAATATATGCATACACAATCCTTCATATATGTATGCAAATTTATACATTATGAATAACTTTTCCACATTTGTTGAAGTACTCTTTACAATGAAGTTAGTAGGAGACAAGTTAACAACTTCATTTTACAGATGAGGAAACTGCCTCAGGTAGTTTTGTTGACTTGCTCAGTATCACAGGGCTAATTAGGAGTGGAATATGAAACAGAGCTCCCCTTCTACCAAGGCCGTTCTCTGCCTCCTCTTCCACTTCTGGGTGAACTGGTTCCCTGAAAGAGGTTAAGTTCTAAAGCAGGATTGGAAGCATTTACATGGACAGAGAGAAGAGGTTTCTGAGTGTGACAAGGAGTTTGGGGAGCAGTGAGAGAATTTGAAAAATATATGAGAAGGACGTAATTAAGGCCAAGTTCCAGATGCAGAAGAGAAAAGCCAGGGCGTGGAAAAGTGAAAGAATGCTGAGTGGTGATTAAGGGAGCTGTTGATATGAGACAGCAAAATTTCCCCTCCACCCCTTGACTTAGAAGATTACCTCCTTCATCTCTTCATACATAAATAGTCACCAAGAAAATAGTCACCAGTATCTCCAGCTAGTAGAACATTACCCAATCTAGGCATATACAATCG
Organism: Bos taurus; assembly: GCF_002263795.3. Lineage (NCBI taxonomy): Eukaryota > Metazoa > Chordata > Mammalia > Artiodactyla > Bovidae > Bos > Bos taurus. The sequence goes on from NC_037337.1 coordinate 62,813,004, forward strand.
TTCTTTGGCCCTTTCTAAATCTTAGACACAGTTAGTCACATCATTCTCATTTCCTGTTCTCTAAGTCCTATATCCAAGGCTCAGTCATACCAGGGAGATATTGCCAGTTTACATCCAGACCACTGCAATCAAGTGCATATCGCAATAAGGTTAGTCACATGGATTTTGCTTTCCCAGTGATATAAAAGGCGTGTTTATACCGAGATTGTTGGATGGCATCACTGACTCAATGGACATGAGTTTGAGTGAACTCTGGGAGTTGGTGATGGACAGGGAAGCCTGGCGTGCTGCATCCATGGGGTCGCAAAGAGTCAGACACGACTGAGCGACTGAACTGAACTGATACAATACTGTAGTGTCTCAAGTGTGCAATAGTATTATGCCTAAAAAATGTACATACCTTCACTAAAGGTACTTTATTGGTAAAATTTTCTATCATCTGAGCCTTCAGCAAGTCAATCTTTTTACTAGTTGAAAGTCTGACCTCAAAGTTAATGGCTGCTGACTGATCAGGGTGGTGGTTGCTGAAGGCTGGGGTGGCTGCAGCAATTTTTAAAATTAAAACAATGAAGTCTGTAGCATCAGTTGAATCTTCCTTTTATGAACAATTTCTCTGCAGCAAGCAATGCTTTCTGATAGCATTTTACCCACTGTAGAACTTCTTCCAAAATTGGAGTCAATCCTCTCAAACCCTGTCAGTGTTTTATCAACTAAGTTAATGTAATCCTCTTAAGTCCTTTGTTGGCATTTCAACAGTCTTCAAAGAATCTTCACTAGAGATTGATTCTATCTCAAGAAACCACTTTATTTTTTCATCCATAAGAAGCAAATCTTCATCTGTTAGAGTTTTATCATGAGATTGTAATTCACTTACAGCTTCAGGCTCCACTTTGAATGCTAGTTCTCTTGATGTTTCCACCACATCTGTAGATACTTCCTTCATTGAAGTCTTGAATTCCTTAAAGTCGTCCATGCAGACTGGAGTCAATTTCTTCCAAACTCCTGTTAAGGTGGATATTTTGACCTCTTGTCATGAATCACACTTGTCCTTAATGTCATCTAGAATAGTGAATCCTTTCCAGAAAGTTTTCAATTTACTTTGACCAGATTTATCAGAGGAATCACTATCTCTGGCAGTCATAGCCTTACAAAATGTATTTTTTAAAGAATAAGACTTGAAAGTCAAAATTACTCTGATTGATAGGCTATAGAATGTATGTTGTGTAGGCAGGCATGAGAACAGCATAAATCTCATTATACATCTCCATTAGAGCTCTTGGGTGACTGGGTACATTGTCAATGAGGAGTGATATTTTGAAAGAAATCTTTTCTGTTGGTCAGTAGTCTCAACAGTGAGCCTAAAATAGTAAAGCATGTTGTAAACAAATGTAGTTTTACCTAGACTTTGTTCCATTTACAGAGCATAGGCAGAGCAAATTTAGCATAATTCTTAAGGGCCGGAGGGTTTTCGGGATGGTAAATGAGCACTGAATTCACTTGATTTAAGTGAATTTAACTTAAATTCACTAATTGCATTAGCCCTTAACAAGAGAGTTAGGGGCTAACACAGCTAGTGATTTTGAAGCTTTGAAGCCAAACACTGACTTTTCCTCTCTAGCTATGAAAGTCCCAGAGGGCATTTTCTTTTGATATAAGGATGCTCCATCTACACTGAAATTTAGTTGCTTAGTGTAACCACCTTCATTAATGATCTTAGCTAGATTTTCTGGATAACTTGCTATAGCTTGTGCATCAACCCTTGCACTTGAACGTCATGGAGATGGTGTCTTTTCTTAAACCTCATCATCCTAGCTTCAAACTTTTCTTCTGGAGCTTCTTTATCTCTCTCAGTCATCATAGAGTTTAAGAGAGTTAGGGCCTTGCTCTAGATTAGGCTTCAGCTTAAGGGAATGTTGTGGCTAGTTTGATGTCCTACCTAAACCATTAAAACTTTCTCCATATCAGCAATGAGGCCATTTCACTTTCTTTTCATTCACTGGAGTAGCACTTTCAATTTCCTTCAAGAACTTTTCCTTTGTGTTAATAACTGGGCTAACTGTTTGGCATAAGTGGTCTCACTTAGGGCCTGACTCTGTTTTTGACATGTTTTGCTTATTCAGTTCAGTTCAGTCACTCAGTCGTGTCTGACTCTTTGTGACCCCATGAATCGCAGCACGCCAGGCTTCCCTGTCCATCACCAACTCCCAGAGTTCACTCAGACTCACTTCCATCGAGTCAGTGATGCCATCCAGCCATCTCATCCTCTGGCGTCCCCTTCTCCTCTTGCCCCCAATCCCTCCCAGCATCAGAGTCTTTTCCAATGAGTCAACTCTTTGCACGAGGTGGCCAAAGTACTGGAGTTTCAGCTTTAGCATCATTCCTTCCAAAGAAATCCCAGGGCTGATGTCCTTCAGAATGGACTGGTTGGATCTCCTTGCAGTCCGAGGGACTCTCAAGAGTCTTCTCCAACACCACAGTTCAAAAGCATCAATTCTTCGGTGCTCAGCCTTCTTCACAGTCCAACTCTCACATCCATACATGACCACAGGAAAAACCATAGCCTTGACTAGACGGACCTTTGTTGGCAAAGTAATGTCTCTGCTTTTCAATATGCTATCTAGGTTGGTCATAACTTTCCTTCCAAGGAGTAAGCGTCTTTTAATTTCATGGCTGCAGTCACCATCTGCAGTGATTTTGGAGCCCCAAAAAATAAAGTCTGACACTGTTTCCCCATCTATTTCCCATGAAGTGATGGGACCTGATGCCATGATCTTCGTTTTCTGAATGTTGAGCTTTAAGCCAACTTTTTCACTCTCCACTTTCACTTTCATCAAGAGGCTTTTGAGTTCCTCTTCACTTTCTGCCATAAGGGTGGTGTCATCTGCATATCTGAGGTTATTGATATTTCTCCCGGCAATCTTGATTCCAGCTTGTGTTTCTTCCAGTCCAGCGTTTCTCATGATGTACTCTGCATGTAAGTTAAATAAGCAGGGTGACAATATACAGCATTGATGTACTCCTTTTTCTATTTGGAACCAGTCTGTTGTTCCATGTCCAGTTCTAACTGTTACTTCCTGAGGCTTAATCATTTCTAGCTTTTGTTTTAAAGTGAAACTTTTCCTTTCACTTGAACACTAAGAGGTCATTGTAAGGTTATTAATTGGCCCGATTTTAGCATATATTCCTAAAAGAAGGAGCCCCAAGGAGAGACAGGAAGACTGGGATCAGCTGGTCAGTGGGGCAGTCAGCATACACACAAGATTTATTGATTAAGTTTGCTGCTTAATGGGTGGAGTTCTTAGAGCCACAAAACAATTTCAATAATAACATTCAAAATCGCTGATCACAGATCACCATAACAAATACAATAATAATGAAAAAGTTTAAAATACTGTGAGAATTACCAAAATGTGACACAGAGATATGAAGTGAGCAAATGCTGTTTGGAAAAATTGCAGTGATAAGACTTTGCAGATGTAGGGTTGCCATAAACCTTCAATTTGTAACAACAACAACAACAACAACAACAACAAAAGTAGTATCTGCAAAGTACTATGAAACCAGGTAAGCCTGTATTCTGGCCTAGACCACATAGACAGGTGAAGTCTTTAAGACATGCACCATCGTCGCCTGCCATTATGCCTCTGTAATTCTTACTAGTACACCATATCACCACTACACTGAGCCTACATAAACCAGTGCAAAAGCTTCCAAGGAGGCATTATTCAAGCCAACTTCCTTCCACACCAGGCAAAGACAGGAAATGGTGCGTTGTGTCTTTAAATGGAAGAAAACAGAAGATCTCTGAAGGAATAATGGGATGGAGGGCCAATTTAGAATGAGATGCCAGATGGGTACCATGGACCATTATGATAATGCTTTGTTAACCTTTTCATAAAGATCTTACGAGGCTAAAGCTCTGATGTTGAGGCTCTACACTGATTTGTGTATTTAGCAATGAGAAATCTACCTGATTTGTGTATTTAGCAATGAGAAATTAAATGTTAAATGGAAAAAAAAAAAAAAAACCTCTACCAATATTCAATCTATCCCCACTAACCCCCTCTCTCAACATTGCTGTCTATTTTCATAAGCAACTGTGTTTTGCGAATAAAAGTTTTCAAAATCCCCAATCACACCCACATCCCAAAACCTGGCCTTAGTTGGAAAGCTTTGCAGCTCTGACTCAGTAGAGCTGGTTATCCTCTTTAATTGGATTGATGGCGACAATTGTAATTACCTTAGATGAGATTGCCTGTAATGTAATTATGTTTCCTTCATCAGTGTGAGCTGGACTTGTGGAATACACACAGAAGATGCCTCCAATTACTGAGAGGTTAAGGAGTGCATCATATCGCCTCACAAATCATGTTTGTTACTGTATAGGATTTTAAAAATTACATGTGAAGCTGAAGGAATTATTCCTGTAAAGCAGGTTTTCTGACCCAAAAATATCCCTACATAGACCTATAGTATATAGTGAGATGGCTATATTTTGGAGCTCTGTTTTTATTTAAATAAAAAAAATCTTAGCAGAGAGTACCAATGGAAAATCTGTTTTTTCTTGTTTAGTTACTGCTTACTGGTTATTAACAGTGATCGAATCTAAAAAAAAAAAAAAAAAAACTTTTTTAAAGCATACAATATGCAGTAAAGTTTAACTTGATTTTTCTCTATGGTTTAAAACTTACCATTTCTGAAAATAATATAATAAATAACAGGAGATAAATTTAAAATAGTCCTTATGAAATAACCATAATTAATACCTAGGAAGCCAGCTGCTTTGCTACAATGATGTCTCTTTCTATTTTCCAATTAACACATGGAGAACTTAAAATTTTTCAATTGAAAGCCCATCCTTGAAACAGGACAAGTCTGCCAAACGTACTACAAACACATGTCATTTAGGAGAAATGACACGTAGTGGAAATCCACCCCAGTCTTATTAGCGTTAGCACTGCTCTCATTTGAAATAGAGCTGCTTACGGGTTTTTTTCTTCCCAAGCATATGAAACACAGAACTTGGAAATGTGCCCTTTTGAAAAACTTATTCCTATATTCACAAACCAGATGGTGCACATCAAATGCATCCTGATTTTCTAATGAAATAAAAAAAGGGTTCCTATTGTGTTCTTTAACAAGATTAATGCATCCTCAACTGCTAGTTTTGACAGATACTCCTGGAAAGTTGAACAACTTGGTGAATGCTGTTCTGCTGGACCTGGACCAGAAGGCCTCACCAAATGAAGAGCTGGGGCCATACTCAGGGGAGCTCTGCTTTTCAGTTCTTCCCAGTAGGATCCAGGATTGAAGCAGGCTCTACCACAGCTGCTCACAAAGAAACCTTCCATCCTTGAACATCAGAGACCAAGACAAAGAATCTGCTGCCTCATAAAAGGGCTAACCAAACAAGAAAAAGTATCTCCTCTCTCTTGACCTCTCTCTCTCTGTGGTCTACTCCTTAGTCCAGCCATCGAGCCATTTTCGTAGGATGCTTTCATCACTAACACCACCAATAAAAGCCTAATTCCGGGCACTATTTGAATGTCACACTCATGACTATGAGACACCGCCGAGTAAAAATATATTCAAAGCCAATAAAATTATGCTTGGTTCTTCCAACAAATTAGAGAAAAATATAATGCTGTTTACCTTGGAGAAGGTTGGTTTGTACAGCCAAAAACCTGAAAAAAGAAAAGAGAAACGGATTAATTCCCTATTACTTCTAACCTTGCCACCATGATACTACATTGAACATATCTGTGGTATGCCTATTAATTTAGTATATCTATATGTCATTTTTCTCTTGCTGGAAGTAATAGAAAGGTTTAAGCCAAGCTGGAGTCTAACCTAAATCCATTTTTTCTATTTAATTCCACTATAAAGTCTGGAATAAGTTAAGATGAGGAAAAGCACCCACCAACACACTTGAGGGAAAAACTATGGCAGGCTACACAGGGTAGTTTAAAACTTTTCTTTTTTTTTAAGCTTTTAACCATTTGAGGACTTCTGGTCTGCTGTATCTTATTTTATCTCATTCCAGAGATGAGAAAAAATTTCCTTTGTGCTGAGACATCCGGTTTCATGAAATTCAAAATTGTATGTCATTTTTCTTCATGAACTGCTCTAATTTAACAGTTAGCCTAGAAGAAAATGCAGTACCAACAGGTTCAGACACATAATACCCTAAACCTGAAAATAACAAGTTGGAAGCATCACAGGCTACACAGTAAATCAATTATTTTTCCATCAATTCTATAAGCCTAAGAGTCTGAAAAGTGAAGGAAGGTATTTTTGAACAGCACTATTCAAAAGCTGTTGCTGAGTTAGATGTTCAGTTAAGCTGAACACCACATCTTGTTTTCAGTTTGCTCTGCAGAATGTAAACATTTTACATTTTAAATGTGTGTATCTTAGAACTTTTAGGCTAGAAAGACTCAATTAAAAGTAACACCACTATCACCAAGTTATGTTAAAGTTAATCAATACTCCAGGATTTGAAAAAAGTTTCCCCAAATGTCACACAACTCCCTGGGACCTGGGAGTTTTCCTTTCCTTAAGGTATGAAACCGTTTCTCCTCATGGTGTTGTATCATTAAAAAAAAGTGTTTAGCAGACTGGTACCAAATCAATCAAAAGGTTAGCATTCTTTTTATTTTGGTGTCCTTTCTTAATAGGCAAAAATTGATTGATTAGTTCACCTAGAACATTCTTAGCCTTAGGGCAGAAACAGCACTTTGTACACAATAGTGGACTGGATTTAAACAAGAAAAAGAAAATCAACATTCAAGAATACAGTGAACTTCAAAAATGGAAGAAAATAAATGCTCAGGAGCTCAGAGATTAAAGAATGTGCCTGCAACTCAGGAGACGCAGCAGATGCTGGTTTGATCCCTGAGTCAGGAAGATCCCCTGGAGAAGGAAATGGCAACTCACTCCAGTATTCTTGCCTGGGAAATCCCATGGACAGAGGAACCTGGAGGGCTATAATCCGTGGGGTTGTGAAGAGTCAGACAAGACTGAGCAACTAAACACACACACATAAAGCCTGAAAGCATACTGAAATTCCCATATATTTAAAATCTCACATTTCAATTGTATTGAATTGTTAAGTGTATAATTCTGCTTTACTTAGTTGGAAATGTATTTATAAGATGACATGTAAGTTTATCTGGATAGTTTAACTATCAGCTTAGTTTCTCTAAACTACATATATTTTTGAGGAAAAAAAAATTAAGGTACTTCCCCAATAAATCTACAATTTCTACTACTTCTGTCCACCCCTAGTTCCATATTGACTTCAAAACTACATTCAGGAAGAGGCTTCCTTAAGTGGAAAGTTTGCTGATCTTTCAGAAAAAGCAGGGCTTCCCTGGTAGCTCAGCAGTAAAAAAATCTGCCTGCAATGCAGGAGATGCGGATTTTATCCCTGGGTTGGGAAGATCCTCTGGAGGAGGGCATGGCAACCTTCTCCAGTATTCTTGCCTGGGAAGTCCCATGGATAGAGGAGCCTGGCAGGCTACAGTCCATGGGGTCAGAAGAGTTGGACACGACTTAGCGACTAAGCAACAGTGACAGAAAAGGCAGGGGGTGAAAGACAGAAGCAAGTAGCTCCTTGTCACTGGCCGTGATAAAGGCAGAACTACCAGAACCTAGTAATAAGAATCCTCTTTCACTCTGACCCTGTTCTATTATTTATTGTTTGGGCAGCTGGAAGTACCAGGCCCCCAGCACAATAATTTATACTGTAGGGGAAGTGGTTTTTAAATTTAAGTGTGCATGGGAGTCCCTAAGGGGAACTTATTAAAAATGCAGATTCCTGAGCTCTAGCTCAGCTCTACTAAATCTGAATCTCTAAAGGGTAGTGCCTGGGAATGTTTATTTTCAATAATTTTCTGGGTGACTTTGATCGAATGGTCATTTTGAGAAATACAGACTTAGGAAGACAGGAAAAGTGGCATCAGTCTGTACCAAGTGCCAGGTCTCAGATGGGTAGGTCTGTTATATTGATATCCCATCTCAGAATACATTCAATATTTAAGTTTGAAAAACAGTTACAGAACATAAGTAGAGTATGTTCTTTACTTGCAAATGTTTTTCCTTTTCCTTTACGATTTCCAAATAGATAACTGACCTGCCTTTAGCATTATATTGTTTTGGTAACGTATAAATCACTGAAAAATGAGAAAGTTTAAGTAAGACAACTCTAATTAAAGTGGCCCTTATTTATCGTTTATCCGCAAGTAAGTCACAGAATCCTTGAAATTTATAGCTGGATGGACTTCAGAAAAAACAAAAAAACAGTCCAATCATTTCATTTTTCCAAGCAAAGAAGCTTCCATGCAGAGAGAATAACTAACTGGGATTATTTTATAAATGGGGGTGATCCAAAAGATTAATGGAAAATTTTAGCTGTGATCTTGAATAATTTCCATGTATCTGCTTAATGTTTACCCTTTCTCAGTTCAGATGGGAATATCCACAAAAAGAACTATGTTAGTAAATACAATTAATCATAATCAGTCATGTACTGTCTTGGATTTGCCCAGAACCAAAATACTGAAATGGACACATGGCATGCTGCTGGTTCTAATTTTCTAACAATTCATTAAATAGTTCGTGCTTTGCTTGTGACAGCACAAACCTTTCAACCTCCTACTATAATTGATGTTATGAAAGGCACCAAAGTGTCCAAATACGTGTCATGAGGTCTGGAGTGTGATGGCCATTTCCAACAACCATAGGGTCTGCATAAATTATAATAAGCATATTATTATCATTTTCTTTGTAACAGCCTCAGAACTTTCTTTATCTATAAACACTGGTTTTGGAATAGACGATATCTAAGAATCTAACAGTATGATACAATTAAGCCAAAACAAAAGGATAGATATAAAGATGCCAAGTTTTAATTTAAAACAGAAAAACATTTGAGAAATGATTATCTCTCCCACCACCATCATTTTACTGAAAAGGAAAATTTTAACCTCAAAGCATAAGAAATACATAATTTTAAAGCAAAGATAACCTTTAACCTAAAAAAATCAACTTAGTAAAGCACTACATTTTCCTTACGTTCTCCATATTGCTATAGATTCATAATAATTATCACGGACCCAGTGCCAATCAATGAGCTATACTTTGGGAGCCACTGCTGTAAAGTTCTTTGACAAAGAACTTAGAGTCAGCATTTTCCTGGGTTTATCTTACACAACATTCATCCCCTGAGATGCTTCTAAATAAAAGATTTCCTGGTTTTAGAGCAAAAAGGTGTGGTGGTGCTGGTACTTTACAGTATAACCCCTTTCAGAGATTCTTAGTGAATAATGTATGTTCAGAGTTCTTTTGAAATAAAGAAAATGTTACCTTTATTTCCTTTCGCATTTGAAAAAATGATATCATTTACCCCATGAAATATTTTTTTTTGCATATAGCACCTATTCACATTCTACAAAACTAGTATACTGAATATCACACTCTCAGAGTAGTCTATCATTTTCCTGAAATCAACTCCACATCCTGACCTGCCAATATACCTAATAGGACCACCCTTCTCCTACTGCCCAGTGGTAACTTTGGAGGAAGGTTTGACCTACAGTCAAGAAATATTAGTAAAGTGAACTGGAAGTGAGCCTAAGACTTCAGGCAGCAGGCTACCAGGTGAGTTGAGAATAAAGCCCTGTGGGGACGAAGACTTGGTGTTCATGAGGGAGATGGTATCCTCCCATGCCCATCAGAGGAACTCATGTATCTTAGGCCCTCTTTCTTCCTGATTACTTCAGAAGGTTCAGCTGTATGTAGTTCAGTTCAGTTGCTCAGTCGTGTCCGACTCTTTGCGACCCCATGAATCGCAGCACGCCAGGCCTCCCTGTCCATGACCAACTCCAGGAGTTCACTCAGACTCATGTCCATCGACTCAGTGATGCCATCCAGCCATCTCATCCTCTGTCATCCCCTTCTCCTCCTGCCCCCAATCCCTCCCAGCATCAGAGTCTTTTCCAATAAGTCAACTCTTTGCATGAGGTGGCCAAAGTACTGGAGTTTCAGCTTTAGCATCATTCCTTCCAAAGAAATCCCAGGGCTGATCTCCTTCAGAATGGACCGGTTGGATCTCCTTGCAGTCCAAGGGACTCTCAAGAGTCTTCTCCAACACCATAGTTCAAAAGCATCAATTCTTTGGCGCTCAGCTTTCTTTACAGTCCAACTCTCGCATCCATACATGACCACAGGAAAAACCATAGCCATGACTAGACAAACCTTTGTTGGCAAAGTAATGTCTCTGCTTTTGAATATGCTATCTAGGTTGGTCATAACTTTCCTTCCAAGGAGTAAGCGTCTTTTAATTTCATGGCTGCAGTCACCATCTGCAGTGATTTTGGAGCCCAAAAAAGTAAAGTCTGACACTGTTTCCACTGTTTCCCCATCTATTTCCCGTGAAGTGATGGGACCAGATGCCATGATCTTCATTTTCTGAATGTTGAGCTTTAAGCCAACTTTTTCACTCTCCACTTTCACTTTCATCAAGAGGCTTTTGAGTTCCTCTTCACTTTCTGCCATAAGGGTGGTGTCATCTGCATATCTGAGGTTATTGAGATTTCTCCTGGCAATCTTGATTTCAGCTTGTGCTTTTTCCAGCCCAGCGTTTCTCATGATGTACTCTGCATAGAAGTTAAATAAGCAGGGTGACAATACACAGCCTTGATGTACTCCTTTTCCTATTTGGAACCAGTCTGTGTAAGGATACCAAAATAACAGTGACATAAACAAGGTAATGTTAATTTTTCTCTCATATACATAATCACCTACATAGTCTTGAGCAGTGGTTCTCAAAGTGCAGCTCCAGGGGAGCAGTGTCAGCGTCACTGGGACACTGTTAGAAATGCAAATTCTTTTCATTGTTTTCTTTCTTTAAATTTTTTTTTTAATTTTATTTTATTTTTAAACTTTACATAATTGTATTAGTTTTGCCAAATATCAAAATGAATCCGCCACAGGTATACATGTGTTCCCCATCCTGAACCCTCCTCCCTCCTCCCTCCCCATACCATCCCTCTGGGTCGTCCCAGCGCACTAGCCCCAAGCATCCAGTATTGTGCATCGAACCTGGACTGGCATCTCGTTTCATACATGATATTTTACATGTTTCAATGCCATTCTCCCAAATCTTTCCACCCTCTCCCTCTCCCTCTCCCATAGAGTCCGTAAGACTGTTCTATACATCAGTGTCTCTTTTGCTGTCTCGTACACAGGGTTATTGTTACCATCTTTCTAAATTCCATATATATGTGTTAGTATACTGTATTGGTGTTTTTCTTTCTGGCTTACTTCACTCTGTATAATAGGCTCCAGTTTCATCCACCTCATTAGAACTGATGCAAATGTTTTCTTTTTAATGGCTGAGTAATACTCCATTGTGTATATGTACCATAGCTTTCTTATCCATTCATCTGCTGATGGACATCTAGGTTGCTTCCATGTCTTGGAGGAAACCAGAAGGGAAAGAGACACGTGTACCCCAATGTTCATCTTTCTTTAAATTTTTAATTGGAGTATAATTGATTAAAAATGCTGTGTTAGGTTCTGCTGTACAGCAAAGTGAATCAGTTATACATAAGCATATATGCACTCTTTTTTTTTTAATCAATAGATTCTTTTCCCATATAGGTCACTACAGATTACTGACTAGAGTTTCCTGTGCTATACAGTAGGTCATTATTAGTTTATTTATTTTTAAATAGCATATTGTGTGTATGTCAATTCCAGGCTTCTCTGATGGCTCAGCAGTAAAGAGCCTGTCTGCCAATGCAGGAGACATAAGAGACCTGGGTTCAATCCCTGAGTTGGCAAGATCCCCTGGAGGAGGAAATGGCAACCCACTCCAGTATTCTTGCTGGGAAATCCCTTGGACAGAGAAGACTGGCTTCTTGAAGTCCATGGGGGTCACAAAAGAGTTGGATATGACTTAGCAACTAACACTTGAGTTCTTCAGCCATTGGCCTGGTTCAGACACTCCAGCAACTCCACCTGGATGGCTGTGATGGCTGTCTTCTAATGGCCTCTGACACGTCCACAGATGCTCTTCAACTTGGTTCATCCCACCTAACTAGGAGGCTATCTTCCTTAGAATGTAATTTGTTGTCTCCTTCTTACTAGACTATCATTGGATTCCCCACTGGCAAAACCCGAACTCTGCAAGGAAGGTCACAGAGTCTTCCCACTTCTGGCACTTCTCTTTCTTCTTCATTATCCCTCACCCCCTCATCTGGACACCTAGACCCCAGCTGCAGTAAATATTGTTTCCAGAACCTACCACACCACTTTCCCCTCCACGGTTTTACACATGCTATTTCCCTTTTTGGAATGTCTGTGTTGATGTTCCTCTACACACACACATTCATGCACTCATACAAACTCATACACTCACACACACTCATACACTCACACACATGTGCTCAGACACAATCTTTTTAAACTGATAAACACATGCTTATTTTTCACTATCTCTATGCACCAGTTCTTCAGGGCCTTTCTCCACCCCCCATGCTTGGTTACTTACTTCTTTGTGTTCTCATTGTAGCTATTCCTACTTATTCTAGAATACTTAGCACACTGTATTTTAATTTTTTGCGTACAAATCTGCCTCCCAGATTTGATGGGGAGTTTCCTGGAAGCAGGTACTGCTACTTATTCAGTAAACATTAAATGTCCACTGTGTGCCTGGAAGTTTATATCCTGAGGACTAGGGCCTACCACAGTGTCAGTGTCTGATGGGTACCCAATAAGGACAAAGCATGAATGCAAGAATGTTTTCTGCAAACTCTCTCAAGGATGCAATGATTATAATATACCTGTGGGTGTTCTTGAGAAACATACATAGAAGCATATTAGTAATATTAAATCTGCTAAACTCAGAAGTGAGAAAATATTTTCAGAATAAGTATTGGCCTTTAAATAGCAGAAGAAGGGAATTCTCTGGTGGTCAAATGGTTACAGCTCCATGTTTCCAGTGCAGGGGGCACAGGTTTGATCCCTCGTTGGGGAGCTAAGATCCCACAGGCATCCAAGTGCGGCCAAAAAAAAATTAAACATTTAAAAATAATAAAGAGCAAAAGAAGAAGAAGGAGGCAAATGAGAAAAAAACCTGGGATCAGGGCAAAAGATGTGAAGTTTCGATGCTCAAAGCAAGGAATGTATTTGTACCTGGGAACATAGGGGAAAACAAGTCCTGTAACAGTGATTTCAGCTCTACAGAGAAGCAAATATTATCCTTCCAGTTTGTAAGGCGCAATGGCACTTGTCCCTTGTGCTGAGCAGGAGACGGTGAATTACGTTGTCTGTGCACAGATGAATTTAAATTCCCACAGGCACAGGTGACTATGATGCCACTTCACCCTGAAATCTGCCCTTTCAATTTCTTGAAAGAAGGGAGAATATCCTGATGTGTGAAGCTTTTCTTCTGGTTATTAAAAAAATAAAAGTCTCTCCAGGCAATTGTCCAAGCCCAAGAGCTTAAATGAAAATGTTTATTTTGAGAATTCTTCATGTAATTCCCTGTTTGGATTGAAGGTAGAGACCTTTTCTTGCCTAATCATGGGACAGAGAGTAATAAATGCTTCTAAAATTCCAGACCAAGTTGGAATCAAGGACACTTAGCAGAGACAAGTGGTACTGTTGTGGCTCCCGGGCAGAGGCAAAAAGGGCAAGCCAATCTTTTTATGGTCTGTCCTGTGCCAAGATCTAGCTTTGTTTATTCGATCAGTGAATCCATTCTGGAAGGTTATGTTCATTACGGTACTTTGTCACTAATTGGATAAAGGAAATAATCAATGTGATTGCCAATACTGTTACTTTTTGGAATGAACCAAGCAATATATATGCAGTTATGATAAATAATTGTTGGATGTAAAATATTATGGATGATGGTTACAATTTGCTTGTCAGTGATGGACCTACTATACAATGCAAATAAAAAATTCCACCGTCTTTCCATAATTTTCATGAAGGGCTCTTCTAGATGGAAATTTTTATTTATGTAATTTTCATAGGATATAATTTGACATAGAGTCTGTCTCCTAAGCAGAATGTGTTGTAAACATTCTATTTAGCTTGCAATTACCGTACAGTTAAATGACTAATCACAGAAACTCACTCCACGGTCATTGACAAAAATGGCCACACTTAACAAATGAAATTAACACTGAGAAAAACGAATCTGCCTCTTCCCCACACCCAGAAAGTCAATCACATAAAATTGCCTCAAATATGACAATTCTGTGATGAGACACAGTTAATCTGTGCTGTCTGAGCCAGAAAATTTCATATTTTAAGTCCTGATTTTTCCACTCCAAGTACAGCTGAATGCAGTGAAGAAGGATGGGGAGAACTCATTCACAACAAAGGGTAAGACATTTTCTAAGTATGCTTGGATGAGGTGCTTGAACTCTATTTCACAACATTTTTCATCCCCACTAACCCTTCTCTTATATCGTACCAAATAAAAAGATATTGATTCTTAATGAAAGGTACTTATGAAACAATGACCATATCTTTCTAGCTCCCATTACCTTGATTTTAGAAATAACATCTAGTTCATGTTAGAGGCTTCTGTTAGGGCTGGAAAACTCAGAAAATGTCACCAAGAATGGATGAACCCCAGGAAACAACTGCTCCCCCACTGGATTTCACTCCCATTCATGCAGAGTTTTATCTGAAAAGGTACTGGGGTCTTTTGGCATATGTTGACTATAGTTAGCTCTCTTTTCCATGCTCTATTGTGGCTCTTCCAAAATGTCACTATTTCCAAGTTCTCTCCCTACCACATTTCTTATCAGTGTCAGCAGATAATCTTGCTTCTCCAGACTCAGGGACACTAGAAGCCAATACATAGGAACTCTCCCCAAATGGTGAAACCTCTGTACCCACCTCCTCATCCCTTTCTTCATCTATACATTTTCACCTGCTCCTATCCTGATACAATGAAAAAGATGTTTCTCCCACAGTCTAAAACTGAACCCTCTAACTAAATCCTGATTCTATCCTCTCAGAATTCTCTTCTGAATTTTCAACTTTTAGTGCCTCTTTCCCATCGATACCTCAAGTCAAAAAGTAAATGAAAATTTTCATCAACCTTTCTACTCCTTAGAAATCAAATTTCCTTAAAGAATTGCTTCCAACTTGTGTGTTGTGTCAGCCAGCCCACAAAAATGACCCTACAATGGTTCATTGGTCTTCAGGTCCTTATTTTGTTCCCTCTCTCTGAACTGGCCATGTGATTCACTTTTTTGGGCCAAAGGATGCAACAAAGGGACATTGTATAACTTCTGAGATTAGGTCAAAAGAAATTTTGCGCTTTCTACCAGGGTATCCTGGAACCTGCTCTAAGGGAAGCTAGTCACCACACAAAAAGTCCAACTAGCCTGAGATAGCTGTGCTCTTGGGAAATCCAAACTGTCTATGTAGGGAGGTGTAAAGAGAGAGTGACAGGGCTGCCTGTCTAGCCCCCAGCAGTTCCTATCAACCCAGGTGAGCACCTGCCATTGGAGTGAGAAGCCCTCTTGGACTTTAAGCCCAATCACTTCAGTTCAGTTCAGTCGCTCAGTCGTGTCCGACTCTTTGCGACCCCATGAATCGCAGCACGCCAGGCCTCCCTGTCCATCACCAACTCCCGGAGTTCACCCAGACTCACGTCCATCGAGTCAGTGATGCCATCCAGCCATCTCATCCTCTGTCATCCCCTTCTCCTCCTGCCCCCAATCCCTCCCAGCATCAGAGTCTTTTCCAATGAGTCAACTCTTTGCATGAAGTGGCCAAAGTACTGGAGTTTCAGCTTTAGCATCATTCCTTCCAAAGAAATCCCAGGGCTGATCTCCTTTAGAATGGACTGGTTGGATCTCCTTGCAGTCCAAGGGACTCTCAAGAGTCTTCTCCAACACCACAGTTCAAAAGCATCAATTCTTCGGTGCTCAGCCTTCTTCACAGTCCAACTCTTACATCCATACATGACCACAGGAAAAACCATAGCCTTGACTAGACGGACCTTTGTTGGCAAAGTAATGTCTCTGATTTTGAATATGCTATCTATGTTGGATACAATAGAACCTTCCAATTGTTCTGGCCCCAGTCAAGATCTGACTGCAACGAGGTGAGAGATACTGCACTAGTTTCTGAGGGCTGCTGTAACAAAGTAGTAACATACATAAACTGAGGAGCTTAAAACACCAGAAGTTTATTCTCTTATAGTTCTGGAGGCAGAAAGTTTGAAGTGAAGGTATCAGTAGGGCCATGCTCCCTCTGAGACTCTGGGAAGAGACCTTGTTTCCCTTTTCTGAACTTCTGGTGGGGGATTCATGAGCACTGATCAATCCTTGACATTCTTGGAATTGCAGCTGAGTTCCTGCCTCTGTCATAACTTGGCATTCTCCTTGGGGGTTTTATAAGGACACCAATCATGTTGAACTAACACTCCACTCTACCCCAGGAAGATCTCATCTTAATTAATTCTATCCATAAAGACCCTGTTTCTAAATAAGGTCACATTCTAGGCATTGGGGGTTATGATTTCAACATGTTTTTAAGGGACAAAATTCAGCTCGTAATAGACCTCAGTCTAGAACCACTCAGCTGAACCCATTCAATCCACAAAACATAAGAACAATCATAAACATTTAAAAAAATACAGGATCAAGTAAAGTGTGATAAAGCAAAATGCAATAAAACAAGGTATGTCTGTACATTTACCTCCCTTTCTTACTGAAGTCTATCAAAATAACCAAGAGACTTTGTATGCGAGAATAACTTCATCAAATCCCTGAAAAACAAAGGGTGATATCAGCATACCAGAAACTTGAAGGATTTCTTAATAATGCAAAGCAGAATTAAATTGAAAGAGAAAGTAAAAACACAGCCAGAGACTAGAGACAGGATGGTGGAGGAGTAGGTGGATGTAGAGCACATCTCTCTCCATGGATGCACCAGGAATACAGTTTCAGAGGCAGAAGATACCACTGAGCATAATCTGTGAGCTGGCAGGAGTCTCTGACCACCCAAAAGGAATATGTAGATCCACACAACACTTGGTTGGATGAAGGAAGGAAGGGAAAATGAGGAGGGGAAAGAGCAGGATCAGATCTGCACTTGGAAGGTGGGGGAGCTGGAGCAGGAGTAAGAGGCCCACATTGGGACAATCAGTTGGGACAGAAGGGAAGTATTTGAGGCTGTTGGAGAGTACAGCAGCTAATCTGTGACGGTCTGAATGGAATGAGAACCACACGGACAGTCTGTGCTGTGGCCCTACATACCCTGGACAGGGATTTAAGTCCACCAGAAAGCACAGTGGCTGGGAGCTGGAGCGTAGGGATTGGAGAGCAATCGCAGAGCAAGGCCTGCTGTTGACTGCGGGGAGACAGCCCGAGGGAAAGGCAGGGAGGAGAACACCCTGGAGAAAGCCTTTGGAGGAAAGCTGGGCAGCCGTGGCGGCAGGGCGCTATTGCTGAGCCGTGGACAGGGTTGGAGCCACTACTGGAGCCTCTCTCTCCCCACATGCCAGCACTGGCAGCTGACCAATAGGGAAAGACCCCCGAGGGGGCGGCCCTTTGAGTTCCTGCTGCCCCAAGCAGTAGAGAAGGACCAGTCAGAGAGGCCCTTTGAACACCAGCTGCCAGGGGCAAGAAAAAGATGATAATAGTGCTACATTTTCTGTGCCGGTGGCAGCCGGCTTCCCTGCGCACTTGGCGCTGCAGCTGCAACCACAGTAGTGCTCTAGGATACCCAGGAGTGGAGTGGCTAAGCAAGAACAAAAACCTTTCCGCCAGCTGCATAAGCTGCAGATTAAAGCCACATGTTCAACTAGGTAGACTTGAGTCTATGGAATATATAAAAGGACAATGGATATTCCCCTAAAAGAAAAAGCCCTAGCTCTGGCAGGTGTGGACACTGGAAGCAAGAATACATAGAAATAGGGAAGATTAGAGTCTGACCTGTCCCCACATCAGGTCCAGAGAATTGGAGGACCTATTAGGTGGAAGTGGGCTGTGACTCACAGTGGGGTAAAGGACGCTGACAGCTGAGATCTGGGAAAAACATTTACTATTATTCTTATATTTTGATTCATTCTATAGTTGGTTGTGGATTTTTTTCTCTTCTTTGTTTGCCAATCAAAAAATGGGCAGAAGACCTAAATAGACATTTCTCCAAAGAAGACATACAGATGGCTAATAAACATGTGAAAAAATGCTCAACATTGCTTAATATTAGAGAAATATTAAGTAATTAATAAAAATTACAGTGAGGTACCATTTCACATCGGTCAGAATGGCCATCATAAAAAAATCTACAAATAATAAATGCTGGAGAGAATGTGGAGAAAAGGGAACCATCTTTCACTTTTGATAGGAATGGAAATAGATATAGCCACTTTGGAGAACTGTGTGGAGATTTCTTAAAAAACTAGAAATAAAACTACCATATGACCCAGCAATCCCACTCCTGGGCATATACCCTAAGAAAACCACATTTCTAAAAGATACATGCACTCCAATGTTCACTGAACACTGTTTATAGTATCTATTACAATTGTATAATTACAGTAGTTCATTGCAGCACTATCTACTGTATTTACAGTACAGGACATGAAAGCTACCTAGATGTCCATCGACACATGGATGGACAAAGAAGTTGTGGTATACATTTACAGTGGAATATTACTCAGCCATAAAAAGGAACAAATTCAGTTCCAATGAAGTGGATGAACCCAGAACCTGCTATAAAGTGAAGTGAGTCAGAAAGAGAAACATCAATATCAATATGTATATTAATGCATATATATGAAATCTAGAAAAATGATACCAATGAACCTATTTGCAGGGCAGGAATAGACACACAGAGAATGAGCTTGTGGACACTGAGGGGGAGGGTAGGATGAATTGAGAGAATAGCAATGAAACATATATATTACCATTTGCAAAACAGATAGCCAGTGGGAATTTGCTGTATAACACAGGGAGCTCAGTCAGGTGCTCTGCAACAACCTAAGGGCTGGGATGGGATGAGAGGTGAGTGGGATGTTCAAGAGGGAGGGGAAATATGTATACATATGGCTGGTTCATGCTGATGTATGGCAGAAACCAACACAACACTGTAAAGCAATTACCCTCCAATTAAACAGAAATAAATTGAAACAAACAAAAAACACAGCCAGAGAATCCAGGAGGAGGCTGAGGAGAGAACTTCTGAAATAGTGATAAATGTGGGAAACAGCCTGGACCTCAGAATCCACAGGATCAGGTAACTGTGAGGCTCGGAGCCAGTCTCCCTTCCCTGTGTCTCCCTCCTCGCTTGTAAGAGTTGGGCAAGGTATGCTCACCTATGGGCGTTACAAAATAAAGTGGAACCTTTTTGTGGGGGCTCCTATCTTAGCTTTAGGGGCCAGAAGGGCGAAGGAACAGTTCCTTGATACAGGCAAGGCTCCACAGACAGGAAGGAGACAAATCAGTGAGGGACACACGGCTCAGTACTGGGGCAGGAACCATGAACTGGCTCCCATCCATTCGCCCTCTTCTGGTGCACCACCCAAGAGGGTGGGGTGCCCTCATCCGTCAGGCCACCATCAGGCCCTGAGAGCTTAGCCTGTTCACAGGGGACCCTCACGTGATGATCCAGCATATCCACTCATGATGTCATCTCACCACCGACAGTGCAGCACTGTTCTGTACAAGAGACACCTCTAATTCAGAATTTCTCATCAGTGACATTATTGACACTTGGGGCCAGACAAATCTGTGTTAGGGGAGTTTGTCCTGTGCA